>NC_137818.1:26716142-26758642 GCF_963921795.1 Nannobrachium achirus | reverse complement strand
TGTGTTTGCAGCAAGGGGATGGATGTGATTATTATGATTCTAGTGTATGTAATACAGCGTGGGATTAGTATACAGATGTGCCCATGCATCTGTGCTGGAACAGGTTTGAAAAATCTGTGGCTTATTTTTCCTGGATGAAATAAACTTCCAGTATGGGTCTGTTAGGCATTTTGTCACAGTTTGTCACTGAATTTCTACCACAGCACACTAAGCTTGTAGGCCACGGTTGACCTGCTGTTGAATACTGTGACATTTTCGTAGAATTTCAGATGATTGCATGTCTGCGGGGCAACTTTAACAGTCATTATTCCGATGTCCCGTTGGTCCGACTGGCCCCATTATAACTAACCCTATCCATATCCCTTACTCAATCAACTAACCTCACACTAACCTAACAATCTGAATAATGGGATGTCAGAATTATGAGCAGACCCTGTTATGTTAATCAGTGGTTCACTGGTTCCCAACCTTTTCTGACTGCCATGTCTAAAACATTCATTAGATCTGTTGCCAGTGCTTCTCTGTGTATACTGCAGTGAACAGCTTTTTACTACTGGAGGCACAGCTTTCAGACCAGTGACAAGTCTGCTGTGCTGGCCCAACATCATACAGACCTTGTTAGTGCTCACTCCAACACATTCGGACCAATTCATCCCTTTTGAAACTATGAACGTGTTCAGAATGTCAGATATGGCAGTAGCAGTTGAAAGTGTTGGTAAAGATCTGCAAAAGATAATGCATTCTTTTATCTCTCAATAACTTTCATTGCTCACATAGGCAAGCAGATATGACAAATCTGCTATGTCGATTCATCAGGGAATAGAAACGACTCTCTCATAGGCTCGTTATCAGGTGTTGTTCAGACACATTCTATACCATGTCATCAATCCCACTGTGGTATCAGACGGTGAGATGATGTTGATTATCACAACATTACCTCCACTAACTCTTTTGTGTCAGGAAGAATTAAAAACCACCGCTCAGTTCACACAGGTGTGATTTTACTGTGTGGCTCAGCAGGAGGCTAGCCGCCTATTTCTTGTGCAGACTTCCAGTAGGCCACAGAAGTATCTCCACTTTATTTTATTTGATCATATATGTCTTATATTTGTATAATTTAAATATGTAATATTAATGTATTACTTTGCCCACATTTGGTCATGGGTCACAGATATCTGATGGATGATGACTGACCGCCACATGAAGCCCAAGATCCCATTTGGATCCCAAGATCCACAATGATTTTAGATGGTGGTGATCAGGTTTTTTCTTTTAAGTGTGCCTGATGCTAACCAAATATCCATGACCTTAATGTTATAAATGACTCCTAGGGGTCATTTGACTGGCATTGCAAGACGAGTAAGTTACATCTGCGGCAGATAAACATGGAGTGCACGTTGATCGTGTTCCGGCTTGGATCAGTGGTAGAACCAATGTACCGTAGTAGTTCCCGTCTATTGGTAACACAGTGATGACACTTTTTATAAACATTTTTCAACACTTTCTTTCATTTATGTTTTGTTATTATTAAAATCTGTGTTTTGCAGATGATTTGCAATACCCTCCTGGATCGTGAAGATAGGTTGGGATTGTGAATCACTGCCATAATTTATCTTGACATGTCAACAACGCTTCTGAAGTGCTTTTGATAACATACCTCTCATGGGTTTGTATTCGATGTGCTGGCTCTGTGTCATTCATCATCAGATATCATGGCTGTTAATTCCCTCCTGTCTCATTTGTTGCTGACCTTTTCACTCTAACCATGCCATTAATTTGAGAAAGGGGTGCTCTTTTGCTTCTTTGACTTTGACAGTTTTTGAATTCTTTCACGTAATCTGAAGCATTAGGAGCTGAAATTCTCTATTCCTCTATTCATTGGTTTACTTCTCACAATTTCTCCCCTTGCCCCCAGCTCACCAACTAGTAGTAGTAGTAGTCTTGAAGTTTATGTAATGTGTGTATATTGTAAAATCCTCAGTGTTAATTTAACTCCAAGAGTGTACAAATTAAACCACATTGTGTACTGTAAAATCCTCTAACCCTAACCCTGACCTTATGGGTCTCTTTATTTGTTAAGTTAGGACTTCGGATTTATCTGTGTAAGTATGCATAGGCTAAGGCTATATACATATTTATTTTATTTAGTTTTATTTTATTTCATACTTTCGCTCGAGTCAAACTGAACTTGATGGCAAAGTAAAAATGTGAGGCTTATTCCCACTGACTTACCCCAGTTTGTGTTTATCTGTCTCAGCATAGGTGAGAGTGCAGTTTGCAGTAAAACTCAGTGCCACTCTCTGGGAGCAAAAATGACATTATCGTTCCATGTGGTGTCGTGAATTACAGTCAGCTCTGCGCTCTCCACGTTATCTATGCTCTTTGAAGCTGCTGCTGCATGTTTGCAAGTTCGGATGCGAGAAAGAGAGATGGAGGGGGAGGGGAGCAGAAGGGAAGGAGATATGGAGGGAGAGAGTGGAGCGATGGGGTGGCGGTGAGGAGGGGGCAGAAACGAAGGATAGTGCGCAAGCTGCAAATTCAAATAAGAGATGGCTGTTTTTTTTGTTACTATTTTTAGCATCAACCTCACATACTGTATGTATTGTTAAATAGTTGCAGGAGGATTAATCCACCGTAGCGCTGGCTCAATATATGCGAAGAGCAATTATGGAGGATTTTTTGGTTATCTTTGGCTGTCACCCATCGTTGGATCAGACGTTCCCCAGCTATTCACTAAGGCCTGCCTGTATTGCAGAGAGAAAAATTCATTACTTTTGTGTTGCCAGTGCGAAAGGCTTGAATATTAACAACCTGGTTGTATTAAAACTTGATCACTTGACACTTACTTTGTCTTTTTTCCCCCCTGAGTTATATACATGGCACTGCCAGGTGTTGTATAATCACTTCTTATTCCCTACCGGTATTGTGTTTTATTCTTTGTTCAGTTTGCTCTGATGCCCTCAGAAGTCCCTATGGCAATGAGTTCATGCTGTTAGAACAGTTCCCAAACTTTCTGTCTCAAAGTGTATTCTCTCTCCTGAGAGAGAGAGAGAGAGAGAGAGAGAGAGAGAGAGAGAGAGAGAGAGAGAGAGAGAGAGAGAGAGAGAGAGAGAGAGAGAGAGAGAGAGAGAGAGAGAGAGAGAGAGAGAGAGAGAGAGAGGGAGAGACACACACGCAGATAACTTATTATCCGTATCAAACGGTCTCATCTTTCAGTAAAAACTGTAGCCTACTCGTTAAGGGGTTAAAACTTGGTTGATGTGTGTGTTGTGCAGCTCTCTGAGGTGCAGTGGTTGCACATATACACTGTGAGGGTACGTGTTTGTACAAAAGGATCGCAATGGGCTCCAAGCACATGCACCAGCAAATGATTTATGATGCAGCTGTTTTTGTTGTGGGCTGTGGGGCACCCACGAATCGGCGGTGGTGCTCATGCTGTGATCTAGCTATGAAATAGTTAAACTAATAATTGAAACACCAAAAGTTTGGAACATAAAAGTCTTCTCTTGCAAAGGCAACAGCTTCTATGCTTTCCCAACTGTCCCATTGTTTTTGATGCATTTCCATTTTAGACAGTACAAACACACCATGGAGAACTATGTTCGTGTTGACCCAAGCAACAACAAATCCTGTAAAGCCTTTTTTTCCTGTCTGCCTTACTCAAGTTAAGATTTCTCATGATAGAAAGATGGCATGCATTACGAATTTTAGAGATGATAGAACTATATGAGTTCATATTCCAGATGCAGTGGTGCCTATACTTTTTTAACTCTACTGCATTTTTAGGAATGGAAAAATACCACTTAAGCCATAGTTCAAATATAGAGAAAATAGCAGATCTACAAGCTCTGTGATTTTTCTGGAAAATCCTTTTTCTATACAGCTAAAATTCACTTTTGAATACTTCCAGTCAATTACAAATATGACTGAGCAACTTTCACTTGTAGTTTAGTAAAATATTTGACCAGGAGTATCTATACTTTGAGTACTGGGGTTGAGTACTTTGTCCACCACTGTCCAGATTACATTCATCCTTGCATCCTAGCTTTCGTTTCCCTTGAATTTCGTCCATTACCTCCAATAAGCCCCTGGGTAAATCCCCTGCTCAGGACACGTGAACGTAATTTGAAGTTTTTAAGATGGTGACCACTGCAGGTGTAAACTATATTTTGGTCCGCTTTGATGTGATTAATTCCCTACTTCGCACCACTCACCACATGGTTATAGAACACTAAACCACCCCCTTACCCTGTGGGCTTTCCTGTGGTAAGAGATTAGCTTCATGCTCCTGGTGTTGCTAATCATGTAGAGAGTCACGCTGTGAGAGGTTTACTGGTACAGTATTGTGTGTGTGTGTGTGTGTGTGTGTGTGTGTGTGTGTGTGTGTGTGTGTGTGTGTGTGTGTGTGTGTGTGTGTGTGTGTGTGTGTGTGTGTGTGTGTGTGTGTGTGTGTGTGTGTGTGTGTGTGTGTGTGTGTGTGTGTGTGTGTGTGTGTGTGTGTGTGTATACATGTATCATTTTCACATTGTTAGTCATGGATTTTAGTTTGTTTTGATCTTAAGGGAAACAGTTGATAGGAAGTATATGAATTGCCGTACTGTACTTAACAGTTTGCTGCAGGGATGATGTTATTTATTCACACTCCATCTGTCGTCATTTTGTCAAGCATCAAGATAAAGTTAGAACCTGGTGTTGGGAACTGAGACGATTACTGTAGTACTTTGTTAATCTATCTGGATTATAACACAAACCCAGGCTGTGAAAATGGAATAAATCAAAGCCAATGACTCCTGATGAGAATTTTTTGGCAATAATTTCCGGGGACCATGATTTTTGATTAATCTCAAACACGGGGCGGCATAGCTCAGGGGTAGAGAAACCATTATTAGAGCACAAAGGGTTCCCGAAGGGTTCCCAGTTTGAATCCGGGCTCCCCCTGAGTTAATGTCGAAGAGTCCTTGAGCAAGACTCTGAACTCCTAATTGCTCCCGGTGAGTAGGTTGGTGCCTTGCATGGTTTCCTCGGTATGAATGTACCGAGGAATGGGTGAATGTAATGCGTGAATGGGTGAATGTAATGCACAATCTATGTAAAGCGCCTTGGATAAAAGCGCTATATAAATGCACCATGGTAAACCTAACATTGTTGTGGCACATCCTAGTTCATTTCATACTTGTTTGGAGGATTTATAGGAAGTACTTGGTTATACACTGATGTTGTTACATTAAGTGTGTAGTTGTTCACATTGTTACTTCACCAATCTGGCTAGCCTTCGTCAAAAAAAGCTCCATTTCCTTTGAGAGAGTCTGTTCTTGAGAGATTATTATTCACTGACATAACATTGTTACTTTTAGTCCGTAGTATTGGTTATACACTGACATAACATTGTTAATTTTAGTCTGTACTTGGTTATACACTGACGTAACATTGTTACTTTCATTCCGTAGTGTACTTGGTTATAACTTTTATTGACGTAACATTGTTACTTTTGGTCTATACCTTGTGTTATATATACAGTACGTTCATTTTGTTACTTTCATATTATACTTTGCAATACATTAACTTGCGGCCTGTTGTAGGCCTATCATGCACTAACAGTACTTTTTGTTACTTTATGGGAAGAAGCAATGGGAATGAGGTTAGTATTTATTTGAGTTCTCAAACCTCCTCGTCATGGTGGTTGGTTGGACATTACTCCTTATTTCCTGACGGTGTGTACTTTTCATTTTCCTTACTAGGCTTGTTATTGACCAGTCACTCACAGATGAGTGCAGGTCATCCGTCTGCACCAATGGGCCTTCACTTCCTCACATGAGCTGTAACCCATGGGCTTAAGGGTGATTATACTTACGCCTCACCAAAAACAGCTGAACTACTGTACAAGCTCACAATGCCTCATAGCGTGACGCGCTGTGAGCTTGTAGATCTGCTATTATCGGTGCACGACACGGCACGTAACCAACTATACCTCAGGCCTTACCCTCTGCCGCTTCTGTGAGTATAAAGCCCAGGTGGTTATCAGAATCACATGGGTGTTAGCTAGGCTGGCATGACCAAAGACAATTATTTGAATTGTCTAGTTTCTAGGCTAGGTGTTAGCATGCCCTGGTCACCACGTCACCCATGAAAGGAAAATTGTGGTGTGCAAATATCCCTCTTGAAAGAGTTGTCTTTAGGGTGTAGTGTGTTTAATATGAATACTAAGAAGCCCTCCGACAGCTCCCCTATGGAGAAGTACTTGTCGGTCTGTCCAGGGAACCATTTTCAACTGCAACCATCTTTTTTTAAAATTTTGAAGCACATTGGCTTGGTCATATGAAATGTGCTCTAAACTTGACTTGAAACGCATTAAAATAATTCACGGAGGAGAACTGCTGTCAACGCAGTGATCTAATTTATTTAATTAAGCAGTGGGATGCTAAGCGAGCTGTCAAAATTCTTTACAAGTGTTTCCCCTTGCCTGCTGCCCGGTGAGTCCTGTCCCCATTTTGTAATACAGTAGTTGTAGCGAATGTCGAGCTTAATGTAATGCAATCCTGCATTGATCCTCCATGAATGCTTACATACACATATAATTCTTTCTGCAATGTTATGCAGTAGAAACCAAATTAGTTATGTTGTATAATAGCTGAAGTGATCAAATGGTGGTACCAAAAACAGGCAGTAAAAATATCCGATCTATTCTACAGGGTCGCATTGCAGTTTGCAGAGTAGACCTTCCATTTTCACTATTTTCTTTTATTTTAATAATCATTCATTGTTCAATCGTAATCGAGGAAAAGGTTTGAAATAATCATGATATTGATTTGAAGTCCTATGTGTATCGCCCAGCCCTTGCATGCAGCATGCCCTGCTACTACTAACCTTCAGATGAGTGACCATGTTGCCAACAGACCATGACTGCCGCGAGATCGATTTTGGATCAGCTGGCTTCCTCCCTGCATGTACATCTCATCCCAACACACACACACACACACGCACGCGCACGCGCACACGCACACGCACACGCACACGCACACGCACACACACACACACACACACACACACACACACACACACACACACACACACACCCACAAGCTATCTCCTCACTACATCTCCTTAACTGCACCACCAGCCTAATACAAACATCGATGTGTTATGTTCTGGGCACATCCTGTCAAGACGCCATAGGCCATTGTGAATACAGATTACATTGTGCTCTAAATGGCCTGAGACGTCTCCCTCTGGTTTTCTGATTAGCTGTCAGCATTATAAACAGATATAGGACTTTGGTAAATAAAAGATAGTGGCCATGGCCTTATTAATTCTATCTGACTGCAACATAATGAAGTTCTTAACTCATGTTTGATGATGTCAGGGTTAGGGCTGCAACTGATGATTATCTTCTTATTGATTATTCTATCCAATACTTTTTAGATTAATCTGATAATCGAGGGGATTATTCTTGTATCAACAAATCGACCAGAAAAGATATATTCTTTTATAATTGAATAAATTAATTTGTCTGATTAACCACATAAATAGCACCTTTACATAATTGGTCCTCATTAATGCTCATTATCCACCTGTTTCCGCGGGAGTTTACTGGAGATTATTTGGACCACACTTCCGGTTTAACAGCAGACATACAAGCTCACGTCACGTCGCAGATGTAGCCCGGTGTGAGCTTGTAAATCACACTCGGCTGCGGCGCCAGAAGCTCGGTACAACGTCTGCGCAATGCACTATGGGGCGTTGGAAACCCGTGGATACGTACTGTATATGTCCCCATTTCAATCTGTGCTCTCTCTGTCTCAGAAGCCCTATATGCCCTTTATACTTTGTTGTACAATGGTGTCGCCAAAGAACACCATTGAATAGCCTAATACCATGCAATGTTTTTTTAGTTTTTTTTATTGAATATATTAGTCAAAGATGTAGGTAGCACGAACAAAAAAAGTGACTCACAAGTGAATGACAGTGAATCACAAAAACAGGCTGGTCATTTCCCTCTGACTCTTCTGACAAATCTCATCTCCACTAATCATTGAAGGTTGATTGTTTTACCAACCGCAGCGATTGTTTTTCTAGTTTGCTGGCACGTCATATTTCACACAAGCATAGAGGTGTTGTCTTTGTATGCAGTTGTTCCGCATGCCTATATTTGGCTCGGATGTGATGTCTGCACTCATCATCGTAGTGGCAGGTGGAAGATGTCTTGGGCAGGGATATTATAGTTATCTAAAGCTAACGTCAACTGTATTGTGTTTTTAGTCTTAGTTTGCTGATTTTATCTAAGCTCGTAGGTCGGCTATTATTGCTATTTTACTGAACTTTGTGAATCTCACCCTTGACAAATACCCTATATTACAATAAAATAAAAATAGAAACACTGAACACTAAGACTAAACTAGCAAATCCACTGTTACAAACAAATTCAGACTAAACAATTCAGACTATAACAAAAAGTAAAAAGACAATACAAAACTATAGTTAATAGTTTATTAATAGTTAATAAACTTGGTCTTGGGTGCCATGTGATTCTTTGGCCTTGCGTTGATATCAGCATCTTATAATCTACAGAATCTACACTGTAATGTGTTAAATTATTACGTTTACAAATGTAAGGTTCCATTTGGTTACATCTGTACACTCCACAGAGGTAAATTAACACTAAGGATTTTACTGTGTAATCTTTCACTTCTCCTGACTCTAAATCCTCACTTCAGGCATCCGTGCACTCGCATGGAGACAATCCATCCTACCAAGCTTTTCTATGCGAGTGGAGAAATTATTTACAAGTGATAAAAGCTCATAATCTATAATCCAACACATACAGGATAGTAAATCTGCTGTTGCACGTTTGAACCCAAAGTGACATACTAGACTAGAGAATGTTAGCAGTTTGGATATTTTTGTAGGCAATTCAATGTGCATTACACAAAACAATAAGCATTAAGCAGTAAGACATTAAAACATTAAAACATTAAGACAGAGCAATATGAGTGCAATATAAACAAATAAAGATAAATGGAAACAGAAGAATTCGAATAAAGTTACAGTGGAGAAGAAATTATTTAAAAACTCCTTAAAGGCACCGGCAAACACAAAAGTCTTTAATTTGGATTTAGAAGAACAAAGTCGTATCAGACCTGCAGTTTTCTGGAAGTTTGTTCCAGATATGTAGTGCAGAAAGCAGACTTGAAATGTTTGGATGGTTCGCGATATAACACAAGCTCAGAATTGTATTTTGACTTAAGGAAAGAGTTAATTCAGGTAGATAATCCAGTAAATCCAGTTAATCCACACATAAGCACCATAAAATAAAGTAAAACCTGCAAGCATACAGTACAGTACATGTGGGCACAACAAGCATAAGGATTGCCTTATTACACCCTCTTTGATTCGGCTCTCAGACAAGAAGGCAATGAAGTATAAAACTGACATATTTGGCTTATAATGGTGAATGTAAAAATGTTTTTGGCTAGCACCAGATTGTCAAAATACTGGATAAGGAGAAAGCCTTTGTGCATAACATCGACTATCATCAGTTGATCATTACCTGAATACTCAGTTAAATCTCATGGATTAAATATGGCACAAAGACATAATTAAAATGATGTATAGTCAGGGAAGATTTTTTTTAATACTCCATTCCATGTGGAGGGTTCAGGTTATCACCTTGTGCTGTAATTATCAGAGTCTGGGCTGCCTAAGGGAATAATCTCACATTGGCCAAGGTGATAAAATCACAAAATGCCAAGTGCTTCAGGAAGTGCACACAGTTTAAAATGATTAGAGCTGTGCACTGAAGTGACCCAAAAGCCAAACCAAGTGCTCCATTAGTGGCAATACTGTCTTGAAAAATGTTTGGACTAAATATTTTAGCTCTTCGAGGTGACTAACAAGTGGAAAGTGAATGATAAGAGAGAATATTAAAAGGACAGTTGCATGAATATCGATCTTCCCTAAGGTCAAAAGATGACTGTCCTTCATATTTCACTGTCTTACATGCAGTCAGAGAGGGAATAAACTATGGGCATCGGTTCCCAACCCTTTCTGGATCAGGCCCCACTAAAAATTGCATTCGGCTGCCGTGTTAAGTGGTCAGATGGGTGGGCTGCTTGCATTTTCAGGGCATGTTTATTTGAATTCTGCCTTGGATCAATGTTAAGCACTTTTCTTCTCTGTAAAGCGCTTTGAGCTGCATTTCATCTCATCATGAAAGGTGCCATAAAAATAAAGTTCATTATTATTAACTAGAAGCTGGGCCGCCCTTCGGGCGGCCCAGCGTCTAGTCGGCGACCTGGCCAACTCGGGAACGATGTAAATAGGGAATGAATCCCCCGCCCTTCAATGCAAACCCCATTATACCTGTTGTCATAGAACCCGTTTTGACCATCTGTTTGCCTGTGTCCATTTATGCCCATATATGGAGATATCTGTATCTGTCTGTCTGTCGGCGTCCATTTTATGTCCATATATGGAGATCACTGCAGATATAGTTCTGGGTCCATTTTATGCCCATATGCCCATATATGGAGATATCTGTCTATTTGTGTCCATTTTATGCCCATATATGGAGATCTCTGTATCTGTCCGTCTGTGTCCCTTTATGCCCGTATATGGAGATATCTGTTTATCTGCGTCCATTTTATGCCCATATATGAGATCTCTGTCGCTTTTTGTTTGTTTCTTCTTTAAGCAGAATACACAGCCTGCTTAAATCTGCATCATTCAAGTCATCCTCCCAGTCCCACGCTTTGTCGCTTGTCTTATGTTTGTTTTTGTCTCTTTTATTTTCTTTTTTGGAGCGGACCCCATGAATGCCCCATCCTTTAATGCAAACCCCAATATACCTGTTGTCATAGGACCCGTTTTGACCATCTGTTAGCCTTTGTCCCCACCCTTTAATGCAAACCCCAATATACCTGTTGTCATAGGACCCGTTTTGACCATCTGTTTGCCTTTGTCCCCTTATGCCCATATATGGAGATCTCTGCACACACAGTACCGGTTGCGGAAAACTCTGATGTCAGACATCAGCTCCGCATTCGGGGATTCATTTTATGCCTATATCTGGAGAAAGCGTGTGCCGGTGGGAAGAACGGTTCTCGAGATTCACATACATACATACACATTCACAGAGATTTTTTGTTGACTCATGTGGCGTACGTGATGTCACAGCCTTTTATAAAGTGATGTCACAATGAGTCAGCGCTTGCGCCGATTTCTTTTGACCATCTGTTTGCCTTTGTCCCCTTATGCCCATATATGGAGATCTCTGCACACACAGTACCGGTTGCGGAAAACTCTGATGTCAGACATCAGCTCCGCATTCGGGGATTCATTTTATGCCTATATCTGGAGAAAGCGTGTGCCGGTGGGAAGAACGGTTCTCGAGATTCACATACATACATACACATTCACAGAGATTTTTTGTTGACTCATGTGGCGTACGTGATGTCACAGCCTTTTATAAAGTGATGTCACAATGAGTCAGCGCTTGCGCCGATTTCCTCCGGAACAGCCTGATGTCAACAATCAGCTCCGCATAAGGAGATTCCGAACGTTTTGCGCCGGTTTCGGAAAACCGCGAGTCGGGTCGGGTCGAGGCCCTGCACTGCACTCCGCGCGGCGGCGGGGAACGCGCGTGCCGAATCTGAAGCCGGTGGGATGAACGGTTCTCGAGATACGTGGATTACAAACAAACAAACAGACAGACAGAGATTTGTCGCATTTATAGATAGATGTAAGTAACATAATATACTTTAAGTTCCTATTTATCTCTATCACTATGAAAATAAAAGTTTCAAGATTTTAAGGGAAAAATACAATGTTGGTTTCTTATGGCACATAACCGTTAAGAAGCAGGAGTTAAACTATTAATCTGTCTGGTCGAGTCATCATTGTGATGTCAGAACAGGTCAGCTATATTCATATCTGGAGTCCGTGAGGTCAGATGTAGAGGTATAGGCCAGCTCCATTTATGGAGATGTCTTGGCCATATATGGAGCATTACATGAGGTGTGACGCACGCACGGACGGATGATCTGAAGGTTTTCATACAAGAATGACTCGAGTTGCAGTTTGTTTAAATTGGACAAAATGTGGCCATATTTTCCCAAATATGGAGATGACTGACATCTGACATCATAGATGTCTGACGTCATAGACCACATGAGACTGAAACAATATGTCCTTTTTTGGGCGCATGCACGCGATCTGCAAGTTTTCATACTAAATGCGACCTACCGTCGCAATTAATGTTAATTATCACCAGCAAGACACCCTAATCGGGATATAAGTGACCGTCGGGTCTCATGTATACACAATAATGTTGTCTGCAAAAAGCAACCTCATGGTGGCGCTAGAAGAGGGGCATGTGAGAAATCAGGGGCGGAGGTTGTGGTTTGCCTGCCAAGGAGTGTGTGTGCAAAGTTGGCATGGATAGGGGCAACGGTGGTGGAGAGTAAGAGTAGGGCCAGTTTTGGGGGGCACTTGCAATGGCCCACCACTACTGCGGACCACAGCCATGTCACTCTGAGTCAGACACTGTCAGACTAGTATCACTGTGTAGATATTAGTCTGGAACTTCAGTGTGGAAGATTCATTTCCAAGGGGCATTTATAAACAGAATCAAACATCACAGCCCTCTGAAAAGTGGGCTCTGATTGGTCACTCTGGGGAGAGCAAAATGTAAGTCAAAACGAGGAGCGCCAGACCAATGTGCCCAGGGCTTTTTTTTTTTTTCTCTTCTTTTTTTTTTTTTTCTGTGGCAGATTTGTTTGGTTTCCATGCTAGAATGAACATAGGCTACAGTATGATAACTTAAACATGTCTTGGGAACCACATTAACTTGCAGTAATGTAATACTTACTAAAGACAGGCAGACAGGCAGACAGGGACCATTTTATTAAGCGTAAGTTTGTAGATGATGCTACGTTCCACTTAAGTGTAACATTACATTCTTGACAGTATACGTTTCTCATTATTCGTGTAATCCCCTCTATTGTTTTGTTTTGACAATGTGCTGCAGCATCTAAGCCCTGCGGCTAAATCTGTCCGGGCTGACTTGTGATAGGAAAGGATCTTGTCAAATGCAATTCATGTTCCCACCGTCTCCTGGTGCTATAAGCTGACTTCTCAAGTTTAGAGTGTAGAATCAACATTACAGCAGGCAGCTATGCTTACTATACAGAACATTACTTTAACTAACCAATACCGTTGCTGCCAAAGCATTTTTTAGAGTATGACTATTTTCAATTACTGGGAGAGTCGGGTAGGAGAAGTTGTGATGTGATGTGTGGCTGGTGGTGTTTTGTGTTCTTTGACTGGAGGAAGAGAAATTCATGTTTTCAGGAAATTCTTCTTATCTGGCTGTAGCTTTTTACAGGTGTTGCCCACATTGCTAACATGGGTTAGATAAGATAAGTTTCACAGTTGAATGTAAATAATTGCTTTACAATAAAAATGAAACATGTGTGGTATTTGAAAGTGATGTGTTCGTGCAATGTCAAGAGGGTGCGTTCTGCTAGCCTGGCGGTGCCAGCCTCTATCACTGGTTTTTACAGTAACAGGCTAGCGTGCTGCCCCCCCCCCCCCCCCCTACATTGTAGTGGTCATGTTTAATTTGTTTATTGTGTGAAACAGCACCCCCTTTGGTAACCTATGTGTAGGTTTCTTATTTCCTTTATTTATTCATTTCTCATTTGTCATGATGTAACTACAATTAAGCTAAAATATACTTCACCATGAGCAGCCCGCATGGTCAGTAGTCAGTCATAAGTTCCAGTCTACATGCTGTTTGTTTCCCCTCTTGCTAAAAGCAATGTCTGTGAGTATGATTATTTATGTGCTAGCACGCCTAGCAGGTTATTTTAAGTTGTTTTAATTTATGTTGTGTTTACATGTACGAATATATTGTACATGAAGTCAAGTTAATTCTGTTTGTCACATGTCTTTGTATTAGGTTGTGGCATACACTAATACTAGTAGGCCTAAACCCTAAACCTCATAAAAGACAACACTGTGGAGTTTTCACCTTTAGATTGTTGTACTTGAATGGGGCCTGGGGTGGCGGTATTTATAATCACAATATCTTTCCTAATACAGTAGGGCTTTTTCTTATAGCGGGTAAATCTTTCTTTGAAAGGCACGTCCATAAACAACAAATCGGTCTGTTTTGACACCAAACACAGGATGTGGAGTGTGATATGTCAATATTCATCCATCCATTACTTCTGTGTACTTGGCCTAAATGTAATACTTTGACAATATTTACAAAGACATTTTGTAAAGGGAACTTCAGAGATGCCTGTAGTGTAACATACCATCGGACCACCCAGCTAATTACAAAGAAGGATCTTTATACATATTTAAGACCAGGAAGACAAATGACAAATTAAAGTTGACGTACTGATTTAATCTCATTTATAGACTGGCAGCAGGAGGGCATGTCTGATGCTGCTATCTCTGCTCTGTGTTGGCAGTGATCATTATAACACTCAAAAACAGAAAATGGACCCTGTCTGTGTCTCACACACACACACACACACACACACACACACACACACGCACATATCCCCCTGGTGATTTCATGACAGCTGCCTGTGTCTTTATGAGGCTTTGTGTGTCGAGCTTCATTATTCTCCTTCACAAAAAGCCGCCAAGATTGAACAATTCCATCTAATTACATTTAACAAACACAATGTTCTAATATTCTCATCAATAATACACTTCTGTGGAACCTACTGGATGCCGGAAATCCATTTACACACCGCAGCTGTTAAGAGTGTGTTTGGGGAAAATACCCAATTACAGAGATGTGGAAACAGACTCAATGAGCTTTGTCTAGATAGAGTATAGAGTAAAGCCGTGAAGAAGACCGTAAAAGTGTTAATTTAACTCAGAACTCTCTGAGAATAGACTCAGGATTTTATTGTGCATAATGGTCTGCAACTCTACATTCGTTTATTGGGCAGCATTTAGTTTTGAAATGGATTGAACGTTCTTTCATGGCCGTACTGCACTGCGGTAAAATCATTTGGAAAATAGGAGAATGATTTTGTATGTTGTCATAGCAGCAACGGGGAAGTAGAGGAATATTAGGGGCAAAGGGAAGACGAGACTTTTCTTCATGTAAAGCTCAGCAGAAACTGAAAGGAAAATAGCGGGCGATGCGTTCTGTGCTCCAGGCAGAAATAGGCTGATGTGATTAGCTGGTAGATTTTTGTAACATGGTAATATATAGAAACACTTACACGTGTGTGTGTGTGTGTGTGTGTGTGTGTGTGTGTGTGTGTGTGTGTGTGTGTGTGTGTGACACTGTGTGTGACTGTGTGTGTGTGTGTGTGTGTGTGTGTGTGTGTGTGTGTGTGTGTGTGTGTGTGTGTGTGTGTGTGTGTGTGTGTGTGTGTGTGTGTGTGTGTGTGTGTGTGTGTGTGTGTGTGTGTGTGTGTGTGTGTGTGTGTGTGTGTGTGTGTGCGTGCATGCGTGCATGTGTGTGCGCACAAAAAACCTAGCTTGTGCCAAGACATATTGAGGTACTTTTTTCCGCCACTAGAGGGCGGAAAACTGAAAATCAAGGTATACTAGGCTTCCTACAAAAACAATAGGCAGGTGCCCCACCAGATTTATATTTGAGTTTGTCTAATGATATCCTTATCCTTATATATCCTTATCCCAATAGTACATTGCAAGTGGGCCTCCAAATAATTGACACAAAACATTTTATTGATAATATACTGTAACAATGTCAAAAACATTATGTGAAAACAAATGAAAAAAAATCTTCATGGTATGTTTTCTTTAAAAAACTTATGCTATGAATAGGGACTTGATCCAAAACATGAAATCAACATGGAAGAACTCTGATAATGACCCGAGGGACCTTTACATGACATGTCGTGGAGTCTGTCTGATAGGTGGTCATCCAGAACTGCTGATCCGGTGGATACACCCATAAGCATATCGTCACTGTTGGGCAGAAACCTCGTATCTCCAATTTCAAGTGTGTACGTTTTTTCACCAAGTAAAGCCCTGCTTCATCATACAAGGCTGTCGCACAAAAGTAGTGAAAACAGCTGATCTACAAGCACACAACGCCTCGCAGTGCGAGGCGTTGTGTGCTTGTAGATCGGCTGTTTTCACTAGTTTAGTTCATTTTTTAAATGATAAATACAAAACGAATGGTCTTGGACATACAAGGTTTCCACCCGACAACGACGATATATGGAGATCTGGTTGTCCAGTACCGCAGATCCCACTTGAGGGAATGTGGAGCCCGACGTCAAGTCGTTCGGATGGGCCTATGTCCAGAACAGCCGATCTGACCGATATGCCCATATATAGGCATATATGGAGAGCCAGTTGTCCACTCTGCGTGTGCATGTGTGTGCGTGCACGTGCGTGAAGTTGTTATCCTTGCTGATCCACAGCAAGTTAACAGTTTGGTATATGATTTGGTATTATGCTTGTGCTGAAGAAAACGTTTAGTAAATATTTTATAATATAAACTTATTATTAACACATGGAGGGATATTTCAAATCTGATTAGCAATTTTGTCTTAATCTTCAAAATGTAAATAACAACTGCAACATTTAGATATTTTTATTTTCTCCAGTGTGATTAAGATGAATGGTCGTTGGGAGTTATAAACAGTATGCACAGAAGTAGAGTGAATTCACATACTTAACATTTGTGGTCTTCTGATGTTTTATTAATGCCCTTCTAAATTATACTGTAATTTGTTGTACTCCACTATTGTGACCACCAGGTGGCAGTGTTCTATCGAAAATGGATAACCACCCTGCCAGATAGGTGCTATAATATCTTTGGTTTGCAGCAGAATGGTTCAGAGTAGGCATGGAATGGTTAAGTCTTGGCATAGGTTTTGGTGTGGTTCAATTAATTCATTTTATTTAAGATTATGAATTGTTATTATGGTTAACTTTGGACATGTGTTTGGTGGGATTAATGTTATAGGTAATGACCTGCGAGTGCTTGAAGACTTAAAGGAGTAGTTCACCCCCAAAATGTTTTTTTTTCCTATTGATTACTCATGCCATGGAGACTTGATTTCAATAATATTTTAGTTTTTTTGTCGCATTTCCAAGACAAAAATTTAATTAAAAAATAAAAGAAAAAAAGTACCCTGACGGTTTCCCCATCCACTGCCATTCATTTGGGTCCCCAACCAGTGCCATGCATCCAGGCCCCCATCCGGAATCAATGGGGGTAAATTTACTATAATCAAATTTTTGTCTTAGGAATGCGACACATACAAAAAAAATTGTATTGAACTCAAGTCTCTATGGTATGAGTAATCAATAGAAAAAATTTCATTTTGGGGGTGGACTACTCCTTTAATAACTGAGTTGGTTCAATTTATGACCACATTAAACTAATGCATTTCAGCACAAGCCTTCAACAGTGCCTACAGTACAGTCTCATACCAATGACACCTTGCCTTTTTTAAAGATCTGAACAATCTCAAATAGTAGATACTTTTCATATAAGAGGGTAAATACAGCCGCAGCTACAGTAATTCATAGTAGACATGTTTGATTTTAGGTATATAATTGACAATACTATTGACTATTGTCAGTACTTGCTCTTTGGCTATCGAAATCCCATGAGGGTGAGAGGATGCCTGTGCCCACCAGCCGATGGCCACCAATGTGCATCGACAAGTGTGTCCACAGAAATATAGAATTTGTTTTATCACTTAAATTTTCAATTTTGGAAGACAGAAAATCAGGATATAAGCCTATAACAGTAATATCATTACACTGTAATTAATATTAATCATCATTATCAAGGAGGAAATTGGATTGTAGCACTTGGGACTTTAATCGTATTAGGACATAATTCTTCAACTTCACGCAGGCAGTCTCATGTGAATTTTCACTTTCTCATGAAATAACCCTGTCATCATTATTTAATGGATGTGGCTAATTATCTGAGGCTGTTGTCTCTACATCCATGCTATGCTAACTCACTCACCTCCATTTGCCAGATGTTTAAAAGGGCATCATTTTCACGTTGTGCTAAATGGTGCATTCACTAACCACATGGCAGGTCTCCAAGTGCCAGAGGAATTAGTTTCACTAATCTAAACAAAGACAAGAGTAATCCCTAAATGGATAAGCATTTACTTTGAATACATCCTCTCCTAGATTAAAATGGTCTCAACCCATTTAACTGGAATACCTATACGTTGTTATACCTTTCAATCCGGGAACACCTTTGTGTAACTTTAGCTGTTGCTACTGTGTATATATAGCAACTTTTTATATATTCTGGAATTCAAATCTGAAGTTATTCAGAAAATGGGCAGCCAACGGGCAGACCTCTGACGTCACACTCACGACACCTTGATTCAGCCATACCATTTCCCAATGCAGCTACAGTATGCCCACATATGGAGTGTATTGCCTAACCTCAATGTGTCGTCATCAGTTGTACATTAGTCTGCACCACATATGGGCACAAAAGGGGGGCATGCTCATATAGGCATATACTGATGACATCAGCGATCTCCATATGTGGGCATAAAAGGGACAAGGACTGACTGATACAGACCACTATGCCCTTATATGGTCATGTGCATACAATATATTGGACTTGGTGAATTCAAACTCAAGGACTTGAGGTAGAGCGGGGTTAGGTTTAGGCATAGTGGGTTAGGTTTAGGCATAGTTTTACTGAGGTTAGGGTTAGGAGTAGGTTTAGGTTTAGGCATATTATTTTTCACCAGGTTAACATTCACCAGATTTTAACTAATGGGATGTAGGAACAATGAGATGTCGGACCAATGCCATGGCACCGCCCGCTGTTGAGTAGTTCGGATATCCAGTTGTCCAGAAAACTATCACTATGCCTCAATTCGGCGGTGCGACGTAGTTGTGTGGCCCGAATGTCTAATTCATTTAAAATGACAAATGTATTTAGAGCTCTTGCCTACTGGTTAGATTGTGTCATGATTGATTCATAATTGGATCAAGTAAATCTTTATTCACATGGCATATTTCAGTATTCAGGACGCACCATGACCTTCACACAAAGAAATACAGGCAATATGCAAAAATCACACCCGTGTGAAGTGGAGCTGTGTGTGTGTGTGTGTGTGTGTGTGTGTGTGTGTGTGTGTGTGTGTGTGTGTGTGTGTGTGTGTGTGTGTGTGTGTGTGTGTGTGTGTGTGTGTGTGTGTGTGTGTGTGTGTGTGTGTGTGTGTGTGTGTGTGTAGATCATGTGTACCGATTTTTGTGACATTTGAAGAAAATATGTAGGAAAAGGAGCAAAAAGTGTGTTTTGGAGAAAATTCAAGATGGCGGAAAATCTATCCTGGCGCAAATGGGCGTGGCCTATATGGGGAGATGCGTCTTGACCCAAGGAATCCAGGGAAAAAAGAATTTTAATTTTCCGATCTACGGTTCAAGAGTTACGGGGCAAAACGTAAAGTGGGCCGTTATAGCGCCACCATGAGGCCGAGTGATGTAATTATTTTTCGATTCATTCTTAAAATCATTATGAATCTCCTCTCCGAGGTTTGAAACTGTAGCTCCTATGGTTTACGAGAGAAAAATACTTGAAAGTGATTTCTTGCATTGTCCCATTATAAGTCAATGGGGACAATTAAGCGTAGTTTTTTGCCGATTACGTCGGCATGGTAAGGCGGATCGGAACGAAAGGTAATAGAACACCATTCCCGGCCGAGCCGCACATTTTGATGTATATATTGCGCGAGTGGCGTAAATGGTGCGGCACTAGTTACGCGCCGAAGTCAGGCTACATACACACAGACACACAGACAGACAGACACACACACAGACCCACACAGTCACGTATAGGGAGCTGCACACAGCTCCAAAAATGGAGAAACACTCATTGCTATTCTTATCGCATGTGACAGTGCAGGATGCCATGCAGTATGTCTCTGTCTCTGAAGTCATTAGCTGGAATACACGCGGTAGTCCTCGTTAATTTATCCATTATTAGTAACTCTGAGGATACAAATGTAACCCGTATAGGCTAACACTGAGGATTTGACAGTGTAGCAAATGTATGATAACAGTACTTCCCACTTTGTGCCAAATCATGTATAGCTGCATGCAGTACTAGTTCCAAAGACAGTTATTTTCAGTTGTTAATGAACCTCAGTTTGACAAGCAGAATAATTACAGCTACGCAATATTTCACACATTTTTGCAGTGAAAAATAATACTGTTTTGAATCATTTACAACGAAAAAACTACCAGCTACACTCAAGTGATGGTTTATCACCATCAATATTTCGGAATATTACTTCAAGATTTGATGTTTTCCCCTGGTGACGTAAGCCAGATGTTCCCAAACGTTTCCATGTCAAGGACCTCCACAATAATAGCGATCTATAACTATAAGCTCACAACACATGCATGGCAGCGAGACGTGTTGTGACATTTTAGATCTGCTATTTTTGCTATGTTCAAAACATTTTAAACATTATTTAAAATGTTTTAATTTGAACTGAAAAAGAAAGAAAGTGAGAAAGAACTAGAAGCAGTGCTCTTCCGAGCACAGGTCTCCACCAGGCCATGCGTCCTGGTATTGCTACTGTATAATAGGCCAATGTAAAAAGGCTGGCATATGTTCTTCACCTTAGACCTTTCATGGCAATCGGACACTGCATGCATGATTTGAGGCATTGTGTTCCAAAAATGTGTTTTGCTAAAGTCTACCTGCTGGTGGCGCTATAACAGGCCAACGTGAAAAGGGTAGTATTTGTTCCTTGACATAGTGGGAACATGTGTGGCAAATTTCACGGTATTCGCAAGCTGTGTTGATGATTTGAAGCATTTTGTTCAAAAACTGAGCAATCCTGCAAACTTTGGAAGCCAATATTAGCCAATTAGGATGGAATATGAAATATCAGACGGATCGGACTTGATCACATGACTATAGAGATACTGTGTACCGATTTGCATGATTTTTGGATGAAATCTCAAGGAATAATAGGAAAAATTGTGTGGGCTGATTTCAAAAATTTGAAGTGGCATTTCTTCCTCGACCTAGTGGGAACGTGTGTGCGCGATTTCATGATAATTGCACTTTGGGTTTGGGATTTGAGGCATTTTGTTCAAAACGGCTCAATCCTACAAACTTTGGAAGCCAATCTTAGCCAATCAGGATGGAATATGCAAAATCGGACAGATCCGTGTCGATCACATGACTGTCGAGATACTGCCTACCGATTTGTAGGATTTTTGGACAAAGGTTTAGGGTTAGGGTTAGAAATGTGCACAGAAATGTGTTTTGTGAACATCGGCCACTAGGTGGCGCTAGAAAAGGCCCATTTGAAAAATTTAGGGCAGAGGTTCTAGATTGGCATCCAGGGAATGTGTGTGCTCACTTTGGCAGCGACCGGGCCAACGGCGACTGAGATTAGGTGCACACAAACTGTGAGGACACACGGACGGACGGACAGACGGACGGACGGACGGACGGACGGACGGACGGATGGACGGACGGACGGACGGACGGACGGGAAAACATACTCTCCCCCATGCCTTCGGCTGGTGGAGACAAAAATGCAAGAGCAGAGCGGGACCATAATGTTTGCATCTCAGCTTTGATATGCGTTGTGATGCAACACATTGTAAGCTTGTATTTTCACAATTTTTACCACAAAGTATAAACTAACGCTTAAGTGGTTAATCGATTTGTTGTTATCACTTGAAATTAGTTTGAGCTCGCAGAAGAACTTTAAAGTGTAGTGAAGCTACTGTGTGTCTCTGCATTACCCTGTGCTGCTGCCTTGGGATTCTTTTCTAATGCAGAATATGAGAGATTGATATTGATTGGTCCATTTACAATCATAAATATTCCATGTGGCCTGCGTTAGTCCCAGCCTTTCACAAGGGTTTTATAGATTTATTTATATTCTTTTCCCCCCACCAAGAAGTTCAATGAAAGAGCCTGCTGTTACTGAGCATCCTGGCTTGGTCATGTTTCCCTTGATAAATAGACTAATGTTCAAAAACACATTAGAGCAAAATCGTCACTGACAGAGTTCTGGACTGAACAACTTTTATTAGAATCACATTATGATGTTTAATGTATTGGCTCCTGACTTTATGGTAAAACATTTCAGGTTCCATTTTGAAACCACTTAAGGTCCTGTAATTCAGTGTAAAGCCCGACTGATACCAGATTTGTGGGGGTGATCCCATAGTGAATACTAGAAGCAGTGCTCTTCCGAGCACAGGTCTCCACCAGGCCAGGCGTCCTGGTGGTGCTATTGTATAATAGGCCAGTGTAAAAAGGGTGGCATATGTTCTTCACCTTAGACCTTTCATGGCAATCGGACGCTGCATGCATGATTTGAAGCATTGTGTTCAAAAAATGTGTTTTGCTAAAGTCTACCTGCTGGTGGCGCTATAACAGGCCAATGTGAAAAGGGTAGCATTTGTTCCTTCACATAGTGGGAATATGTGTGGCAAATTTCACGGTAATTGCAAGCTGCGTTGATGATTTGAGGCATTTTGTTCAAAAACTAAGCAATCCTGCAAACTTTGGAAGCCAATATTAGCCAATCAGGATTGAATATGAAATATCAGACGGATCAGACTTGATCATATGACTATAGAGATACTGTGTACTGATTTGTGTTATTTTTGGAGAAAATCTGAAGGCGTAATATCCTAAAATGTGTTTTACACAAGTCGGCTCAAAGATGGCGCTATAAAAGGCTGATGTGAAAAATGCAGAGAAAGGGTTTTTCCTTGGCCTCTAGTGAGTGCGCTTACAAAGTTTGAAACTGATCGGTGGAGTTATAGGTAAAACCACAAATCGGCCTGTTATAGCACCACCATGAGGCTGATTTCAAAAATTTGAAGTGGCATTTCTTCCTCGACCTAGTGGGAACGTGTGTGCGCGATTTCATGATAATTGCACTTTGCGTTTGTGATTTGAGGCATTTTGTTCAAAACGGCTCAATCCTACAAACTTTGGAAGCCAATCTTAGCCAATCAGGATGGAATATGCAAAATCGGACAGATCAGGGGCGATCACATGACTGTCGAGATACTGCCTAGTGATTTGTAGGATTTTTGGACAAAATCTGTAAGAGTAGTGCACAGAAATGTGTTTTGCGAACATCGGCCACTAGGTGGCGCTAGAAAAGGCCCATTTGAAAAAATTAGGGCAGAGGTTCTAGATTGGCATCCAGGGAATGTGTGTGCTCACTTTGGCAGCGACCGGGCCAACGGCGACTGAGATTAGGTGCACACAAACTTTGAGGACGCACGGACGCACGGACGGACGGACGCACGGACGCATGGACGGACGCACGGACGGACGGAGGGGAAAACATACTCTCCCCCATGCCTTCTGCTGGTGGAGACAACAAGACCACTGATTACCGATGTTTTGACCGATATTTTTTTCAAATAGTGAAAATCTTTTCTATTAATCAATTTGAAAAACGTTGAAATTTATATTACAGAACATATAACTTCAGCAAGATTTTAAGATACTGTAAATGATAGTTTTGATTAAAAAATCACACCCGTGTGAACTGAGCGGTGGTTTACCCCCCCCCCTGTGTGTGTGTGTGTGTGTGTGTGTGTGTGTGCGTGTGTGTGTGTGCCTGGCCTGGCCTGGCCTGAAAACAGCGCCCCTCCCTTAACATGTGTGGTCATAAAAGGTACTACACCACAGGCTTGAGGCTACATACAGACAGACCCACCCACCCACATACATACAAACATACATACCTACACACACGGCCACGCTATGGAGACGGTGTGACCACCGCTCAAAAATAAAATACATTTCAGTAACAAGCGTCTCTCCCTATCCAGTGCTTTAGTAAACAGAACATTTTCATTTTCAGGTCAGAATAACAGTTTCATCCAACCAGGAGAGAGAACTCTGGATAAACAAGTGAAATTGGAAGTGATGAAAGAAGCAAATTGAGCAGACACAATTGGAACTTGAACACTATAAAATTGAAGCTGTTGAATGGGTTCTCTTTGCCTATTGGATGAAATTTGCAACCCACC
The DNA here is from genome assembly GCF_963921795.1 of Nannobrachium achirus. Lineage (NCBI taxonomy): Eukaryota > Metazoa > Chordata > Actinopteri > Myctophiformes > Myctophidae > Nannobrachium > Nannobrachium achirus. The sequence goes on along the minus strand of NC_137818.1, from coordinate 26,734,612 downwards.
TGAAAAGTTACTAGAGAGACAGGGAGACACCTTACTATAATAATATAAGGCTTTAACCTTTTAAGAAGAAGAAGAAAAAACTTGTTTTACCAAAACATCTCACTAACATCACCTTTACTTTGCTGTGCTACGACACAATTTGAGATGTAGATAGTCTTGTAGATAGGCTACTTTCAGCAAAGGGATTTATTGTCCTTTATCCTTTAAAAAAAGGATCGGACAAAATATACTGTAGACTCCCGGGCCCCAGTCGATAAAGTATTTATGGTTTAAGTGGTCAAGGACTAGTATTGGCAAATCCACAAGGGAGACCTGAGTTAGATCACAGGTAGGACATGAAACCTACAGATTGCAGCTTTAAGTTGACAATTATGATAGGCCCTGATGATGTGCTTCACTGAACTGGTAAATAATATGTTTGTCAAATGAAGCATGAAGCCTTCAAAACATTTGCTTGTATACCTTAGATCCAAGACTTAATGAATGCAACACTGGCAACTGGGAAATCAATGCTGAGGTTCAATATGCAATGTAAGACTAAAAGCATGAAAGGCACCATGACGCCATTAATTGTCTATTACTTAGGCTATATTGATTTCAATACATAGCATATGAAATGGATTATCCCTTATAATCATACAGACAGTGATGGCATTTAGATGACTTTATTTTATTTATTATTTTTTTACTGGTGTTCATTATCAATATCAAGAAGCATGCACTACTGTCGCACTTAAGCTATTACTTGAGCATTGAAATTGTCTATAACATGCCTGGTAAAAGCTTGATGCATTGCAAGTATATGGTAGTATGACAAAGAATAGTAAATTAGCCGGTTTGTTTATTCACATCCATGATGCCAAATTAAGTAATTTCCAGAGAGAGAGACACATTTGACCATAGGACATTTGCAGCATGATTTAGCAGCTACTCTGATGAAATTGCAAAGATGTCAAGAGTATCTGACAACATCTATCGACTGGTGGCTACTGTCATAAGTTATTTACAGTACGTTTAGTCAGATATAGATGGCTTAAAAAGCTTGTGAATTAATTATGTTCAGGTCAGGACTCAATATGATTGCACCGATTTCTTTTTTTCTTCTTCTTTTTTTCCCTTTTTTTGTATCAGCATGCCCTACAACATGGTGTAATCTGAGCCAAGATTATATTGGGTCGATCCTGAGATTGACTTTCTTGTGTCTGAGATCAAATGGTTTCCAATACATGTCTGGGCTGCATTCGCCCACGAAGCCAAAGACTGTTAGCGTGGTTTGAGTCACAGACACTGGTGGCATTTGAATATGTTTTAAAGGTCATTCCCCTATTCATGTAATGTCATTTACGAGTCAGAGACCAGGAAAGGTTGAAAGCACGTTTTTACCCCATTCTCCCAATTTAGTGATTATGGGAATTCTCTCAACACGTGTAGTCCGTGTCACTGCCAACAATTTGAACATTTTAGGAGGGTGTAAATGAGCACATAATATCAGCCACATTTGCCTGAAATTGAACTTTTGAGGAGAATAAACACCACAAGACAAGAGGCAAAGACTTGTAAAGTAAAAAAATAAAACGGAAAAGAAGATTTACTGCACACAGCTTACAGAAAATCAGTGAACAAGAAAGAGTGTTATACTTGCTGCTTGCAAGTTGAGCGCTTGCCCATTGGAGGGCACTAGGAGCAAGGAACTGAACTCACTCCCTAGTTCGAACTTTTGGAGGCTCTTTTCACTACTGATGGCTAATTTACATCTCCACTGTTTCAGTTTTAATTTTTTTTACTAGGTTAAACATACAGTACTCAGCTAACCAGGGATCAGAACTGTGCCCATGGCATCGGCTTCTTAATCAAATGTAATGGTAACAATGCAGTAAGTCATTTTTATTTGTTAAAAGAAGTGTTAGTAAGACTTCACTCTAACCTAACGCGGACCAGTTTGTGTAGGCAGATGGGCGGGCGCGGCGAATCTCTCCGCGAGTCTCTGGCCAATAGCATGTGTTCTCCTCCCCCCACCCCCCTCTGCTCAGCACAGAGAACGCTGCTGCGTCATGACGTCAACACATTCGGTGCGACGCTCTCTGCACTCTGATTGGTTAGGGAAATTCTACACTTCCTCCAACAGTGATCATAACGCGATCGCCCAGGCTTCTTTTTCTTCCGATCGCCAAAAGAAGCCTGGGTTTCCGAGGCTAGTAAGACTTTATATGCTCCATATTTTGATAATCATTACTATAGAGTCTTTATTCAGTAGCAGTGGTCTCCCTGTCTCTTTTAATAAAAATAAATTGCATTTTCATGGTTGGGATACCAATTTTATTCAGTCAGGGAAGAGAACTCATACAGGATACAGGATAAACGAAAAAGCAAACTGGAACACTACAATTGAAGGTGATATATGGGTACTTTCTCCTGATTGGCTGAAATTGGCAACCCACCTGAAAAAAATATTTTCTGTTTATTAAAGAGCTGGAGACACAGGGAGGTCATTTTGTTTTACTGCAGCATTGTTTCCTCATCCCTTGGAGAAATTAATTTCTTCCGCTCGGCCTGTTATTTATTTCTACAATGAATGTATTAGGAACATTGCTTTGCGCTTCTATTTTGTTATATTGTTCCTGAAAGAAATCATGGTATTAATACAGATTGGAGACAGCCATGTGAACTTACTCGCTTCCACACTGTGACTTGCTCGACTCCTCTATCTCTTTCTGCGTTTGTGAATTAAGATCTGTTAGCGAACCAAATATGTCTGGGCAGCTTGTGAACTCGGGCAATGACCCCCTCACGAATTCAGAGAGCTGCCGTCTACTCTTGCCTGCCGCCCTCACCTCGAGCAGAGCGAGGGAGAGACTCGTTCTTATCTCTGTTGCTTCAGCGCCAGGCTTTTTAAATTTACCCACTCACTCTGAGCTTGTTTGCTTGGAAATGTCAGCCACGGTTTGAAGAATTTTTGGATTATGTAACACAGTAATCTATGCTCCCTTCTTGTTTGGCGTGGGTGCTGCATATAAAAGAGGCTTTTGATTTGCATCCTGAACAGACCCCATCCCAATTCTTGGCACACACGAAATCACCCTGCTCTTAATAAACGTGTGTGCGTGGCGTGTGTATCTTTACTTGTCAGAAATATGTCTCAGTGGTGAAAAAAATACTCAAATGTTTTATTTAAGTAAAAGTATCAATGCTGCGATGTACAAGTAAAAGTCCAGAATTAAAAATGTACTTGAGTAAAAGTAAAAAAGTATTTGCATCAAAATATACCAAGTACCAAAAGTGAAAGTACTAAAATGTTTAGCAGATATACAAGCTTGATGCGACGACGCGTTGTGAGCTTGTAGAGTGGTTCATGTATGTTATATAATATCAGTAAGGCGACGTCGCGCATATGGGTACGTGCACATTGGTGCATGCATATGGCTGCTTAGGCATGTATACCCTTCTGCTGAGCTGGTCAAGTCATCACTGTGATGTCAGAACAGGTCAGCTATATCCATATATGGAGTCCGTGAGGTCAGATGTAGAGGTATTGACCAGCTCCATATATGGAGATCTAAGTGATGATCCAGTCGTCTCCATGTATGGATATCCAGGGTTTGATGAGGTCAGTGTCTTCATATAGGCCTATGGATATCCAGGTGATGATAGTCAGCAGTCTTGATTTGCAATTGAATTCTGTCTTGGCCGTATGGAGCGTCCATATATGGGCATTGCCAAACATGGGCATTACCAAATATGGGTTTAATATTGATGACATCAGCTGTCACGGTCGGGGGTCCCTGGTTCAAATAAGATTATTTTGAGGGGTCACGGCCTGAGAAAGTTGAGAACCACTGCCATAGTACCATCACAGCTAGTATAGCTTGGATTACTGCTCCAATGCCTTGATTTACTGTCGAATGTGAAAATACTGTAGCCAACGTAAGCTTATAATGCTTTATAGAAAGATAATGGGGTCTGCCCTCGGTGCCAACCGCTGTTGCAGCACACACAAAAAAGTAAATGCACGAAAGTAATCTTTTAAAGTACTGTAGCTTCTCTTCCTCCCATCCAACATTTCCACATGTGGGCGGCCTCTGGGAGTTGTGGCGACCTTTTGAAGACTAAGGGGTGATTAATGTTAAATGGAAGTGAGCCGAGGAAGTCTGTGAAGTGTGCGTGTGTGCGTGCGTGCGTGCGTGCGTGCGTGCGTTCGTGTGCGTGTTGTGTGAGAGAGAACTAAAGAGGAACTAGTATAGCGCTGTCTGATGGTCAATTGGGGGGATTAGCCAGAGAGGAAACCTAAAAGGAGAGGTTTTCCAGGGACACAGAAGGGCAAAAGTACAGGGAAACAAAAACAGGATGGCTCTCAGGCGGATGTGGAACATTCTGGAGCAGAAAAAGGGCCGAAGTCATTGACAGAGTGACAGTATAGGAAGCTGTGTTCCTCCATTGTGCTATCTACAGTAGTGTAAAGTAACTAAGAAGATTTACTTAAGTACTGTACTTGAGTACAATGTTGAGGTATTTGTACTTTACTTGAGTATTTCCAATTTCCAGTACTTTTACTTCTTCTCCACTACATCTCGGATCCACATATTATTGTACTTTTACTCCGCTACATTTATTTGAAAACTTTAATTACTAGTTACTTTGTAGATTTCGATTATTATTACAAAACATACCGTACATTAACCATTTTCATTAACCATTGTCACTAAGCTTGTAGATCTGCTATTTTCAAAAGATTTTTATACATTTGAAAACTTGAAAAGGGACATTCTACTGTAGATAATGAGTACTTTCTTCTTTTGTACTTTAAGTACATTTAGATACAAATGCTTTTGTACATTTTAAATTCCGGACTTGTACTTGTAATAGAGTATTTCTACAGTACATTGCAGTATTGATACTTAGAAGTAAAAAATTTGAGTAGTTTTTCCAACATTGGCTATCTATGCTTGCACTTTAGATGAGAGAGCACAGCCCTCCACCCAGAAGGAAAGTATAAATATTTGACTGTTGATACATTGAAAACTAGTCTATTACCCACTGTAGCCATTTTTCATTCAGATTCAGAATAATTGTATAATTATGGAAGACAAGCAGGGAAGTGCCAGCACCTCTCGTGTGTGTGTGTGTGAGTGTATGTGTGTGTGTGTGTGTGTGTGAGTGTATGTGTGTGCGTGTGTGTGTGCGTGTGTGCGTGTGTGCGTGTGTGCGTGTGTACGTGTGTGCGTGCGTGCGTGCGTGCGTGCGTGCGTGCGTCCGTGCGTGCGTGCGTGCGTGCGTGCGTGCGTCAGCATCAATACTTTCTGTAACAATTTATCTTGCAACAACCATACAGCTGGCAATTCAAATGAAAAATGTCTTCCCTTGTGTAACCCTGCATTCATTCATCAGTGAGAAACAACTGTGTGTAGGGTGTTTGCATTTAAAAAATTGCTTTGGGACAAAACAAAAACATTTGTATTTCAGATTTCTGCAGGATAACTGTCATTCTCCACCCTATTCATCTATGTGTCAACATGATGCAGACAACAAAGCCAGCCTAGTGGCCTTGAATTCACAAACTGAAATCCTCTCTGTGTTGTGTGTGTGTGTCCTCCCCTAGCCGTGCAGTCTCTAAATAGCCTGAATGACCAGATTGCTAACTTCATGGTGCCGGGAACCAAGTCCTTGGAGCAGGGGGACCGTGTGTTCCGTACTCCTGAGAAGGACACGCTGCAGAAGTCCATGACCCTGATGAGGCATCTCTTAGTGGACGCACAGGTATGAGCACCACGATGCTGTCCTTATGTGTTTCACCTGCCAGCTTTTTCAGTGGTGGAAAAATGTACTCAAATGTCTTACTTAAAGTCCCACTCCACACAAAATCATGAGTTTTTAATATGTTTTTGAAGCTTATTTTTGGCACCCACTCCCAAAATGTTCAAAAAAGAACATTATGGCTTCTCAGACGTTTCCCTATCTATACCCTCATTTAAAATTCCAGGATCTATTAATATGCGACTATGCCACGCATGTGGAATATGCCCTCATTAATATGCCAATATGTCACATGCCCCCTACTCAATGTGCAGAAATCTCCATGCCCCTGCGTGCTCCCCGCAGCCAGACACACGTGTGTTGCACCAAAACACACACACACGGGAGAGAGCGAACTTGCAAAATACAGGTGGTTTGGCAGAATCTAGTTACCAAGTCACCTCCTACATAGATTACTGCCAACTACATTCTTTCACATGTTTATTTACTTCATGGTTTATTTCCTACTTTCCTACTCAAAAAACATGATTTGAGCGATATAGTATTTCTATAATGTAGAAATACTCTGTTATAGTAAAATTATAAATGTTCTTGAGTAAAAGTACAAAAGTATTGGCATCAAACTGTACTTAAAGTACTAAAAATAAAAGTACTCATTATACAGAATGCCCCATTTCACATTTTCCAATGTATTAAAAATCTTTTGAAAATAGCAGATCTACAAGCTCATAATGCGACGCATTATGAGCTTGTAGATCTGCTATTTTCAAATGGCTGAAATGTATAAGGCTGAAGTGGTTAATGTATGTAATAATAATCAAATCAAAGTAACTAGTAACTAAAGTTTTCAAATAATTGTAGTGGAGTCATAGGCCTCCGTGAGATGTAGTGGAGTAGAACTAAAATTATTGGAAATACTCAAGAAAAATACAAATAGGCCTACCCCAAAAGTGTACTTTCGGCCATTTTTCGGTTCTCACACCCCCGCGTCTGCCTCCACCTCGCCGAGATCTGTCTTTTGAGGGGTCCCTGGTTGCTGTGCGTTCAGCCATTCCGGAGATACACTCCTTCACCCATGCTTACCGTGCACCTGAGTATAGAAACACACGGGAGACTACAAATATGGCCGCCCTAGCGACCCCACTCCAAGATGCGCTGTGATTGGCCGGCAGTGTATAACCCTCGCTGTGATTGGCCGGTAGTGTGATGATGCAATTTTGCCGCGAAATTCTCCCCCCCTCACGGCTCATAGAAAACATATAAAGAGAAGGCTTTAGAAGCTGAAAATAACGGAGTGGGGGTTCTAAAACTTTAGCGATTTAACAGTTAGGACAATTTTAAGATTTGTTTTATAAAAAAAAGTTACATGGTATAATTTTAAGTACTTAGTTACTTTACACCACTGAGCTTTTTTTACTTGGCTGGCTGCCATCACACTACTGTGCAGGACCATGTAAACAAGGTATTGAAGGAGGAGTATGTACTTCAGGAGGGTGTACTCAGGAGTTGGAGTTATGCAATACAGTTCTGTTTACATGCCCTTGAGCGAGGACATTCAGCCACAGAGATGCTTGGTGTGCAGCACTGCAGGTGACCCTGCACTCTGACCTGTCGAATAGCAGGTGAGTAGAGCCAGGATTCGGCCTTGGACCTAGGATAGAATACACGTGGTAAAAATGTACAAAATTCAAATTAATTTTAGAAGCAAAGACCAGGATATTGTAGGTCAACCCTCAAGCCTCTCACATACTGTACATGGCAAACTGAAGTGCAACACAAAACACACTGTTATTGTTTGCCTTCATGGTTCACTTTGCACCACTGTTTTTAAAGTGCAGATTGCCATTTCAGAGAAGCTAAAACAAAAAGAAGCCGTCAGATGAAAAAGCTATATTGAGTGCTTAATGAAGCTGTGATAAATGGTTAGTTTGTCTTCATAGCTTCCTTATTGGATTTCCCAATACAAAGATGTATTTGTTTAGTTAAATCTTAAGTCATTTTCAATCACAGTTCATTAAACTGACTATTTCATTGCTTTTTCACACATGCTGATTGCTTTATTTTACCCTCTACCATCTCTCTTGCTCTCTCTTCCGTTCCTCCTGTATGAATCATCCTCCGACTTCTTTGATTATTCAGTGACGACCCCGGCATGTCCGGAAAAGTAAAATTGCAGGCTATCAATCACCCGATAAGACAGGCTGTGAGAATGTTTGGGGATTGATGTCTGCCAACTGCTTGCGAGGCAGCTTTGTTAATAGTAAACTAATGAATTTGCTCAACATTTGAGGCGTCCTGCGCCTGAACGCACTGCTGTCAGATAAAGACGATGAGGAGACAATGTCAGAGGCTTCATTCAGCATATTCTTTGTCCTCTCTCTCTCTCTCTCTCTCTCTCTCTCTCTCCTCTGTTTGTCTTTCTCTTCATCTCTCTCAGTTCCATCTCATTATGCTCTGATATTCTTGATCTTAATTATCTGTAACCTTGGTGAAGTAAGTAGGAGGAGGCGGGTGAGCTCTTCAATGAGCTCACTGTGTTTGGAGGACAAGTATAGTGCACAGCGGATGCACCCAGTGAAGAACCCTTTGGTGATCTTCTGATGACGTAGTGCTGCTCAGGCTCCAATACTTTCACTTATTCACTGTGGGTGGGAGGTTAAAAAGGCTTCATTTAAACTGGCGATTAGAACATGTACAAAGCACGTATCAGGTAATGGTCCGTCATCAGGATGAATGACACAAAAGAAGCAGTAGTTAAATACCCTCTGAAACCAACCACCAATCATAAAATGTTTTTTTTTTTTACTATTTCAAAAGTATAAAACATGTGGAAATAAAAGAGTGGAGGTACTGTACTTGGCAAGTATGGCAAAGTAATTTGGTCGGTTCAAACCACTTATGTCACATAGGACATAAGGAATACCCCGACCCTAGGGGCTGCTAGTGATGCTTGGAATATTGCTGACACATCCATATAAAAATGCCGGGATTAGCCTCACACACAATACTTGGGAATCTCAGCACTGATAGTATATAACACCAAAAGCTTCAATAACATACTAGGTGTGGTCAGATTGCCTGCACATCCTTATCTACCTGCTTGTCTCAATAAAAATGTATTACTAGGTGCGTCAATCATTTGAAAAGACCTAATAGACTATAGAAAATAATTAAAGAGGTGGTGCCATGATTCCCCCCCCCCCCTATAAAACATGATTATCAGGTATTATGATTATACTAGGAGGAAGATTTTTTCCAAAAAAGTACACAGAAAGAGTTAGAATTGGGTTTTTATGTGGACACACCCCCAGTTCATTAAGTATGCATGGATGGCATGGTGGGTGGTGACCCAGCTGATATAGCCACACCCCACAGCGTTGGGTGAATGGTAAATAGGGGAGGAGTTGATTATGTGATGTCATCTTATCTGTGTTTTTTAACTGACACTTTTCACCACAAGGTGCCAGCCTCCAAGAGAAAACAAACAAATACTAAGAGAATACATAATTTAAAAAAAAACACATAAGGGGGTCTAATGAAGTACTTTCAACCTCCTAGACACATGAAAAACGGAAAAAGTACAAAACTATGGCACCACCTCTTTAAGTTCAACTAAATTCTACAATAATTCATAAGTAATTTCGGCTTAATTCATTTAAGCTACATTAGGGGAAAGAACTGAAGAGTTTTTTACACCAATACAGTCATGTATGCTTGCACTTTAGAGGAGAGAGCACAGCTAGCCCTCCACCCAGAAAGAAAGTATAAATATTTGACTGTTGATACATTGAAAACTAGTCTACTACCCACTGTAGCCATTTTTCACTCAGAATAATAATTGTATAATTATGGAAGACTATTGTATAGATCCTGATAAAGACAAGGAGAGCCATAAGTCAGAATGTGCCCTGAGACAACAGGGTAGAAAACTGTGTGACGTCATGGGTAGAACATGTAGAACTGTGTGACATGGGTAGAGCTGTGTGACATCATAGGTAGAACTGTGGTTGAACTGAATCAATGCTGAGCTAGCGGACTGCACAAAATTATACCGTTTGCGACATCACCTTTTTATGGCATGTTAACCTGTATTTCACAGCGCAATGGATGGCTAGAGGAAAAAGGTTAGGATTATGAAGCAATTACATGTACCTGCTTATGACATTAACCATATAGATCAGTGAGCTCACTGAGCTGTATTCTAAACCAGTGGTTCCCAAACATTTTTGTCTCAGGGCACCCCATTAATCCGAGGCACCCCTACATTATAATTTTCACTTCCAGCACCTTATATTTATAGCATATCGTTGTTGTCGGGTGGTAACCTTGTATGTCCAAAATCGTTCGTTTTGTATTTATCATATATAAAATGTACTAAACTAGTGAAAACAGCAGATCTACAAGCACACAACGCCTCGCATCGTTGTGTGCTTGTAGATCGGCTGTTTTCACTAGTTTTGTGCGACAGTTATATATGATGAAGCAGAGCTTTGCTTTACCAAGGAAAACGTTGAGATAACAGCCATTTTGGTTAGAAGTGACTGAAAATAACTTTGTACTTCAAGTTTAAAATGATACTAAATATATTTTCAAATGTCCAAATAAATTCCAAATATTATTAAATGATCTCGCGGCACCCCTAAACTGCCGTCGCGGCACCCCAGGGTGCCCCGTCACCCACTTTGAAAACCCCTGTTCTAAACCATGGTGTTGGCTATTGAATCTGTGCCTGTCTGGTGCTGAGCAAAGCTGGGCCCCAATGCCAAGTGGAGTAGATGGTGTTGCCGGAATTGGCAAAGCAGTCTTCCGTCACGCAAGGTGACGTTGAATCAAATGTGAATTCCAGTGGCCCATACTTGGGAGCCAATATTGACCCCTCCTCGCTCCTTTGCCTGCATCCTGTCCCTCTTTAGAAATGTTGATACGAGTTATCCTTTTTGCGGCACCCAAGAAAGTGATCGTCATGCAACAGGTCACTCAACATAGCTTGAAAAGAAAAACCTTTTTATGTATCTTTCCTCTGTTCAGGAGACGATCACTTGGGTTAAGATATACTTTATTGACCAGAATGAAGGCAGAAAGCAAGCATCACACAGCATGGCATATTGAGCACCCTACTATAGAGACAGCATAGAATCTAAGCCTATATCTAAGCGCATAGTATTGGCAGCCTACCTTAGCTCTACTATAAGACAGCATAGAATCTATAGCCTAAGTTAGCATGGTTTGGCATGGGGTTCTGCCTCGGGCCATGGCTCGCTGAACCCACGATCCTCATGTTACCATGAGCATCGAGGGCATAATTTAGTTACAGCGAGCCCTGGCCCGATACCCCCCGAGGGGGATCAAAGGCAGAACCTGAAGGTGGCGCTGGGGTGGTGGCGGGGCAGTGCTATGCAACAAGACTGAGTCCCACCATCTGACTTCCCTAAGAACTATGGGTAAGGGGGGGGGCAGGACCTAGTGACCCACCCCCCTCCGCGCGCGCGCTCCCTTGGGACCGCCCCCTGAACTAGCTTTGATCCTTACGAATCGTCGCACTATTTCAGGAGACGATCACTTGGGTTAAGATATACTTTATTGACCAGAATGAAGGCAGAAAGCAAGCATCACACAGCATGGCATATTGAGCACCCTACTATAGAGACAGCATAGAATCTAAGCCTATATCTAAGCGCATAGTATTGGCAGCCTACCTTAGCTCTACTATAAGACAGCATAGAATCTATAGCCTAAGTTAGCATGGTTTGGCATGGGGTTCTGCCTCGGGCCATGGCTCGCTGAACCCACGATCCTCATGTTACCATGAGCATCGAGGGCATAATTTAGTTACAGTGAGCCCTGGCCCGATACCCCCCAAAACTACAAACCCCCAAAGCACGCCAAAATCTCAGAATCCCATGCCAGTGCTAGCCAACTGCGAGGAAGGCAGCTCTGCTGTGACTCTAGCGATTAAGTTATCATTACTGCGGGGCAAACTATGAACTGCCTTTCCTGCTAACGCAAAAATATAATAATTAAGCATATTAGCATCTGGCAGAGCGAATATTACTAAGGCAAAATACTAAGCAATGATATTGGCAGCTTGCCAAAAGTAAGCTACTGCTAAAGCAATTTAATAATTAAGAATGTTAGCAGCTGGCAGACCGAACCAACGGTGAGGAAGGTGGTACTGCTGACTATAACGATATACTGCAATCTGACTGAAGCCATACTAAAACACCCTAGAGAAAAGCGGGAGCAGCAACATGGACGTATATATATATAGACAGCAGAACCAGAAGCAGCGATGAAACCTTTAATTCATATAACTACAGCGCCATACAGCTTCACATCCTACCTAACTAACACCCCAGCAACCACCTAGCTTTTGCAAGATTGAAATATTAAAGCGTAATATTTATCGTGGCCCGCAACCTATCAGGGGCGCGTGCCCCGAGTAACGCAACAGAAGCAGCAAATAAAACACGCAACCTATCAGGGGCGCGTGCCCCGAGTAACGCAGCAGAAGCAGCAAAATGAACCCTATGGAACAACCCTGCTAATAGTGCCTGCAGCACTATTAGCATCAGCAGCAGAAGCGTTAACTGAAACACGTCCAACTCCAGCTTGGAACCATTACGCTTCGGTCAGTCCTGTGTTGTGTGTGCTTGATAGCTTGGCGTGCAGGATCTTGAGTTAGCTGAGGGCACCAGAAGTGCTGGTGGTGTGGCTGCTCCGATCCGGAGAGAATGCAGAGTGAAGAGGGGCGGCCGCAAATCTGGCAGCTCTCTCCGGGGGTCGTGAGACGAGGACGTCGGGCAGACAGCCCGGTGTTCAGCATGGACATGAAAGGACAGAAAGGAGAGTTAGTTCTGCGACTGACACTGGTGTACCTTCCCTGCTTAAACTGCGAGCTGCAATCTTCAGAGGCCATGTGCTAGTCGCATCTTAAGCCTGGCCTTGGTGACCGCATGTGCTTGCCGCAGAAATAACCATCTTAGCTTTAGCTGACCATAACAATGAAACCACGCCTAAGGTCGCTGACTTTTAGGATCACAGAGAAGATTTTCGCAGCCCACGGAGCGCTCTGCTGCAGAGTCTGCTGCTGCACATATGAGAATCTCCACGAGATACCCGTCTTGACCTTTAAAGGCAAGCTATGCAAGCCTAGAGAGCGGCTAAAGCCCAACATTCAGTACAAGTAAGTCGCTGCTATCCAACTATGGATGCCTATTATTAGCAAGCTTAGAGAGCGGCTGAACGCTCACAGAATCGAACAAGCAAATGCGTTGCTATTTACCTGCTAGAGTGTGGCTCCTCAGGGCATCTGGGAAAGCTGCAGCTGGCGAGAGGAATGGAGTTCCCACCGCTGGTGCTGGAACTGCAGCTTCCCATGTTCCCTTGCGACCTGGCGGTGGCGACGACGGTCGCAGCCTGACAGCGCCTCCGGAAGATGGGCCGGCACCACAGGCTTCCAGCACGACGCAGCGCTGGATCATGCTCATGGTAGCAGCAGTAATAGCATTAACTGATGTTGTAGCGGGCGGGCGGGCAGCCGGACGGGAGGGCCGACAGGCAGGTGGGAAGGCAGGCGGGCGGGAAGGCAGGCGGCGGCGGGCTGGCGGTAGGCCACTTCCGTCTGCTGAATATGGCGCGTGCAGGCGGGCAGCCGGGCAGGCATGCGGGCGGGAGGGCGGGCAGGCGGGCAGGCATGCGGGCGGGCAGGCTGGCAGCTCATGGTAGCGGCAGAAGTAGCGGAAGCTGTAGTAGCAATGCCCTCTCCAGTGCTAACCGACTCCTGACTGGTCTCATGGAATTATGCAGTAGTGTACGAAACTATAAAGATAAACATGTTAGCAGAAAACACTCAGCCGCTGCAGCGCGACGCTGCAATGATGGCATGCTGTAGCAGCCGCTATGCAGCGGCTCCGGCAAGAAGCTGAAAGGACAAACCTGATGTTAGCAGCAACATGTAGCAGCCGTGGCCCGAAGCTATAAAGAAAAACGCGATTTAGTGGAACATGTAGCAGCTTTAGCATAAAGCTGCCATGCTATTCTGATGCCGTGGCGGGGGCATGCCGCAGCTCCGGCCTGGAGCTGTAATGATAAATCTGTTAGCAGAAAACCTCAGCAGCTGCAGCGCCATGCTGCTATGGCGACCTGCTGTAGTAGCAGCTATGCAGCAGCTCCAGCATGAGCTGAAAGGATAGAAATTATGTTAGCATTTAGACATGTAGCAGCCGCAGCAAGAAGCTAAAAAGTAAAACACGATTAGTGGAACATGTAGCCGCTTTAGCATAAAGCTGCCATGATAACCTGATGACGTAGCAGTGGGCCTGCAGCCACTCCGGCTTGGCGCTGAAATAACAAACAGAATGTTAGCAACCAACAAGTATTCGCTTTGGCGTGAGCTGCAGCAACAGACATGTAGCACTTTAGCCTGAGCTGAAAAGAAAGCATGGCGTTAGCAGCCTTTATCCTGGAGCTGCAATGGTGAACATGATGCAACAGTCCTGTGGCCGCTTTAATGTGATTGTAAAGATAAACAACTCGTCATTTTTCACTAGCAGTAGCCTTAGCTGTAATTATTAGCTCGAGTGCCGCAGCTACGGAAACACCGCAAGGACATACAGTGCGATACGCAGAGACCCAGAACTATAACCTTAGATTGAAACAATACGGCAGCTCGATAGAGGATAGTATCCAATGACTTCAACGCTGCCACACTCGACGCCGCCCTGATGCCAACAGACACGCGGCAGTTTCTGGCCCGAGCTGCAAACATAAACAGATGTTAGCGTTTTCACCAGAGTAGCATCGGCAACCATCATCAGCTGCTATGCCAGCAGGCAGCCGCAGCTTGGGCAAAGCTAGCATTAACCGAGACCAGGCAAGATCCTCATGAACAGCAAACGAAGCCTGTATGCTAAGCTTGTACAGTGCGCACAAGCGAAGCATAGACATGGATAATACATGCGCATCCCTGCCCTATGAACTGCGCGTGCACACAAAATAATATAATAACGAAAAAGAATCGTAACGGACCAGATGACCTGGAGGTTAAATGCTAGAGAGAGCCACATTACCCATGTGCTCAGAATGCGCAGACCGTGCGCCACCCTTCGCTTCGTGACGTTACCCTCTGCTAGCCTGTATGCTAGGTAGCTGCTGACCACGGACACACGCAACCCCCATGGAATAGGCAGCTTGAAGAGTCATTACGGAACGTTAGCAAACCTCTTTAGCTACATGAGTTCTGAGTTGCAAGCTAGCCGACCATCAACAGACAGCTCGTGGCTGGAATGAACGATGGCTCCTACCGTAGCAGAAGAGAATATTTAGCTGGAGCTACCGAGCATATAGAGAAGACTACGATTCCCTGCATGCACTAGCGAGTTCAACTGGTGACGTCAGGACAGACAGGCACGACTTGCGTTAGCGGAAGCAAAACATTGTTGCACGTAAACTGTGGCACCTATGAGCTTGCGGGTTTCCTCCTCTCAGGAGCCCACGCAGACAGACATCCTTTATAGGCTTCTCAAAGAGGCGATTACTGTATTTAATAATTCATCCCGCGAGGGCTTCTACGCCACGGTAACTGGCAGCAGCCCTACTGTGGTCCAAGAAGCGACAGAAACCATTTATTTACCAGCTAACAGCATCCTTACCGAAATAGCCGGCTAGCAATAGCCACCTAGCTCCTAGCTGACTGTACATTAAACCTGTTGTTCCGCGCTAGCTGATACGGCCCGCGCCGTTGCAAAGCACTGACATATCGACAAACCCAACAACTGAGATTACTTTAACTCATGGTAGCCCAGTATAGGCCCACCAGGGCACAAAATAAGTTAGCATTTAGCCCGTAGCCACAGCCAACTTCTGTGATACTGAGTTTACCTTTAGCAACTTTAGCAAGCCTGTAGCACCTTTGAAATAGCTTTAGCAACAAACAACTGAAAGTACAGAAATCAGCTAGGCACCAGCAACGATAGCAAGCAATCTGAACCTTGAAACAGCAGTTTAGAATTCAGCGATTACCAGAATAACAATCTCAAACTTCCCATACAACCTGGCCAATAACACAGCTTCTTAGTTTGGCAGCTAAGAATATGAATTGAGCGATAGTAAAATAGCAGAAACAGCCAGAAATACTCAGCCCAGTTAGGCACCCTCTCCAAGCGGTGGGCAACAGCACAGCTACCTGCAAGCAACAAGTGTGGCACTTGTGTGTGTACTGCAGCGTGGTAGCAGCAGCAGTGCTATGCAACAAGACTGAGTCCCACCATCTGACTTCCCTAAGAACTATGGGTAAGGGGGGGGGCAGGACCTAGTGACCCACCCCCCTCCGCGCGCGCGCTCCCTTGGGACCGCCCCCTGAACTAGCTTTGATCCTTACGAATCGTCGCACTATTTCTCTCTCTGTGTCTCTCCATCTCACAGTATGTCTGTCTGTCTGTGGTTAAAATGCGTACTTAATGCTCAAAGCCTGAGAAAATCCACTTATACACACTAGTGGAGGAGACGTGGGGAAACTACTGAGAGGCAAGTGAGTGACACTGGATTCCCCAGGGTCTCTATATCTCTCTTTTCTTCTTCTTCATCACTACTTTCTTCCAATTTATCTCTCTTTCTTTCTCTCCACTTTGTGTCATCGGGGTTAAGGCAGAGACAGGTGGGCTGCTTTCTTACAGACTGAGGTTTGGCAGCTTCCGTCTCCTTTATTCTTTTGCAGCTATTTGGGGACTTTCTGTCAGTCCACTGCCATGTTCTGACTTTAGGTACCATTTTCCTTTTTGGCAGAGTTTATTTAGGCTCTAGGTGAGTGTTTGTCTGCAAACATTGTTGTCTGTCTTTGTTTTTTCCAAGGGCGCCTGTGACCTATAAACAGGCCAAAAAAAGCACTTTATGAATAGCATTGTCAGTTATTTTCATTGGCTGAAAATTCATGACAGTCATGACAGTACAAGACCTCAGTGGGACCTCATCTGTGATCACTAGGGCTAAAGCCAACCATTTTACACTTCAGTGCTTCATTGGAAACTCTCAGAACAATGAATTATGGGCTTAAGGGTACCAGTCTTTCGAGCATTAATGTTTGCTCTTTACAAGTTAGTTGGAATCTTGTGAACAGATGCACAAAAGTTCTATCTGTTTATTACCTGACAAGCACAATCAAGGGCTCTTAGCTTACAGTATTTATCCTACCAGTGTCCTTTCTTGCCACGGCCACTGGACTGAAGAACACTTTTGATCACTTGGAAACACTGATGTGGGGTGAGGCTTAAATACAATAAAAAATATAAATATTGTATAAGCTGTAAAATCTATGAAAACATGTTGTCAGCCAGTGAGGAGGAACAGTTGGTTGCAGTGTCAACCAACGTTTTGGACAGTATGCAGTCGGGTCCTTCATTGATGCGAATAAAAAATAGTTTCAATGTTGCCTCATCAGAGTCAAGTACAGTATAATGCCATGTCTTCACAGTTGTGCAGGCACATGCAAGCCTACAGTATTGCATACACTCTGGCTTCATGTTGTCCTTCACTGTGTGTGGTATGAATTAAAAGAAAATAACTAGGCTTAAAGCTGAGCTGAATGGTACAAATCTGAATTTAGGATCCCAATCCAACAATCAAATCTTTGGAGGTCTGAATGTATCGGCTCAGCCATAGTAAATATCTGAATATTTGGTTACTCGTTTGGCAGGAAGATGCTCAAACATAATAATTTTCAATATTTGGATGCTTAATCTTTTATTTAATCATTGCACAGCCACATCATGCATGTGGTGCTGCTCACTTGTTAACCAGTAACCACTTAAGCACTTAAGAATTTCGAACAAAAATTCTCTGCGAGCTGGCTTTCTCTGCAGATTTGTGATTGGACGATATGATAGGCATGACATGACTTACAATATTTTCCATAAATTGTCTCTGGCTGTACCCTGGTGGCTCACCTGGTAGAGCGCACACCGTTAATAGGCTCAGTCCTTGCGCAGCCGGCCCTGGTTTAAATCCAACCTCAGGCCTTTGATGCATGTCCTTCCCCAGCTCTCTCGTCCCTGCCATTCCCTGTTTCTCTCCACTGTCTCTGTGAAATAAAGCCCTGCAAATAGCCCAAAAATCTCTATGTTGATGTAAAGTTCTTGCAGCAAAGAGTCTTGTTTTGATTTATTTGCTAGAATGTATATTCAGATCTTGGAAAATTTGCAGAATACAGTATATGAAGGTACAGTGGTATGCTCTAAACGCAACACGTTGAAAATGGCAACTCCATCCACCAGCTCAAATACTGCTATTAGCATGCAAGAGACCCTCTTGACCTTCGAGGAGCTACTGTCCCCCCCATCTCTTCCTCCTTCTCCATCTGGTGTGTATCCTCTCCTCAAGCTGCGAGGAGATGGGAGGCCAAGCCTTCGCCGACTTACCCTGCCCCCTCCTCCACCCTCCTCCATGCGATATCCTACTGTGTCCCTATCCACCAAGCTGTCACTCATCATTGGAGGGGCATAGAACACAACAAACAAAAATAAAATAGAAACATTACTGTCCGTCGATTCAAAGCAGGCGAGATGTGGTAGAGCCTACAAAATCAAAGGTCACAATGCGCAAGGACAGCATTATGTACGGTAACGGTACCATGGTCTCTGGGGAGAGGAGAGAGAGAGGGGGAAGAGGAAAGAGAAACAGGGGAATTGACCTCAGGTTATTGGGTGGGGCAGGTTGTAGGAGTGACATTT
>NC_137818.1:26671142-26713642 GCF_963921795.1 Nannobrachium achirus | reverse complement strand
TAAGTATGGAAATTGTTATGAGACAGTGAGATATAAAATCATGGAATACATCATTGTGAGAGAGTAGTGAACAAAGAAGCAGTGAATTCATATGCTATATTACCAGATGAAAAATTATTTAATAGAATTAATAAACACTATACTTTTATATAATTCTAGTATGGTTAGTTAGAAAAGTAATACATTCCAAATTTCCAATAACAAATTGTGTCCCCTTCAACGGCCTTCTGTAGAAACTATTACTTAAAAGCAATACTCATGTTGTGTAAATCTTTCTCATTGTCTTCGTCTCTGGTAAGTAAAGGGAGAATCAGATGTGATGGTCTTTTGTAATTGTACAAAGGTATGGTCTTTCTTTGGAATCACACTACTTCACCATGCCACCTCGTGGCCACAAGAGCAGGGTTACTATCGATAACATATGCCAATGTGCTGGTTTCTTTGGACTTTGCTAAGCTGTGTGTTCTTAGCACTATGAGCATAAGAAGTCCAAGTAACGTAACTAAAATAAATTTCAACTTTCAAACAGGTTCAAGGGGTCTGCCAGTAGTTTCTTAGCAACAGCAAGAGGCATCCATCTGTGTGGTGCTACTAGCTAAGAAAAGAAAAAAGCCCGGCACACATACAGTACTTGATGGACTACCATACTTGAAAATCAAGTGGCAAAACGGAAATCAAACTCTCTCATCCAATACATCACTTACTGTAGCTATCATCATAACTGAGAATGAAGGATCATTTGAGTATGAAGATCTAAGATTCCAACTTGGTCCGTTCATACTGCATAAACACTCCTGCATATTCACCCTGTCTAAGTACAGAAGTGCTAAGCCTTCTCACTGCCTTTGTCAAGGCATAATCCTGCACATGCACAGCTCTGAATCATCACTCAAGGAGTTTTGTACAGATGGCCGCTTGATCTGAGACGTATTTCCCAGAAATGTTGTCCAACTAGTTGGATGTTCCGTTGGAATGGTGTTTTTTAAACACCATTGAACAGCACAAAGTTGTATGGTCGGAACTACAGCCATTGATTTGTTGTTAAGCATCATTCCTTGATAGATCTTCCCAACTGCACTATCGAAGACACAGACTTCGGAAGGTCACCAATTTGGACTGAACCAGCCAGCATTATCTCTTCAGGCTGGTTAGCCAACATTATGGAAATGTTTTATTCCTTATTCAGGTTGCTCATCCATGCTGTTCATTATATATGGCAGTTTGACAGTGCCCTAGCAGTGCCGGGGGAAAAAAACGATTTTCAATATTTTGTTGACAAATGCACTGGATTCAGTGTGTATAATTAGCATAATGATCTTGGGGTGATTTCACTTTAAAAAAGGCACAGTAAAAAGTATTTATTTATATGTAATGTGAGAACAGTATTGGGTGACCTGAATAGGAATCCATTGCAGTTGGCTAGACAAATCAAACTGGCACGCTTGAATGCAGTCCATAATGCTCTTCTGTTTTTGTCATTGGAACAGTTAATACAAATGTTTCTTGCTTGGTACCCGTGCTAAATGATCTGCTTTTGATTGTGGTTTGTGATCAATAATAGGCCCTAATTAAATAAATATGTTTGAGTTGTGGTGCATTAAAAACTAAATGTTGTTTACCCATGTTTATTTTTTGATTTAGGGACAGAAATCAGATCTTTCCCAGATGACCTGAGAGATCTGTATGGTTTGTGATATTGGCCCTAAACCATTCTAAGCTTTATAGACCAACAGTAGTATGAAATTAATTAATTAATTATTTGACACACAGGGACCCGGTGTAAGGATTTAAGAACAGGCTCCACATTATTGGTATTACTAAGGACTCGGGGAGCAGCGTTCAACTGCAGTCCTCTGATTGATTTTTTAGGGAGCCCTGTAAAGACACCATTACAGTAGTGAAGTCTACAGAAGATGAATGCATGGACAAGTTTTTCTAGATCCTCATCCTGCTGAGGTGATATACGGTAGGTTGACTTTGTGCTTGTGTTAATGTGGCTGTTTCAGGTTCAGAGTCCACCATGACTACACCACGGTGTTTGACTGTCTATTTACTAATAGTCACAGGGTTGTTCTTGTTACATGGAAAAGTAATGATAATCATCAACAGTTCACTTAATAAAATATGTTATTTGGCATTCATGATGTCATAATAATAAAATTAAATAAAAGATTTGTATGCCTCTGTCTGTGGACAGCTGTGGTTGGAATCAATAGATTTTCAGGGTTGTCTGTCTGTCCATCTGTCCGTGCATTCTCATACTGTATCTGTACAGTACAGTACAGTACAGTACAGTACAGTACAGTACATTTGTAGGTCTCAACCATCTGAACACAACATCTAGATATTGGATAGGGGGGAGCTGGTCCCCTAAAGGGGTTGAGAACCACTGACATAGAAGATCAAAGCAGCAACCTTTACGTTATCTGTCACTCTTCCCGCAATTGAACATCTATTGAGCATCTATTGCCTCTACCATATCAGGAAAATTGTGTTTTCGGACTGACTGATATAAAGGATTCTATGCATCTTACTGTAAGAGTTGTTCAGTAGTGTTATTTTATTACTGTTTTTTTTACTGTGCCTTTGGCAGTTTGTCTTACTTTCTGTCTTACCGTGTGACTCATTTGCTACAATCTGCATCCTACATTTGCTGGAAATCAATACCACAATGTTATCAAAATGTTTCAACATATCCAGCAATGCACCAGCAAGTGCACACTCTGGAGCAGCACGTGGCCGATTCAGTGCACCAGCACTGAACAAGCCACTTGCTAGTACATTTGTAGTCTACAGGGAGTAATTATACAACATTGTATCTGCTTTTATAAGCAGATCCAATATATTGGATTTACACTACCGTTAGTTTGTTTGCACAAGTAGCTGTATGGTACCTACTGATGTGATATTTTTAATGGTGGATCTGAAGATGCTGTATATCGGATGTGAAGGAGACTGCAATTTCTGGTGAAGTTGCACGTAGTTGGGTTGGGTTTTGTGGTGTGTTAGCAGCGTCCATTGAAGGTCTCTGAACATGTATAATCAATAAGTACTTTCCTATGGCGGAAGTCTGAGGGGACGGGAAGTGGCTTCCTGCTTGCCCTAAATCTAAGGGGCCATCTCATGGAATAACTAATGATACATCCCCAACTAGCTGTATGTTAGGGGAACAGAAAATGACTGTTTAATCGATTGAAGAGATGTTTTCAACAGAGTTGAGCAGGTGGACCGAGGACTGTGAGTACATATTTATGTGTATATGTACTCCTTTGGGGGTAATGGACTTGCTGCTACAGTACATCTACTGTAGCACAAACATGGCTGTGCCTATGGGTGCAGCAGAGCAGAGCTGGTGCTTAAGTGACACCATTGATCCGGAGGAAGGGAGAGAGAAGGTGCCTGGTGGGTTTCTGTGACCACCAGCCCTTCCTTCTACCCCGCTCTCCGAACACAGCCACAGTAATGACTAAACGTCCCCCTGCCCTGATCCCCTGGGGGCGGTGAAGATAAATGTGCGCCCTCCAAGGTGAAACGCAAGCCTGAGGTCGTAGTCGAGTTGAACTGCAGAGCAAAGACATTTAACCTGAAGCAAAATGGTTTCAGATTGTAGATTAAGCAGATGCTTTTTGAATTCAGGACTTGCCAGGACCCCCTCCCCCTTACCAAGGGAATTACGTTTAATTGGTTCACTCTTTAAATCTGTTATATTTTTCTGTTGAGTGAGAAGGGTGGTCCTGAGCCTGTTCAGATGGGAGTGTCCATTGCAGGATGGTTTTAATGGGGCTTTTACACTGTATGGTACTACAGACTCAATTCCACTCAAATCTACTTCACTATGCTAAAAATAATTCTAAGGCTAATGCTGTCTAGAAACAATATCTAAGTATAATACAGGGTTTCCCCCAGGAAAAAAACTTTGTCTAGGTGGTCAGTACGATACTAATGCCACATTTCTCAAAATTAATACAGTAGGGCTATACCATATGACTATGGGTTCGCACATGTTATTTTTGTATTGTACCAACAATGAGCAAAGTAGCATTCTTCAAAAAACAGCATATTACAAAGTCAGTGTTGCTCTTATTTAGAATTCCACTGACTGGGTATCAAACCTGACTTGACGTAGGTGCTATGCTTTGCAATGGTCAAATCACTGATCGTACAATAAACAAATGTCTGTACTGCTGTTTTGAATTTGATACAATGAACTGACATAAACTGTAAAGCTTTTCACATTTTCAATGTGATGAACAAGGTGAGCGAGCAGGCCCCTTGCAGTGATGTTACTAGGTTTTCAATGTAATGGGTCCCGGGACCCACAGGTGGTCATTCAAATGGGTCCCAGAAAAGTTTTATGAGTCCTCAATACAATGTTTTCGAGCACTGTGAGCTTGTAGATCGGCTATTTTCAAAATGTTTGCCTATTTCTTATATTTATTTTACAATTTGGCTAATGTTTGAACTTAGAACTACTAAAACTACTAAAACATGTGCCCCTAATGAATTCGGGCGCGCAAAATGGTGTTGGACGTCGGTGGAATCAAAACATTGACGTTTCTATCGCCTGTTTAAGACTTTCTACGTGGATTTTATTTGTGTTAACGTAGGGTAAAGTAGGATGCTTTCACCCATGAACAATGGTGGTGTCTGTGGAATTTTTAAATGTTTTTCTTTTACCGCGACCCGGTAAATTATTTGAACATGGACTCCAATGGAGGCGCATCCCCGGGACCCCAGGACCATGACATGAATGAGTCCCTGGGCGACTTGAATGAGTTTTTGATGCGGGATGCGCACGTAATGACATCACTGCCCTTGCAAATGTCACAGTTATAAGTATGACTCACACACACCCTCACACGCACCAGTGCCAGAGTTAAACTCGCAGGGGAAAACGTAGAGAACCGGCTCGGTCAACAAAGTATTTGTTTACTAAATATACTAAGGCTGTGTCCATTCCCTCATGTCATGTATGGCCTTATCGGCTTTATACAGTATATGCCTAATTGCCTATACAGTATATGGGTATATGGATCGGAAACGCCGATCCAACCGACTTCACACCAGGCACCACACTCCCTCAAGGCGGTGATACAGTCGGGCGGCTCTTGAGATGGACAGTTATACGTACATTCACACGCACACAGATGTTTTATGAATCTATAGAAGGACATCTCCATGATATCTTAATGGCACTTCCATGGCAACATGACTTACGGACACCGATTGACTTGACAGAGTTCTATGCGTTATTTAACTTCAGGGCTCAGAAAGATTCACAAGGTAATAGTTGTATCTAATGGCCCAGCATAGGGGTAATGAAAAACTCAGTGACACAGTATATTCAGTGATGAATAGAGATATTTGCATAATTTGACCAATGATAGGCTACCTATGTTGCTAGGCAACCCCTGCTCTGTCAAGGCTTGTCACCGGGAAGCCGTGCTTATGACTGAATCTGCATAGTGTTTTGAAAATGTCCTTGCGTGTCTGCCTTATGTTGCGTGGCTTGCCATTAAAAGAAGATATCTTCATCTCAAGGAAAATTATGTCTTCTCAAAATAAACCATACAGAAAAAATATACTGTATGTAATGAGCAAAGTTGCTTATAGCCATGATATGATATCACGGCTATGGGTATTGTTCGGATCACCAGTGTACCAGATTCACCCCCAATTTTAACCAGAAACATTTTGTTACTAACTACAACCTAGCCAGGCATCGGGTTATGGTGATTGGTCATTATCATCGTGGAGAATTTCAAATTGATTTGATCATTTTCAGTCAATGTATTCTACTATAAATGCGCAGAATCTCTGTGTGAGTGTGTGAGCGCGTGTGTGTATCTGTCCTTTGCTCTTCTTCTTTAAACTCGGGGTGCGTATAATTTTAGATCAATAATATATCCCACATAGCTTTCTAAAGAATATTTTTGGGCATATTTTGATATTAAATATATTTTCTGTCTCTATGTATACATGGGAAACTTCAAAACATCATGTGCCAGGCTTGTTTGTGAACCGTACTTCAGTAGTCACAGGAACACAGACTGCAACATCCCAGCATCAGTTGATTGAACCAAAGTAACACAATGGCGAATGCTCTGGCTTCGGATAGATATTCAATCCACCCTTTCTGTGACATGTCAAAATGCCCCGTGGCCAATCCCTCTGCGGGCATATCTGCTCACAGTGTAGCCTACCCTCTCAAGCTACGTGAAAAGCTCCAACTGTGAACTGATTCAGTTATCACAGGGTCCTTCAGAATAGGTACTGTATGTGATCTCTTGATGCTGAGAGGATGCCTGGCTGGCACCATCAGATGAAAGGTCTCATAATCTAACGGGCTCATGTATTGACGCAGTCCAAGTGGAAACGTGGGCCGGAGGTGGAAACTAAGTAACCAAGTACATTTACTGGAGTACTGTAGGCCTACTTAAAGGATAACTTCAGCCATGTTCAACCTATCTTCATTTGATTGGTCTTCCGCACCAATATTCATTATGATCTACCATACTCTGTGTATCAGAGGAGGGCTACCTTTGACATCATAGATGGGTATCCAAGCTATGGCACTTATGCGCACAAAAATTAGCATGCCCATATATGGACAGATACTGATGACATCAGTGTTCTCCATATATGGGCATAAAAGGGACAAAGACTGACCGAGATCCGGTTGTCCAGAGCCACAGATCCGACCGCTATGCCCATATACATGTATGCATTTATGGGACCGAACGACTTCAAACAGGGCGCTTAGGGGGGCAAGGACTCGAGGGAGTGTGGTGCCTGCCGTCAAGTAGACCTAGTTGGATATCCAGTTATCACATACTGTACGCATTACAATATATGGCCATATACTGATGACATCGGGGATCTTCGTATATGGGCATAAAGGGGACACAGACAGACGGTTAGGAGGGTGGTCTGACAAAGCCCCCAAATACTATGACTCGGATATATTGGTTGGCTCAGCGGTGCAACGTAGGTGTGAGAGCTGCTACTCACACGCGCAAAAGTGTGATTTTCTTTTTTACATTTGAATACTTAACATGCCAATACTTTAGTCTAGTAACATTAACAGTCAAGTAACATTTTTGCCAGACCCATGAAATGGGTAGGCCTACATAAGCAAATGTCTGTCCGGGTTTTCTATATAAAGGGTATATATGATGATGACATGATGATGACATGCCTACAAAAGGCATGATGTCATAAATGATGATGACAGACAGGGGGTCTGGCACAACCAGGTTGACCTGGTCTAGTTAAAACAGTACTACTTTTATTTGTAACAGAGTATATATTGTGGTATTGCTACTTTTACTTGAGTGACAAATCTCAGTACGTCTTCCACTACTGCCACTACCTCACGTGTGTGTGTGCCGTATGTGCGTGTGTGTGCACTCACACACCCTCGCAGACGTGTTTGTGTGCATTTGCGTATGTGCTTACGCGTCTGTGTACTGTGACATGTGCATATTGTTGAGTGCACAAGCATTCACCCGCGTCAGTATGTCGCCATGGCAACAGGCCACCAGAAAAATATGTTGACAGAATGCAGAGGACATAAATGCGCTACAGCACTGTTTCTCAACATCTGGTCCGGGGCCCATCAGGTCCAGGTCCCAAGTGAACCTTTATTGGTCTGTACTTCTGACAGTGTACAGACCTTAAGGGTCAATTCGGTTCCATTTGTAATGCACACTCTCAGAGTTACAGACCCGAAAGGGTGATAGTGCAAAGCACTGTGTTCTGACCCCCTCCTCCCCCTTACCTCAGATAAGCAGTTATCTCTAGTGATCAAAGACTTCACCCTCAATCTTTTAGAAAAAAAGAAAGGTTTGAGGGATACAGGAAACTGCTCTCTGACTCAGACGCGTGTGGTGCCCATGGCTACCACGTTTACAGGAGATGGAAGTCATCGCCTGGAGGTTTGACTGTGGAAAGAGAACAAACACATCAGCTTATGACAGGCACACACTGCTGTACATGAAAGATATACTTTGTTGCTGTCGGACAGAAACCTGTTCAAAAACGTTACTTTTCAGGGAATGGACAAAATAACAAGTGTGTAGTTATTATTTAGACACAAGCTCTTGTTAATACTTTTCATTATTCAACCACTTAAACAATCAAATTGATCAGAGTCTCTCAGGGCTCTATTCAGTGGGTCTGTTAGTATTTCCCTCTACATTTCATCTCTTTGCATAAACACCCAAGGCACGACCTGGACTTGTCTCATGGTGGACTCTGTTTTGGAACCATTTTCTAGATGGTTCATGGTCAAGCTCAGATTGCGTCTTTAAACAGTTAACACATTGTGATCAAAACTCACTGGAGTGAGGGCCAATTTGCCTCTTATCATCAGGGTTTTTTGTTGCCGATGTCAGCGAGTGCATGGGTACTGGACATTAGGCCTTACTAGTCCCTAGTGTGAGCACATTTGTATGTGTGCATTTGTATGTACTGTACATTTATCAAAGCTGTGCAGTCTTCTGTAGCCTATAATGAGCACATTGTATTACAGATTACAGTTCTCTTATGTTAGGCGACTGTGTGGTTTTCTGTTAGTGGGTGGGCTTGTGTGACTAGTATAATATGATTCTGTGCATGGGCCTTTGTACTGTACATGTATGTGGAGTCACAGCTGTGGCATTCTCTGTATGTCTTGTGCAACACAGACGACTTGTCCTTTACCTGTAAACTGTTCTTTATTGGCACTGACTTCTGTCGACCTGATACAGTGCTACCCAAGAGGGACAATACAGATGGCAGATACCAACATACGCCAACAATACCTTACACATGAGCACAACACGTCATACACACTTACACATTTGGGTGGGGGTTCCCCGACAAACCACAGTATACACACCTACTCTGACACCACTCACCACTGCATGTTGTATTAACTCAACTCATCTTAACTCTTTATTGTTGTATCACAGTTTTACAGGTGTAAAAAGGTGGGTGAATTTCTTTGTTGTATTGTACAGTACTGTACAGCACAAGCTTCATCATTGAAGATTCAACAAAGGTGGAAAGAGAGGGAAAAAGAAATAAAGAAACAGAAAGACAGACCAGACATCATGTGCATGATACAGTATATGTAATTACTTATACATGACGCACAGCACACAGCCCCACACACACACACACACACACACACACACACACACACACACACACACACACACACACACACACACACACACACACACACACACAGCAAACTCTTCACTTAGCCTGGCTATGTAATGGTGAAAATTACTTTCTCCACTATCTCAGACAAGAAACAAATTACTTTCAACAAATCACAAAAGGACACGTTTAGCCAGAGGCTGCTAATTTTAATGTGAACCCTCGGAGAGAAGAAATAACTGTGTGGGATGATGCTGTGGCCTCTATGCTGATCAAATGTTGATAACATTGTGGAGGGGTGTATCGCCTCAGTCGGCACGACTCAGCAAGTCAGCAGTAGACGAGAAGTACAGTAGAACAGTTAGCCTGATCAATAATATCCAATAGTAGGGTCCAACATTGTGGAAATGGAATCGGTTTCATCACATTTGGAGCTGGTATACAATTACAATACCAGTGGTTCTCAAACTTTTTTTATTTCAAGGACCCCCATAATGCTCACTGTACATATCTTCTTCTTCTTTTCCTTTCGCCTGTACCCTTCAGGGGTCGCCACAGCGAATCATCTGCCTCCTCTTCTCTCACACCAACTATCTTCATGTCCTCTTTCACTACATCCATCAACTCTTTGGTCTTCCTCAGGCCTCCTGCCTGGCAGTTCCAACCTTTTTTTAATTATTTTCTCCATGCAAACCCTTATTTATTCTCAAAAAGACATTGAGGTTGCCCTCATTTGCAGTGTCGCCGAGATACATCATAGTAAAAACGTACTTTCACATCAATATTAACATCAATGATCAAACAAAACAAACTTTCCCCTAACATGTGATACAACAACACAACTTTAAAAGCAGTTGCAGACATTTGTGGGTAGGTCTGCAATCAAAGATTTAAAATGACAGTATGTTATGGGAGAACACATCTTTAATTTAAACTGTAGGTACCGGTAGGTCATTCCAGTCCAGTCTTTACTGTGGGGACCTTTAGTCATTGGAGCGTGTCCTATATGTTCCAGGATTCCATTCCAGCAGAGATTTAATATACAATGGTAAAGTCCCACCAACTGTCTTAAAAAAATAAACGGGTACCAGTGTTTGTTTCACCTGTCAGCCAAAGAAGGCCAACCCACTATCATACAGGATGCAGTGATGAGTCCTATAATGTTCACCAGATACAAGTCGCAGAGCTGAATGATAAACTGTATCTAAGGGCTTGAGGATAGAAGGAACAGCATTCTTATAAATTACATCTTCATAATCTAAAACAGGAAAAAAGACTGCTTCAATAACCATTTTCATTGGGGGAAAAAACTAGCTCTGTTCCTGTAAAGAGAGGGAAAGAAAAGGCAATCTTAGTGTAAAGGCAAGATTGTTTATATGGCACGTCAGCATCCCTCTACCAATATACTCTATCCCTCCTCTATGTACATGCCCAAACCACCTCAGTCTGGCGTCTCTGGCTTTATCTCCAAAATACAGTATCTAACTTGGGTGATGTACTTGTTCCTGATACCATCCATCCTTGTTACTCCCAGAGAGAACATCAAACATTTTAAGTATCATGCATAGTGATACATAAGGACCGCAGATCGACACTAGAAACAGAGGGGGAGAGAGATTTCTTCTCTTCGGTCCGTTTGGTATCTGTTCTTTCTCCCTGTCCGTAGGCTAGCGGACAACAATTAATTATTAAAACGTACTTACTCATGAACTACCCGTAGCAAACTTTTGTCAACCGTGGGGGCAGTAGTGAGGAAAATTACTTTTCCTCTGCAAAAAGAGTGAAAAGATATCGTTCTTATACCTCTATGATACGAACATGGAAAGCTGCGTGGCTTGAACGCCGTTCTCTTATTGATTAATCACCAGATTCTAGAGATGGAGGATTGGGGGCTACTTCAGCCAAGAACCGTTTCAGTTGCGTTTCGAATCGTATATCCTTTGACTGGCTGTTGATATAACGTTAACTGACACAAAGTAATTATAAAAAGACTTGTGTGGATGACAGAGACATTAGAGTGATATCCTGGTCGGGGCACACTGAGAATCTCTTGTGTGCTTTGTGCTGCGAGGCGCAATATGTGGCGCACGGCCCCAACGGGAGCAGAATTGGAGCAGAGAGTGGGTCGGCACGCACAAACCGTAGACGAACTAAGCATGTCGACGTAATTACTGCACGTACTCTCTCACCCAAAGCGTACGCAAAATCAAACATACAAAACTATAAACGGCCCTTTAGTCTCTGCTACCTCCATCTCTGCTTCCTGTCTTTTCCTCAGTGCGACTGTCTCTAAACCATTCAACATAACTGGTACACCTTTCCTTTCATTCTTGCTGATACTTTCCTATCACTTGTCTGCACCTGTTCCAACCTTCTTGCTCTCGTTCCTTCTTGTTTCCACACTTTATTAGTACCTACAGACAGTATTCTGCTACCAATATATATTCATTATGTATTTCTTATTGCATTGGATTTGTAATAAAGAAAGATAATTTTGTTGTGTTCATAATCAATAACAAAGTAAGATTGGTGCCCCCTTCTATAGGAATCATTAAAGGGAACCGTTAAGGAATTGGACCGTTAATTGGGAATCGTTATAAGGAACCAGAAGATAGCTAAAATC
The DNA here is from genome assembly GCF_963921795.1 of Nannobrachium achirus. Lineage (NCBI taxonomy): Eukaryota > Metazoa > Chordata > Actinopteri > Myctophiformes > Myctophidae > Nannobrachium > Nannobrachium achirus. Next base: position 26,701,872 of record NC_137818.1, on the reverse strand, counting down.
CTAAAGGATCCCAACCCTCAAATCCCTCTTTACTTTGGATTTGTTGCTCTCAATTATTATACAGATGGAACATGGGAAATGTTTCATTCCAGAACAAAATTTGCCATGTGGTAGGAAATTATTATAATGTTGTTAGCTCATTCGATTTCAAGAGTTGTGAAGTCCTTATCTGTACTGAGCAGCACTGGGAAAAGATTATGATGTAGAATCCTCAAGATTAGAAGAGTTAGCCTTTGTTGCCGGCACTGTAGCTGTGGATTATAATTCTTAAATTTTAACTCTGATGTCTCTTCATTAGGCTGCTGCAATGATTTGGGCTACATTTTAATCCACATCAGTGCAAGCTTTTTTATGCAGAAGAACTGGCCTGGCTTGAAACCACCCACCCACCCATACACACCCACACACACACACACACACACACACACACACACACACACACACACACACACACACACACACACACACACACACACACACACACACACACACACACATGCATGCACGTGTACATGCACGCACATGCACACTGACATACACCCTCACAAGAAATTGTTTCTTTTAACTTGTTTACTTTGATGAGTTGTTCTCCAAATATGAATTGCATTGTACATTTGAAGAGTTTTCTATTCAAATGTGATGTCAGCAATTTTAAAACAACACAATTTATACTGTCATACAACGACCGATGATGAAAATGCAATTGAACAATAAAAACCCAAATTGCCTGTTGGCAGAATGATGGCTTGCAGAGTGCAGACCGGATCCTTTATAGTTTTTTCCTCCTTTTTTCAGATATTGAATATAGAACTTCAAAGTCATATTTTCTTTCCTCCCTAAAACAGCGCTATGTATTATTTCTCAATTGTACTTGGCCTCGTTTTATTTTTCCTTCCTTGGTAACTTTGATAGCAACACAAAACACTGAGTCGTCTTCTCCACGGCCTCCAATCATTAACAAACAAAGAATTTTCTTGACACAAGAGAGCTCAGTTACAAATCAGTTCCTCACAGAATAATAGTATTATTTCCAGCTCCATAGACACAAAAACACAGTGTTGTTTTATTTTATTTTATTTTTTACAGAGGATGGATGAGTCTAATTGAATTATACTTCACACACTATTTTCCCCTGGCTCGTTGATTCATTGAGCCGAGGAAAATGTGAAAGAGAGCGACAGTGTGACAACCTCCATGTCACTAATTGGAAATACTTCTCATAAAAGCTCAGGTCTTCAAAGCCATGTAAGTCACAGGTTTGTCACTAACTCTGCAGTAAACTGAGCCATTTAGTGCATTGAAGTGTCTCTCTCATAGTAACCATTATATCAGAGAGATGATTACTGAATACGGCTTATTACTTCAATATATAATGGAATATTTGACTTCCATACACAAGTACGAATTCAACTGAGAAAGTGGTCTTATATGAGTACATTTCGATAACGTCAAACAAACTGAGGATTTTGCTGTGTGACAGAGATTATTTCTTTTTTTATTTGTCAGTGGTACTGTGTAGCTCTGGGGTCTTCAACATTTTCCCTTCTGCACCAAAATGCATCACCGAAAATGGCCGATCTACAAGCTCACAGCGTGAATAGAGATGCTAGGGTTCAAGTACTTTCACTGCCTAGCATATTTAACCAAACTACTAACCGGGAGCGTTTTGCTGTTTCTATGTGTCATCTTTTCGACACCCAAACCTAACCCTTACCATAACCCTAACCTCCGTGGGGTGAGTCGCTAACTCTCCCGCCGCTCCGTTGTTCGAAAGAGCGAGATGTCCCCCTACTAACCGCCAACTTTAGTTTTTCCTTACCTTTTCAAGTAGTCACAGAATACAGCCCACCTGCAGTAACTTTGAGTACCCCTAGGGGTCCCGGACCCCCTGTTGAAACATGTGGTGTAGCTTATTCATCCAGGAATAAATATTTAACCAATCCAGTAATCCAGAAATCCAGTAATGTGCTGTTCATTACAAAACTAAGACATATCATATAGAATGTACTTCTAGCCACAGTTAATATTTAATTTATTCTGCCATTTTATCTGCCAAGTCTCTCTCGTCCAGCACATAAAATGACAGGAAAAAAAGAACAGGAAAAAAAAAATCTAAACCAAAATTTCAAGCCCCAGATTTATAAACAGACTAATCCTGTCTATCCCCTTGTGATTACACCTTATGCCTTATTTCATCTTCTCTGTTTCTTTTTTTTTTTATTAATCTCCTCCTCGTCTTTCTTTCTGTGCTGAAATCATCCTGCAGCAGAATCAGGCCTTTTTGCACAGTAAAAACCTCAGTGTTTATTGATCCATTGGTAAATGGGCGAACGTACAGTATAAACGTAACCCTACATTTGTACATTCTCAGAGTTAAAACTGACACTCAGGATTTTACTGTGTAGCCTGGTCTTTGATCTTGAGTGGCGATTACTGACGGTGGAAGCAGACAGGGCAGCTCTCCTCCCAGCTAAATACCAGAGTAAATGGGATTAGGTGCCAGTCCCACACAAAACCCACGGAGCCTGCTGACAGAGCTGACAATGCTGCCTGCACCATAGATAATAGCTCCATGACTATCTCTGGGTTCATGCAGGATGAAACACGAGCACTCCAACCCACATTTTATGTCCCCTACTATATTTTCATAGAGACATTTTCATTTTTTGGAACAAAATGTAGAGGCATTTTCAAAAGACTTACCTGAAGTAAGTCTGGGTAGAGTGGATTAACATTGATTTGCCATGGTTTAGATCGATTTTTTTAAAACCACATATTGAACAATTTGTTCTTGCACTATCTCGGAGAAGTAAAGTTAGGACTAGAATTGGACGAGCAGTGCACTGAGTACCTTACATCATTTTCACCATTTCTCATGTCATGTAGAATGATAGCGACCTGATATTGGCAGCCCTACATGATGATAATGATACACAAAAGATGCAATAGTAGTCAATTTTTTGCTTCTAGGGTGGAGATTGACTGCTCACAGACACACGAACCTGAGCAAAATACAATCCCCGGCCCCCAGCCATTCTGGCCTGGCGGGGGTACTATTGGCAAAACTGAACTTGCATTTATAGGATATTTCCTGTGTGCTTCTGTTTAGGTCAGTGCAGACTCACCATCAGAGAGTGAACGTAGCAGTTTAATAGTTCTTGAAATGCAGAACCCTAATATCTCCTTTGGTCACAGGGGATTTCTCTGTTTGGTTTCCCACTTTGGACAACCAACCTCTGAATCCAGGTGGTTACATAATGCACATCTCTAGCGTGCCTTTAAGGTGTTGTAGTGAAAGGAAGAAAGTTCTGATTATTCTCAATAATGAAAATGTAGTTTGGTGATAGTCAAAAAGTATAATAGAAAAATAAACAAACAAACAAACAAACAAATACCATAATAATTATATTTATCATGATAGATAGCATGTTGCGGTGCTGTGATGATAGCATCTGCCCATCACACTGTCACCCTCAATTTACAGCAAAATGTCAGATGCGTTTCAAAGATGTAAGAGATAATCTCAAAAAATATTACCTCTGGGCCAAAACAGCCAAATCAAACTAATTTGTGTTTTACCATCTGAAATTGTGTTACACTAATAATGTTACACACTCAAACAGGCTTAGGGGATTACAACCTAGAATCTGTGCTAAAAACAAACATGAAAAGGATTTGCAAAGATTATTCCTGGAATAGTCACTTATCACTGAAAAGTAAAAGCTGTTCCAACATAGTGCATTTAGATTTGTCGGGAAGAAAAGTACACAGCTTACATCCTATCCTCCAGGTTTCTGGCAGAATATTGATACAGAAAATGCAGATTTGATGCATTTGTGTTAGCCTCTGTGAATGCGCAGCGCTGATCGCAATAATGTCCAGTTATCCCAACGAGCCAGCTGCATGGTTAATGTGTAAGTACTGTATGTTGTATGTATGTATGTGTGTGTGTGTGTGTGTGTGTGTGTGTGTGTGTGTGTGTGTGTGTGTGTGTGTGTGTGTGTGTGTGTGTGTGTGTGTGTGTGTGTGTGTGTGTGTGTGTGTGTGTGTGTGTGTGTGTGTGTGTGTGTGTGTGTGTGTGTGTGTGTGTGTGTGTGTGTGTGTGTGTGTGTGTGCGTGCGTGCGTGCGTGCGTGCGTGCGTGCGTGCGTGCGTGCGTGCGTGCGTGCGTGCGTGCGTGCGTGCGTGCGTGCGTGCGTGCGTGCGTGCGTGCGTGCGTGCGTGCGTGCGTGCGTGCGTGCGTGCGTGCGTGCGTGCGTGCGTGCGTGCGTGCGTGCGTGCGTGCGTGCGTGCGTGCGTGCGTGCGTGCGTGCGTGCGTGCGTGCGTGCGTGCGTGCGTGCGTGCGTGCGTGCGTGCGTGCGTGCGTGCGTGCGTGCGTGCGTGCGCGCGCGTGCGTGCGTGCATGCGCGTATATAGAAGCTTATATGACCTCAAGGAGAAAGTGAAGAGATATCAAGTGGAGAAGGACAGAATGAGAAAGAGAGAGAGAGAAATATGACGTGGAAACAGGATGACAGAGAGGCAGAAAGACAGAGAATGAGAGATTTTAAATGATTTTCTCTGAAAGTTTGTTACTTAAGCTGATGATGATGTTGAAATTAAAACCAGAGTCAAAGCACAAAAGTAACGTATGACTATGAATCTGATGTTGAATGGCTGAAGTTTAATTAGCCTGAGGCATAATGACATTGCCGTGCATGGATGAACCTCAGTGAAAGAGATTTGATGGGAATTGAGCGAATGATTTTTCCCCTCTTCCGTTCGCTGCCATGCCTGGCAGCCACAGTGATTTGGTGCTCTGTCTCGTTGTTTACTTTTGTCTTAAAATTCACACACATGCTTGCACCCACAGTTCTGTCTCTGTCTGCCTGTGACCTGTAACCCTAACCCACACACACACACACACACACACACACACACACACACACACACACACGCTCAAACGTAACCGTTTGAGAGGATTTCACATCACTAGATATTAAGCCACATTAGATCGCCATGGTTACTCCAGAGGTTTCAATTTTAAAACACGAAAGACTCTAGGAGGTGCTCTTATTGGGTGGCTTACAGTAGCTGACAGTACAGCATCTTGCAATGGGCCTGGTGTACAATACCTCCAAGATAAACCATGTACCTGACAAACTACTTCCAAAAGGTCAAGGATATCCACTATCACAACACCAGAGGCAGCTCCACTAATCATGTTCAACCCAAATTTAACACTAAAAGGCTCTAATTTGTTCTCCAGCTATACCACCAACATGTGGAACGCCCTCCCGCAGGCCTTAAAGGAGTGCAAATCCCTAGCCTCCTTCAAAATCGGTCTGAAAAGTCACCTTCAGACGGCTGCTACTAGTGACTTGTAAATAGACTAAGACCCCATCTGTTGTTTTTATCGCCCTGTTTTTTCTTTTCTTTTCTGCTTTTGTAATTGATGTTATCCTATGCAAAGTACTCTGTTCTATCAGTCTCTTTCAATCTTATATGAAATACATAAATTGGTTCCTGTGTAAATAGGCCGTAAAGCTTACTAGGATATCCTTTTAGTTGACCTTGTACCAGTGATTTGTGCTGTCATGAAACTGTACTCTTTTCTATTGCAAACTGCTAATAAACTCTTCAAAGGCTCCGTATTTGGGCATAACGGTCAACCTGGAATTCCATATTTGGCCATGGTTGACCAATGGTGACCTCATCACGATGCAGGAGCAACTCAATCAGACAGCATGATGGGAGAGTGCAGTGAGCACAGCGTACCCGCTACAACTAAACTGAGCTTCATTTGAGTAGTCAATTCTTCAGTGACTGAATTTCAGTCAAATAACCTGCTGTATGACATAGGCCAGACATCATTTTCACAACATTCTCTGCCAGGCTTTCAACAAGAAATGTGACCTGCATTCCTACGTTACAGTCGAAGAAGGGCCTCAAATCAGAGCATCCATCTATCTATTACAAAAAAGGTTAACGCTTTATTTTACAGTACAGTAATTACCAGGTACTTACCAGGTAACTAGTAGGTAATACCCAGTATTTAATTACATGGTAACTACCAGGTATTTTACCTAGTAATTACCTGGTAAACACCTGCTATGTTCCTGAAAACTACCAGGTAATTACCAGGTAATATTAAAATTACCAGGTATTTTCCTGGATACTACAAGGTAATTACCAGGTAATTATGAGTATGTAACTACCCAGTAGTTACAGTTGAACTGTACTGTAAAGTAAAGCGTGGGTCAATTGGATGACCTTACCTGGTAATTACTCAGTATTAACCCAGTAACTAGAAAAGTTTTTCCCAGGTAATTACCCTGTAGTTACAGTTGAACTGTACTGTAAAAGAAAGCATGGGTCAATTCCATGACATTACCTAGTAATTACTAAGTGTTTACCCAGTAACTAGAATATGTACCTTGCATTTACCCAGTTAAGTGGAACTACGGTAAAAATAAGTACTTTTTGTTGGGACCAAATGACATCGTGGCCATGGGTGGATAAAATAACCAGGGAGTGGTGAATACTCAAAACACTCTTTTTTGCGTCCAGTGCATGCGAGTCAGCTTCTCCTTAATATAATTAATTTATATTTGTGTTTGATCATGGCTTGGTAATGGTGGGGAACTGGGGATGCTGATGTTTTGGGTGGGAACTCTGTGGATTTAGATGCAGTGTGCTGTCCAGCGGAGAAGCAGACTCTCGGATACCAGAGAGGACTTGGCATGCACTGAACGCAAATGAACACTGGTATTTTTTGGGGCATTCAAAATCGGAGTGTTTTGAGTATTCACCACTCCCTGGTTATTTTATCCACCCATGGCCACGATGCCATTTGGTCCCAACAAAAAGTACTTATTTTTACCGTAGTTCCACTTAACTGGGTAAATGCAAGGTACATATTCTAGTTACTGGGTAAACACTTAGTAATACTAGGTAATGTCATGGAATTGACCCATGCTTTCTTTTACAGTACAGTTCAACTGTAACTACTGGGTAATTACCTGGGAAAAGCTTTTCTAGTTACTGGGTTAATACTGAGTAATTACCAGGTAAGGTCATCCAATTGACCCACGCTTTACTTTACAGTACAGTTCAACTGTAACTACTGGGTAGTTACATACTCATAATTACCTGGTAATTACCTTGCAGTATCCAGGAAAATACCTGGTAACTACCAGGTAATACACCTAGTAATTAATAAGTGGGTACCAGGTACTTAACATGTAATTACCAGGCAAATACTTAATATTACCTGGTAATTACCTGGTAGTTTTCAGGAACATAGCAGGTGTTTACCAGGTAATTACTAGGTACTCAATACCACAATATACTGTATAGGAAATACTCAGTTACAAGGAAAGGCTGGTATAAAACATTTGAGGTTCCATGGGGTCCCCAGCAAAACCAGTTAATATAGAATCACAAGCAATTAAACCACATTAGCCTATGCTAAAGTTTTGCATTCTTTAACATAAATCTTCTCTTCTGGGGTCCCCTGCCACAAAAGCATTTTCAGATGGGGGTCCGCGGCCAAATTCAATTTGGGGGTGCTTGACACAAAAATGTTTGGGAACTAATGCTGCTTTAGATCCAACTGTGAGGCTTTGTGGGAGCCCTTTGACAAGCAGCTGGTGTAGCTCTGCTCACAACAGAGTTGGGTAATTATGCTAACGTACAAGCAGGGCCAGGAAACGGCCGTCATTATACTGACCCTCCATCACAGAGAGCACTCACAGCTGGACGACAGTGTTGCCAGATTTTGTGAGAGAAGTAAGCAACCGCCCCAAACATGCCCCCAAAAAAGAAGTGACCATACGAGCACTTTAAACCTATACCGGTATATCGTCGTTGTCGGGTGAAAACCTTGTACGTCCTAAACCGTTCGTTTTCATCGTTTTAAAAATGAACTAAACTAGTGATAACAGCTGATCTACAAGATGGTTGTATGCTTGTAGCTGTTTTCACTACTTTTGTGCGGCACCCTTGTATGATGAAGCAGGGCTTTACTTGGTGAAAAAACATACAAATTTGAAACTTGGAGATACAAGGTTTCTGCCCGACAGTGACGATATGCTATATCTCCAAGCTCACTATGTGCTGCGATGCGTTGTGAGCTTGTAGAGCTGCTATTTATGAAAAACAAACCTTGAAAGAAAAACGTGAAACATTTAAACAGTACAAATCTGATATGGAATAGAATATTTTGTGCCAGTGACCCACTGGCACAAAATATTCTTAGATGGTGGGGTTTATGGACAAAGTATAGAGATAGAGGCTGAAAACACAGCCAAAAGGGCATGCACAATGCACATCCGAGGCCGCATAGCTGGGTACTGGACTAAAAAAAGTATACATAATATAAGAGAAAAGATTCTGCACACCAAATTGCTGCTCCCAAAGTTTGTTCATGGCCAAATACATATTAACTAGACCTTACCCGTTTGAAGATATGTGCAGAGTGTGGGTTATGGAGAAATTAACTGTAACTGGTGCGTGTGTGAGAATATGTGGGAGCATCATAATGTAAGGAGCAACCCATGGAGGAGTGTATATTTTTTGATGGATACAAATAATTTAACAGCTAAATTCGGTGAATAGAAGTATGGGGATGGAAGATAAGACACACATCAAATGCACCCGGTGCATTAGTGACCCGTGCATGGAGAGAGAGAGAGAGAGAGAGAGAGAGAGAGAGAGAGAGAGAGAGAGAGAGAGAGAGAGAGAGAGAGAGAGAGAGAGAGAGAGAGAGAGAGAGAGAGAGACATTCCTAACTGTGAGATTGGTGTGTGTTAGTCTGATACTTCAGTCCGCACATCACCACCCCCTGTTGGTGGGTGGTAGCATTTACTGACTGACTGACTGAGTGACTGACCTACTGACTGACCTCGATAATTATATGATAGATTTGGGGCTCCTTGACATGAAAACCAGTGGTTGAGAAACAATGGTTTAAACAACATTAGGAAACAAGCCCAAATAAGCAACTAACCTTTACACAGAAGCCCATAAGCCCACAGCCAACTACCAATAATTTACAAGCAACTTTACAGAAAAACAAGCCCAAAGTAACTTGTAACAGGGGTCTTCAACAGGGGGTCCAGGGCCCCTAGGGGTTCCTCAGAGTTACAACAGGGGGTCCTCCAAATCTTCCAATCCTTTTTATATTAACAACTTGAAGCCTAGTGTCCATATTCTGAGAACTGTAGCCAAAAATAGCCGATCTACAAGCTCTCAACGCCTCGCGCTGCAAGGTGTTGTGAGCTTGTAGATCGGCTATTTTCGGCAAAGTGGTTTGGTTTAGAGGGGGAAAAGAGCACACTAAGTACAGATTGAAAGGTCAAGTTTATTAGGTAATGACGGATCAAGTGGTTAAATATCTGAAAACATAATTGACGTGAATCCAAAATACACTGATGATTGTGCTGTCAAACAATGAAACTATATGGAATCTATGAAAAGGTTGTGGGGGTCCCTGCTTCATCTCTCTCTCAACTAAGGGGTCCTTGGCCTGAAAACGTTGAAGACTCCTGGCTTATAATAAGCAGACATGGCAACACAGCTGGAGGAGCCCGGGAGGGAAGGGGAAGCAGCCCTTCTGCGGCTTTGTTTCCGCTCGTCCAATGGTGTGCAGTGCACTGAACACAATCGAACAAGTGGATTGTGTGGGTAGTTGATTGCTGTGATTATACTGTAAAATGGCCTTATGTGCTTGTATGAATAATGTGTATTACTTACACTGTGTTACAGTATTTTAGTTAGCACTGTTCGTGAGGCCTGGGGCCAAGCATAATTGTTATTCATGTCAGTTAAGCCGTTTAAGATTTGTAAAGGGGCAGTGGGAATTCGTCAAAGAGCCGGTCCATTGAAAATGGATGTTTTTCAATATCATATTTTCTAACAGAAGGTTTGTTGTACGGCTGCAACTATGCGATTATTCAATGAATTGCCTTTTTTTTTTTTTTTTGCTAAATCAATTCCCATATTTTATACTTCTATCGCAAAAGAAGCTCACAACACAATTGAAAATCCATAATTTTTTTATAATCAATTCAATCGATTAGTTTGATAAACTGTTGCATCCCTAGTTTGTTCATGTAAAGTTAATCAAAATGTTGGAGAATCAATCAATTCACTCTCATCAATCTGTCAGTTGGTGTTGGTCTGTTGTCGATCAATGGCGTTCTTGCGGTAGAAGCTCATACAAATGTCTCATGCATTTGTAGTATTATTATATTATTTATTCACAATGTTAGACTGCACTTTGAATTGCATTATTGTTCAAATGTGCAAAAAAGGAATAAACTCACCCATTAGTCTGATAGCCCGTTATTACGACACCCCAATTGTCTGAAAAATGTTAGGTTAGTGTGAGATTGGGGTTAGGCTTAGTTATAGCAAGTACACTTTGTTGTAATGTCAAACCAACGGTACTTCAGCACAATGGACCGCTGGACTAATGAGCAGTCTGTAAAGCATATTTCTCCCCTTGTGCCTCGCACAGGTCGAGAATTAATAACCACGTAGACTACCCCCTCTCCCCCTCCCCTCCTTGATATACAACCACACGACAGCCTACAATTTGCCTCCCAGAATCTTCTCTCGGCAATATTCAGAATGAGCTAAATCGCCCACAGGTTAGCTGTGGGCGAAGCTGAGCTGCCAGGACGGATATGGGTGTGACATTTCATAGTGCTCATACGGGCTGGGGAGAGGACACATAATGAGAGGTCTGTATTAATGTGCTGGTGAAAAAAAAGATGAGCTGGACTGAAGGGCGATCTGGGGGGGAAAAGGTCGTGTGGGGATCACCAAGCAGCAGGGAGATGAAACGCCAGGTTCCGAGGTGCCTTGCAGATGTTACCAGTACAGTATGGAGTTGTACAGGGCTTAGGGATTGGTCTGCTCGGTGTGTATTCAAATATAATTTTCTGACTCAGTGAGCACACTGCCCCCCCGCCCCCCTGAAGTCGATTATTGTGGCTAAAGTGGAGGGGTGATAAAAAAGGAAGATGAAATAGGCGGAGGCATGAGATAAGGTAAATACACGCTTGTCGCAGTCATCCTGTGCTGTGTGCATGTGTGTGTGGGGTGGGGGGTTACAGTACATATTTAAGTTCAAACACACTTGTCGGCCAAACACAAATGTGTTGGATTTATGAGCCTTGTACAACCTTACTTGCTTATCCAAATGTATTAGCCTTGCTCAGCCAGACGAATCTGCTATTGCAAAGAAAAATTGCCCCTGGCAGATTAGGTCTGGCCCAGCTCAGTTATTCAAATATTTCACAGCTCACAAGTCGTGTGGAACCAACCAGGGGCCCAGTATGCAAATGTAGGGCGGGCGTATCAACTTTGCGCTACTCTGATTGGTTGTAGGTAGGGATGGAGCTCGAAACAAGGGTCCACTACAAACTCGAGAGATTATTACAGTGCTATTCATAATATAAATCCATTTAACACTTATTGCACACTAATATTTGTTACTTTTGTCATTATTGTCATTTTAATAAATGGTGATCAGCCAGAATTTGTCTCACGACTTTCCACTAAATATTAGAAAATGCTCAATAGTGGGCTTGATAAAAGCCCGGCTCAATATGCAGGATCGATAAGGTGCTCAGTATCAATAAGGTGCTCATTATCAATAAAAAGCTCCATCCCTAGTTGTTGGTCCTTCTAATAGTCTGTTCGAATATTTTTGTATCCACACCAGTCTGTTTGAATATTTTTTATAAACGCCCCTTGGAAAAAGAAATAACACTGAGAAGAACCAGACTAATATCCAAGCAGTGCTATTGTCTGGCCATGCAAGGCTACAAATGTATATAGTTGATCAGTTTACCATATTGTATGGGCAAAAGGTTGCTGATGTGAGAACACTGCAATCATAGCATTTGTGCATGCTGTAAATATTGTTATTTTTCTATTGACATATGCAGCTAAGAGCATCAAGTGCAAGTACAGTAAGTGTCTGTGGAGAATTTAAAAATGGGGGAAAAAAATGGAATCATCATGTCCTATTGCTCAATGAATTTAGATCAGCGGAACTGAATGGTAGACTTCAGAGGAACAAGCGTGATCAATCTAAATGAGAGGTTGGGAATGGCTCAAGGAGGAAAAGCAATATGATTTATGGCCTTCCTTATGGCTATTTACTAGTCACAGCAAAATATACCCTGACAGACACTAATTCACAGAAGTGTCCCAGAGAGGATGGAAGAAATTAAAGCTAGCTAAAGTGTAATTATCTGAGAGAGAGAGAGTAATGAAAGCCTTCACTTGAGTCAATAAGTAGTGTGGCTTCAACAGCGTGAACAAATAAGATAAGAAATTCGATAGACTGAGACAGAGGGGGCTAGGAAAACATTTGGCAACTCCTTAAAAGTACAACAAAACTTGCTCCTCGTAAATTGTTATATTGAGGGTTCAAAATAGGGGAGGAAAGCTCTGTGATGTGGAACTTCTCCCTTCAGTCATTACTGTATGAAAGAAAAGTGCCAGCGCAAGATGCGATAGCACAGTGCAGGCAAGTGCATTATCGATATTCAACAGCATTATTTTCCTCAACTATCGAACTAATGTTCCAAGACGGATCAATGGCCCTGCTTCAGAAGAATAACAAATATTCTTATGGAAAACTTTAATGCACACCCTTGAAAAACAAGATGATTATTTCATGACTGTAACACAAGTTCTTGACACCAAATTAGTGTCTTTGTTTTCAGTTTTCTTTGTTACTGAAAGTTGAGCAAAGTTTTGTCAGTGTGGTATTATAATGGAAAGTGGGGTGTAATGGTTCACAAGATGAAAGCTAAAGAAGAAACCAAAATTATGATTGTTGGAGATTCTGGGTTATCAAGATTTGTCATTACCTCTCAGTTATTTGACTTTCTTTGTCCGTTTGGATGGGCCTTTTTCTCAGAAAGGTGGCTATGTGTGCCATCAGAAGTTGTATAACATGCCAAAAAAGGTATTGTTTCATCCCTATTCTTTCTACAGTGCATACATGTAAATACTGTTTTTGTTTAATTGACATAACCCCTTGAAGAGGCTCTAGACTAGACTTTCCCTAGCTCTGCATGTGAAACCTGCTACTGAGTGTCTAAGCGGAAGTACAGCCCAAGGATGTTACATTGATGCTTTGGTCTATTTACATTTCCCTTGCATGAAACCCGTGTTGTGATTGGTCAAAAAAAGACAGCTTCCGGGGGAAGTACATACATCAGAAGTCCTGCCCTACAGACACGCAGTGACTTACTGTACAAACACACACACACACACACACACACACACACACACACACACACACACACACACACACACACACACACACACACACACACACATACACACACACACACACACTAGGGGTGTGAAAGAATATTCTATATTCGAATATTCGTTCGATTGTTAACAATAAAATAATTTTTGAAAGTAAAAAATTGAGCTTCGAATTAATTTATATTTAATTAAAACAAATCTACCGCACTTCTCGCGAGATTCTGGGCGCAAGGAACGTTAAAAGGTGGCTGGTCTCGCAAGGCAGAAGTCTCCATTCGCTGCTGCAAAAGTGGGCTGATCTACAAGTCCACAATGCGTCGCTGATCCAATACGTTGTGGGCTTGTAAATTAAGGGTGCCTATTTAGCGACACCGTCATACAGCGAAGAATAAACCTCCAGCAGCTGCTTAACTTTCCCTTCACACTGTCACTGGCCGTCGTAGTGGACACCGCCTCGCAGTGGACACACAGTGCTTTTAAACTTGCTCACGTTGATTCAGAATGATTAACGAGTCAAGCTGAAACGGGTGACTCATTTGGTAGTGACGGGAAGGCAGACAACGAGACTTCTCCACCGAAAACACAATATAAAAAAGCATGGATTTCTTCTGTCAGCGAGTCAGTCTCCCCACACGCAGCCACGGTAATGGTAAAACTCCCTCCGTCACTCACACTGCTCTTGTAGACTACCTAATTTGGTTCAAACCAAAACATAATCCATTGGTGTGATTATAATTGCTCGTTTCATGTCGTGGCTGTTCCAACTCAATCACAGCTGCTGTGACGCTTCGCAACGACGATGCGATTCTGCTCTTGCTTTTACCAACGCCAGGCACGTGCACACAGACATCAAACGGGGCTTTAGCCCCTGCCCTTTTAAGAGAGAATTGTCCACCAAAAGGCCCTTTTAGAAATGTCAGCCCCTGCCTCTCTTAACATTCTTTGCACGTCCCTGACCAACGCGGACCTGCACACAGTAAAACGATAGAAGCGACTGTCTAGAATAAACAGCTTCGAAGTGCGAATGCTTTGAATTATTAGAATTATTCGAATATTCAAATTTATTCGAATCAACGGTGGATTTTGAAGGGAATATTCGAATGCCATTTTTGGCAAATTTTGACAGGCCTAACACACACACAGACATTACAGTAGTTTTGCAATTAACTTTGTGGCTTAACAAAAACAACCCCACTGTAGGCCTATGCTTTAAAAGGCAGATTCTTTATACTGTACCAATGTCTTATTTTTTGTTAGTCATATTTTACTGTTATGTAAACAACAGCGGAATTATTTCAGACTTAAAAACCTTTATTTTTCTTTACTTCACAATGAGTATAATCTGACATGGAATTTATTGGACCACTACGTCAATTAATTAATTTGAAACACACAGCCATCAAATTTGACTTTGCACTGTCGCACTCTGTGGGTTGTAGTTGAGTAATGAAAAGTGACCTCACAGGAACCTTGGCGTAGATCCTGATAATTCTACCATAGCTGAAGTCGTTTTCATTTCCTCCAGTTAATTAATGCACAAAATATATTAAATTCAGCTTGTAGTATTAATTGAAAAACGTCAATCATTTATCTGAACAATTCAGTAGCTCATGATTTGAATTTTGCTAATCTCTGTCACTGGTCCTTGAATTGAAATGGAAATTGCCACAAGTCATTAATATCAAAACACAATTCACCGGTAGCAAGGGCATATTGGATTATGAGTGGTGTTGTCTTCACTGGTACAGGGTGTATTGTATAGGTCACATTGCATCTAAATGGTTAAAGGAAGAATCTAACAATGATATCAGAACAGCGTCCCATGTCTGTGACGCTTTAGTTCGTAGTATTGTTATATCCCATATTACTGTTTATATGGGATGTGCTCTCTGTTAACTCAGCAGGTCCTCTAGTCTATGTTTTGCAATTCTTTATTTAGGGAAATGTGTATACATCCTGCCAACAAAATTCTGCTTATACATGTGTCACAACAAACATTGGTAGAGGATGATCTTGCTACAAAATAAAACTCTTCTTGAGGTGCCATCCATTTTTTTAACAATCACATTTCACATAATAAAGTAAAATCACACAAACAAAAAAAGGAAACAAAATAAAGTAAAACTACTGTATGTACAATGAGGACAGGGAAGCTGATAAGAACATGAAATATCAGAATACTAAATTACCAAAGGGAACCACCAACCATGTCTTTGTCTAGTCTATGTTTTGCATTCGTGTAAGATTCACCTCCGAGTGTTTTTCCGGGAGCTGCCCACCTGTCCAACGGCCCATTATTCTAAAGCCCCAATAATCCGAAAATATTTAAAATGTGAAATGTTAGGTTAGAGTGAGGCTAGGATTAGCCTAGCATTAGGTTTAGTCTTAGTTATAATGCATGACGTCGCTGCATGACCAATGGTACATTTAGTCTTCATAAAGAACAACCTTGAACCTTGAACCTTGGTACTTCAGAGAAATGGGCTGTCGCTCAGACTAATAGCATGCCACCGTTTTGTAACTTTAGGATTGAGCCATTAGGCCTCGTTCCAAATTGCCAGCCTCAATTTAATTTCGTAATGACCTGTGTGTCTAGAGCTTGGGCCCGCAACCTATGACTTCAATTTAGAAAAGCTTATCTCTCCCCCATACAATAAAGCGTAAACACGTCACCTCAAACGATGCAGGTAGTGATGTTTGGACACGTTCCCTTCCTCGCAGTAGGACCTATAATCACTGAGTAGCCTGCCTGCGTTCCCTTTGTTTGCCATAATAAGCTCTCAGGATGTCTGCAAGCACTCTGTGCTAATTTAATACTGGATATAATTGCTTAATTTGCTAAAATCTGCATATTTTGTGGGAGGGCAACAATGGAGAGAGGAGAGCCAGGAGAAGCGGGACAGCTGTTTCCTCATGGTGCTTGTCTTTCCCTTCTTCTCTGATCCTAATACTGATTCCTACAGTATTGCTCCCCTATATTATAATCATAATGGGAATGACAATCCTCCTGCTGCTCCTAAAGAAATAAGTGTAAACATCATTAGGTGTTTATATGAATTGCATTCATTTTACAAAATTAAGTTTGTCACGCTCCTCTGACCCGCACACTCATTGGCACTCTGCCGAATCCAGTATAAATACACAGTAACAGGGATTAAAGTGTCAAAGCCAACGCATTGTTACTGTGCCGTTTGGTGTCATGATTAAGGATTTTGTCATGTTTATAATTACACTATGTACATTCTAAAAATAATATTCTTAAATGGCTCACCTAAAATCACACGTAATGGTACAAAATGTATCTTCCTTACGCTTTTCCCTTCCCTTTTTGCTCCCCACACTCATTTGTGTGTTGTCACTGTTGTATGCTACCTACCTTCGCGCTACTCCTCCCGCCCAACAGTCTGCTGACAGGTGCCACACCATCCCATAGGAATAATTATGTGCAACCAACCAAACAACACAACAAACAACTACAGGTATATGCCATGAGCCTGAGAGAATAGGTGTCTTTTCACCTATTTTCACCTATTCTTCACCTATCCTCCCAGGCTTATGGCACCTCCAGTGATGTCGCTGGAGGTGAATAAAAGTACACTTATACAGGCATTCATATTTGAATACAATTTACAAAACACCTTAAGAACCTTACCATCCCTATTCTGGGGTGAAAGCTGAAATAGCTTTTACATTAGCTAAGACATTTTGGTGTTGGGAGAAAAAAATAAGTGGACCAAGTATAGAGTCCTGGGGGACCTTGGTCAACTAGCATATAGGATAGGGTATAAGTATAGCCTATAGGGTTTAAAGTGGTTAAAAAAGTTTCTTTTCTATTAACATAAGGCTCTAAAAGACAGAAAGTTGTTTCTTGCAACCATTTATCTTGTACTGTACTTTGAGAGTGGATGCTTGTGTTGTGTTTTGGAAGGGAAGTGGTATTGAAAGGATGCATCATGCAGGCTAGCTAGCGTCACCCCCAACCCCCTACAGCACCTAAACAGAGCTCCGCTCAATCTTTGTCAGAGGAGCTACGACAGCTGAATACTGAGCAGAACAGACAGGCTCTCACCCTAGAACACACAATTATTTACCCACTCTGTCTCTCTCTCATACACACACACACACACACACACACACACACACACACACACACACACACACACACACACACACACACACACACACACACACACACACACACACACACACACACACACACACACACACAAACACACACACACACACACACACACACACACACACACACACACACACATGCCCTACTGTGCACACATGTGTCTACGCACGCACACACACACACACACACACACACACACACACACACACACACACACACACACACACACACACACAATAGACTTGGAGTCTATTCATTTACAATGGGAGAGCTAACGTGAACACGGAGCAAAATAATAGTTCAGAAGCTATAGTCACTGAACTAAATATTGGACCAGATCATCACAAGTCACATAAAATTAACAAAATTGTCATACTAAAGTGTTTTTTTTCAGCGACACAACAACTGAGAAAATCAACTTTATTATTGCTCTTTAGCTGTCCCAGCAACACACTCTCGCGGGATCTATAGCACCAGTAAACAGGACGTGCGCGAGATTTGCCGTCAGAGCCGGCGCCCACTTAGGAGTCTATTTGTAGGATTTGTGTACCATGTCGCACTCTAGTGGATCCAATGAGGATGAGCTATCTTCATTAATTAAATATCTTTGCCCTAACCTCTATCCCTAAACCTAACCCCTAACCCTATCCCTAACCTTAACCCTAACCCAAACCCTAACCCTAACCCTAACCGTTGTGGGGACCTACTATTTTGTCCCCACACTCTAGGAGGTCCCCTGCAGGTGACTGTGTGAACATGCGTTTAGTCCCCATAAGTATAGCTAGACAAACTCACACACACACACACACACACACACACACACACACACACACACACACACACACACACACACACACACACACACACACACACATACACATACTTAATATACTTTTGTACTCTGAAACAGAAAACTAAACATGCATACCTGCTCAGCAGCACGCACGCAAGCACTTTCGCACAAACACAAACGTACTAATTATTGCTGCTTACACAAAGAGGACAGTCAGCGACAATATGTACTTTTAGGCTTTTGTGAACAGTCATTTTATAACGCACTCCCGTTCAGCGATAAAAATGGACCATCTGTGAGCACATCATGCTACCGACAAAATGACATTGTTACTGTATTTAGCACTATAGTCTTCTAGTACTGACAGCAGTGAGCTACTTTCAGTCACCTGAACAGTTGGTGTTTGAAAGGGGATTTTGTTCCTGTTTGTCTCCTTGATATGGTAAGCATCTGTGCATGAACTGCCGTCTTTGACTCAATTATATGGGTTACCAGCAAGACTTGGAGTGACATGCTGTTTTAACAAATAGCATTCGGGAAGTGTGCAATTATTACTGTGTGTTTGATTAACACAAATGTCCAGGGCCTTGATTTCATCTCTACGGGATAACATTGTTTTATTTTTCAGGGTTTCTTTTATTTATTTTCCAGTATTTATTTTGGGCATTTTATGCTTTAGTCAGACTATAGGCCGATGCCTATCATTGTGAACGATGCCTGGAACGCGGGCCCCTGCCGTTTTAGCCATTGATACCAGATTGAGTACCAGTTGTACTTGTCTGTCGATCTGTCTGTCTGTCCCTTTTATGCCCATAGATGGAGATCTCTGTACTGTATCTGTCTGTCTGCCTGTGTCCCCTTTGTGCTCATATATACAGAGATCTCCAATCTGTGTCCTTTTATGCCCATGATTGGAGGTCCCTGATGACGTCAATGTGACAAGTGGTGTCATAGTACAACCTGATCTCCATATATGCCTTATTATGTCTGTCCTTGTCCCTTTTACAGTATGCTCAAATATGGAGATTGCTGATCTCATGGGTATATATGCCCATATATGGGCATTCCCCATTTGCCTGTTTGTGTGGGCACAAACAGGCAAATGCAGACTGATTTGTTTGCGCCTGATGCCGTGACGACACATTGAGGTTAGACAACACACACAAAGGGGGTAAAAAAGGATTTTGACAGTGACCATTAGCCAATAAGATATTGGCTGAGGGAGATTGGATGTGCTGCTGAGGCTGCAGGATCTTGTCTGTAGGACAATACCTCTGTAACTATTTTTGCCTGTAAATAAATACAAAAAATCAACAATGTTCTCTTAAAGACTGCAGTACCAACTCCATACACTTACTTCCTCAAAAACATGTGCTGAAAAAAAAAAAAACTCCAAAGGCCAAAAGGATTAAAACATAAGTAGAGAACATACTGTACTCATCATGATCAATAAACCCTATCCTCCTGTGATGTATTTTAACTGCTCACCCTGCAGAGTTGGAAGAAGATCAATCACATCTTTTCTCTGGGAGGCATGCATGCCGAGTGTAAGAAGTCAGCTGGGTGCAAGCAATGCATCCAAAAGTCCTTGCCATCAGTGCTCTTCTCTTTCAAAGCAACATGCCCATGTGTGCTGCTGTAACACGAAGAAACAAACATCCTTTTTCATCATGATAGAGAGCCAGCATACTGCAGTAACAAGTCCACGTGGAAGCTTTCCCCACATCCCTGTTTGCCTGTAAGCCTGTATATGGCTGCTATCCTCAATTCAGAATGACCTCCCCTAATCTTAATTCCCATCAAAACCTGCTAACTTGTTTTGTCTGAGATTAACCTTCAGTCCTTATCACCTTGGCAGAGTTGGTCTGGTTCTTTGTCGTGTCTCAAAGATGGTGACTCATTGTTGCCATCGCCCCCACTTTCTGGATCGGACTTGCCGATACTAGACATGTGATTGGGATTGATAGAAGCAAGCAAGGGCTTAGTGCGAATGGGATAGAAGATTAGAGAAATTGGGCGGGTGGCCTCAGGTGAGGGGTGTTGGAGATTATATTAACATGGAGACCTCTCCTCACCTTCCTTGTCCCTCCTAATCCTGAACATCCCTCGTTCCTCCTGAAGAGAATGGAAAACGTATCTTGTTCCAGAAATTAGGAGGTTTTAGGAGATTTACAGGAGATTCCAATAATAAGAGACCCCCCTCCTCACCCCTCACCCCTGCACCTAATCTCCCTCATCTTTGTTTTAGACAGAATGAGAAAATGTGTGTAGCTATATACGTGGGTCAATCAATGTCTTGTTTGTGCAACGCCACCTTTGTTTTGATTCCCTGGCCCAAAGAACATGGATCTGTTGGTGGCAAGAACAACAGAGGCATCACTATCTGCTTGGGTTTGCAGCCAACATTGGCTGCTGTCCTTGGTGAGGTTTACATTACAACCTCTGAGAGAGAGAGAGAGAGAGAGAGAGAGAGAGAGCGAGAGAGAGAGAGAGAGAGAGAGAGAGAGAGAGAGAGAATTTAGGATTAGGGGAAATAGTCCAGCTTGTGTGGGTGTGGGTGTGGGTGTGTACGTGTGTATGTGTGCGTGGTGTGTGTGCGTGTGTGTGTTGTGATGGAATAGGGGTAATATGGTTGATAGTAATTCAGGTAACACAAGAAATGTATTGTTTTCTTTAGACTTGTCTATGTGCTTTGTCTTGGTTAGGTAGACACTAGACAGTTCTGTAGGTCTAACTCATAACTTTTCCTGGGTTACTTACTTTTCTCCCCTTTCCTCCATACTGAAATTTCTCTTCATGCACGACCAGCTTCGCATATCGTTGCTGTCGGGCAGAAACCGTATTTCTCCATATTTCATAGTTTTTGTTTCATTTTTGGTAAATGAATGCTTAATCATGCAAGAGTATCACACTAAAGACCCAAAAATAGCTGATCCAAGTCACATTGCGACACATTGTGAACTTGTAGATCAGTTATTTTAGCTATTGTTCAAACAAATAGTAAAAGTGCTTAAGTCTGCAGGTTTCATAAATATTGAGCCAACTCAAGGTATTAACATGAGCTTGTTACAAAATAATAACTACATTGGATGCATATTGGAACACAGGTTATCTTTTCCATTTTCTGAAAAGCAACTGTTCCGGACATATAAGATTCCGCCCGCCAGTGACAATAATGATGCCGTCTGACTGAAAATGGCAAGTCATCCCAGACAGTTTGCTTTTGAGAAAGGTGCTACATTGGAATGCTGAATGCCAAATTGGAATCCATTGCTTGTGAGTAATCTGGACTGTGGCATTCATGAACCTTCGAGAAAATCTAATTCATTTTACCTTGCTGTCAAATTTGCTCACATCCCCAAGTCATTTCCCCAACTCCAAACTCAGCTATACCATCCCTTTATTGATTTGGCTTCCTGGAGGCCTTTCATTGCTTTTCTATACCCTTGCGAATCACTTATTTCAAACATATTGCATTTTACAAATGGCATTTTACAGTCTAGCTGGGCTTGTGTCCAAGTTGGAAGGTGTTTCACCCTATTGACAATGCCCCTCATTGAGTACACAGGGAGGCAGCTGGATGCAGGAAGGATTGGCCTGTTGCCTGGAATTAGCATCACAGGACGTCTGCTCTTAGCTTCCATGTGTTTCTCATACTAGCATACTGAGGTGGTTCATTTATGAACTGGAAT
The DNA here is from genome assembly GCF_963921795.1 of Nannobrachium achirus. Classification (NCBI taxonomy): domain Eukaryota; kingdom Metazoa; phylum Chordata; class Actinopteri; order Myctophiformes; family Myctophidae; genus Nannobrachium; species Nannobrachium achirus. Next base: position 26,679,968 of record NC_137818.1, on the reverse strand, counting down.
TATGTATATGTATACTGTATATAATATATATACTTACAAGCTGGATATTTACGATAAGGGACGTACATACAGTCTATCACATATTATAAAATATGACTTAATTTAGTTACAGTACACATAGGCAATTGAGAGGAAACCATTTTTCTCTTGTCCCTTATTAATACAGGTGAATACCTCCCTATACTGTAATGATAATGATAAAGTCACTAACTGAAAGTTTCAGGTAGTGAGGTAGGCACTAGGCACTACCGAATTTTAGTGCTGACTACTGACAACTGTACACAACTGTGTAAGTCACAAGATCACCATATTTAAGTGTTGTGTTCTACACAAAGCTTTTACTAAAATACAGTATTTTAACATTCCAACGTGGCTCATGTAAACACTTTGTCAAGTTGAACATACTTTCATGAAAGTTGCTGTCAGTTTATCACAACCTGACGGATAAGCTTTATAATGCATGAGCTAAAACAGTGGTCATTAACCACATGAACCCTACAGTATGTCCCTATTCTTGGCATGTCATTATATGTGAACATTCTGTGAGAATTGGCGAACATTTGGCAAAAATGGCATATCTACAAACTCACGTATTGCCTTCTGACATGTAGTTCGGCTATTTCGGTCAAAGCGATTTGGTGTGGAGGGAGGGAAGTATATAGGATTTAAGTTGGACCTGGTAAACATTTTATTATTACTGGGGAAAGGCCTCCTCTTGTTCTCTCTGATCCCTTTCTTTCTTTCTTCCTTTGCCCCACATTCCCTTCCCTCTCCTTTTCTCTACCTTTCTATTTATCTTTTCTTCATTCCTCCCTCCCACCTTCTAATTCCCTCAGTTTTTCTCTGCCTCTCTCTCTTACATCACTTACTCTATATTCCTCTGTCTGACTGTATTCCCTTGCCTTTCTCTGTTTTCTTCTCTCAATCCCTGGCTGCTCCTCCCCCTCGCAATCTCTTCCTTCTCCTTCTCCGTCATGCTCTTACTATCTCTCTTACTTTTCCTCTCTCCCGCCTTATTCCGCCTCAAGTTGACTTAACCGTGATAAGGAATCTACGATAACATTCAGCTTCAAAAACTCAATTTCCTATTGCTTCTATGGGGTCATATTAGCCCCATTGCCTTCTGTTCAAAGCAAACAACGTTGCAAGAAGTTGCAAAAATGCAGCCCATTGTTACTGCACAGCAGCACCTTTTCCACCTCGTTGGCTGGTCTTTTTCACATGCTATCAATGAGCAGGTGTTTCTTTTTTCCTTTTCCTTGCATGGTGCAGCCCATAAGCTCTGCATTGCAGAGGTGCATGGAGTCTGAATCACTAAACATGCTTTGGGGTCTGCAGGGTGTCTTTGCATTGCATTTAGATTGCCCGCAGAGCAGCGACCTTGAATGAGAGGAAGATCCCTCAGTGCTAAGAGGAGGAATTACAGTACTATAACAATATATATGACCAGTAAGACTCCCTAATCGGGAGATAAGCGACCGTTGGTCGCTTATCTCCTGTCACACTGCTGACATCAGTATGACATCACACCGTACACAAATGACCCTTATATAAGACCGGCATTATCTACCGACAGATTAGTAACAAGATGTCAAAATCATTGAAGGTTTACCCTACTAACCAACTGTTTACCATAGCAACCATGTTTTTTACCTTAGCAACCAACTGTTTACCCTAGCAACCAACTTTTTACCACAGCAACCATGTTTTTTTTACCCTAGCAACCAACTGTTTACCCTAGCAACCAATTGTTTACCATAGCAACCATGTTTTCTTACCCTAGCAACCAACTGTTTACCCTAGCAACCAACTGTTTACCATAGCAACCATGTTTTTTACAGGGCCTGGGATTGATGACATCAGAAATCTCCATATATGGGCATGAAAGGGATTTTGTTTCTGGAAATATGTCTGTGGGGTGCCACATTTGGAATAAAACACTTACATCACACATCTGGATATCCATACAGCCCATCTAGTTTGCCTGTGTCCATTTATGCCCATATATCTGATGACATTGGGACAATGATCTCCATATATGGGCATAAAACTTATGTTAATTAGTAAAGCCTGGGGATCTCCATATATGGGCATGAGGGGTACCCTAAAAGGGCATCATCTGGGAATAGCAAATATAGTTATCCTAGAAAGTGAAAATCTTACATCAAAGGCCATAACTACCTACCACCATACTGCATTCCTCATTAAACTACCTACCAGTAAGATGCCTAAGGGAGAAAAGCAAAGGGCGAGGTTGCACCATTTCTTGGTCTTCTGGCCAGTGATGTATATCGGACCATTTAACCATATATGGAGACATCTGGTACCCAAAGATATTCACAGATATGGGCTTAATATTGATGACATAAGGGATCTCCATATATGGGCGTAAAAGGGATTTGGTTCCCCTGGCATCACAGGGATCTCCATATATGGGCATAAAATGGATTTGGTTACCCTGGCAACACGGGGATCTCCATATCTCCATATATGGGCATAAAAGGGATTTGGTTCCCCTGGCATCACAGGGATCTCCATATATGGGCATAAAAGGGATTTGGTTCCCCTGACATTACAGTGATGTCAGTGGCTGGTTCTACAGAGGGGAACTCCATTTATGGGCATAAAAGGGAATGTATGTATGATGATGTCAGATATCATAGACGTCATAGGACTTTCACATAACGAATAACTGAGTAAGCATGTAAACCCGTAAAATCTATATTTGGGCATGGCTGATTTATGACCTCATCATGATGACACGAGCAAACACAGCTGAATTGTATAAATGATCAGTGCAGAAACCAACAGAAGTATTTGACCAAGACTCTTCGATTTAAACATCAACAAAGGTGTGACGTTTGTTGATGGTCACGTGTGACGTGTGACGGACGGACGGACGGACGGACGGACGGCCGGCCGGTGGAGGTTTTCATAGTAAACTGCTCCCTGACGGTCGCAATTAGAGCCCAACCCATGACACATGTTTTAGTCCTAGTCCTTGTTAAAAAGTGGAACATTTTCGAATCAATTAGAAAACGTAGACTTGATTAAAGTTCATAATTGAAAACATTTAACTTAGTCTTGGTCTGGGCTGCCAGGCAGCCCTCAAACCTACACCGCACCGCCGATTCAATCAATATGTCTGAGTCATAGTGTCGAGGGCTTTGTCTGGTACCCTGGAAACCATCTGCCAGTGCAAAAAAATAAAATAAAAAATGCCCTCTGTAGATTTGGTCTGGCCCTGCTCGATTGTGATTGGATTTAGCTGCACCCAAAGTTGTGGGGCACTTGTATTTTGTATCTGGGTACCTGTTGTACCATCTGTCTGTGTCCTTTTTGTGTCCATATATGGATATCTCTGTATCTTTCTGTCTACCTGTGTCTCTTTTATGCTCATATACAGTATGGATATCCCTGATGTCATTAGTATATGCCCATACCCTGTATATTGGCATGGTTGGATATTGGTTGGATCATAGTTCTGGATATCCATATATGCCCATATAAGGACATATCAGTCGGATTGTTGGTTCTCTGGACAACCGCAAATCTGAACACTGCACTCCACTCCTTCAAGTCAGTTTGAAGTCAGTCAGTCCCATATACTGTATGCACATGACCATTATGTCATGTGCATATGTGATGAATGACCATACGGTTGTATCTCTGGACAACCAGATCTCCATACAGTATATGCCTATATATTATGGACTATATGTTGCACCGTGCGTTGCCTTTTGCTAACGTTAGTTTTTAGAATATCCTTCCTGTTTTCATGCCTGTTGATGTTTAGGAGTGGAGGGGAGTTGGGGACAATGGCAAATGGAAGTTTATTATTAGACTCTACGTCTGCTAGAATAAATTCTTTTCCCTGTGATTTATTCTTTAATCAGCCGGTTACTTACGCAGGTCAGCTTCACAGCTACACCACGCTGTTTTGCTCAATGCGTGCTGCTGCAAGATGCTTTTGAAGCAGCTGCATCTGTAGCGACGTCTCGGTGTGATTGATTGGCCCCTTATAACGTTTCAGATTATTATTTCGACAAAACATCAGGACTCCCCTTGCTAAAATAGTCTCTCTGCTGTGCATTCCTGCAAGTACTGTAAGTGCAAGTGCTTAACAACCATTTTCAACGAATTTCCTACAGTAGTAAAAACTCAATAACCCCTCATTATTGCATTTCTCAATGTAGTAGGCTGTACTGTAGTTTAATCACAGAAGTCTTTCTGTACTGTACTGTATGTGTGGATCCACAGTGGCAACAGAAAGGCTCCTCCTCAGACTCTATTCATATGCTAATCCTAAGGCCTCAGCACGCCCCTAATTACTGATCCCAGCGATTCACTCCACCGACCACCACACATCATCTGTGATCCTCAGGCAGCAGTTCAACAAAGGGTGGGGCTCACTAACATGATGCGCACACGCATGCACACACACGCACGTACATGAATGAATGCACACAAACACACACACACACACACACACACACACACACACACACACACACACACACACACACATACTCTACTGTATGTATACCAGTGGTTCTCAACCAGGGGTATAGTTCCACCGATTTAAAACGAATCCAATACGGAACTAAAACGTCCTATGTTTGGCCGCTAGTTGCGCTGTTTTCCCCCCGCGAGGTACCAAAAAGAATTTGTCTACATTGGACCCCATTCGTTTTCCCCTTTGATTTTCTAACCTTAATAAACGTTGTCATAAATACTTTATGGTTCCTGTCGCTAGTGAAAAACTCCCTTTCAATCACCGTGATATGCGTTTTGTGCAAATACGGTCCCATTTATGTTAAAATTGAAGATACATTTGCAGATACCAAGCTGCGCATTGGGAGCAGTTAGGGCTTCAGTGTCTTGCTTGCTAAACAAGGACACTTCGGCACTAGACCAAGGGGATCGAAGCAGGTACCTTCCAATTCCCAAGCGGATGCTCTGTACTGCCGCCCCCTTAGTACAGCAGTATATAGTTGCTGTCGGGCAGAAAGCTCTTATCTCTTAACGCGGGCGCGTAGAGACACATTTTGAGCATGTAGACTGAATCCTGAAAAGTTTTGGAAAATACTGTATGAGGTTTCCCTCAGACAGAGACACTATTACAGACAGTATATGCATGCCTTCAAATGGGTGTGAATGTGTGCAGTCAGACACACATACAGTACACAATATGAAGATGTTCACACACCTCACAGCAACTTAATTACTGCCATGACACCTTACGTGAGATGAGTCTGTAGTCTCTGTACGTTAATGACCGGGGGATGACTTTGGGGATTATTAGCCCCCTTGAGTTTGAGTGTGTGAGTGTGTGTGTGTGTGTGTGTGTGTGTGTGTGTGTGTGTGTGTGTGTGTGTGTGTGTGTGTGTGTGTGTGTGTGTGTGTGTGTGTGTGTGTGTGTGTGTGTGTGTGTGTGTGTGTTTCCACCCTCCCTTGTGAGTAATGCATCATATGCGGCAGCAGGGTCGTCTATAAATAACAACATGATGTTCATTTACAGAATATGCTTGTGTGTGTGTGTGTGTGTGTGTGTGTGTGTGTGTGTGTGTGTGTGTGTGTGTGTGTGTGTGTGTGTGTGTGTGTGTGTGTGTGTGTGTGTGTGTGTGTGTGTGTGTGTGTGTGGGGGGGGGGGGGGGGGTGACTTGTGTCTTGGCAGATGGATGAAGGGTGGAGTTGTGTGTGTCTGTGTGCATGCTTGTGCGCGTGTGCGTGTTTCATTGTATGCGTTGTGCTCTCCTTGCTTGAATGGGGGACGGTCATAAAGTTGTGAGAGAGACAACAGTGTGGTGTAAATAGTTATGGTACACTGGGCACCTTCTACTGTGTATTCTGTATAGACTGAGAGACAGACAGGCCAAGGGAAGAGAATGTTAAACAGAGAGAAAGAGTAAGTTAGATACTCTAGTTCCTAAAGACAAATGTACTCTTTGCAACGCTGTCATAAAATATAAATGTATAGTAGTTACATTCTCCCCGCTCTCCCCGAGCTGATCTCTTCTCACTACAGTGCATGTAGAATAGATATAAGTGCATAATAGAATAGAATAGAAGAGTATCAGGGTTCAGAGTTCACGTAACTTTTGGAAACAATAACCAGGCTGTCTTACTGAGTGAGTAGGGTTTCTCTCCCAGCTGAATACCAGATTATTGTTCAAAACTGCAGCATTATTTTGCAGGGGACTGAGGAAGGATAGACTGGGTAAATGTCCATAGCCTTCGGACCCAAAGACAACCATAGAGCCGTAAATGGGGCTTTTGTTGTCAAGTATTTGGTGAACTCAATAATTAGTTATTATGGCTGGAAGTCTCTAAAATAACATTTTATTTACAATGACTCAGTCATAAGAAATATTATAGGAAAGCTAAATAACCGCCATGGCCATAGGAAATATTATGTTAAAGAATTCCAACCATTATGAATAATTATTGATCCCACTCTGTAAACTTGACTACAAAGGCCCTTTGTATGGCTCTATGGTTGTCTTTGGGTCCAAAAACTGTGGACATTTGCACTGGTTAAAGCAAAGGTCCTTGTTTAGAAGCTCTACAAGAACATAGATTTTATTGTTTAATGAAACAACCCACATTGTATTTGTTAAATAAGTTATCTATGTATCTACAGTAATGTGCACTGTTTCGGCTGCATCTGACACTCCTACCTCTTTCCCAGCCTTCTCACCTCTATGTCTAAGGACAAAAATATGTTCATTTGAAAATATGTTTTTCTCTGAAGAATAAATTAGACTTTACTTTCTAAGAAGAACGCTTTAGTATAATTTAGTATTAATGTGTATACCTTTTCATCTGTCTCTCGTTAAGTGTTTTATTTCATTTAAAGGTGCATGGCTGACATTTGGAAATAATGTCATTCTCCTGCATTGCCATGGCTATGACATTTCCCCCTTTCTGCAGAAGCTGCAGATATAATCATAGTTTAGCCTCCCTATACCCCTTCATCCTATACTGGAACTATTTTTGTCTTCAACATTATAGAGTCGAACTGAATCACTATTTGATCCAAACCTCTAGAGACTCTTTAAGAGATATACTGTACAGTACACACTGGACAACTTTCAAAGTTGTTCACACTACACAGCTTTCTTTCTTGAAATCGGCTGTCCTAAATTGTTGTGGTTCCCAGATTAATTGGTGACAGGGTCACACACACTGTAAGATATTTCACCAGGATACAATATGCAGACTCGATATATAGATAATATACATATCCTTTTTAATAGTTTTTATTCCAGTGCACTTTAATGCCATTTTTATCATACAGGCCTTTGTATTGCTTATTGTCTTTCATGTTTGTTTCACTTGATGAGGGTACCTGTAATTTCCCTCCGGGATCAAAAAAGTATTCCTATATTCTATCATCTCTGAATTTACAACATCTGTCTGATCACATAGACACGTATAGTATCACATCATTTCAAAACTACATGATGCGATGCACAGCTAATTGTTTTCCTTCTTGTAAATAGTTTACAGTATAAACCTTTCTGACTGGTGTCCACCAGGGGTCTATATCTATTTGGGCGGCCATAGCTGAGTTGTTAGTGAGCCCTCCTGGGGAACCAGAGCCCCTGGTTGTCGCAGGTACGATTCCAGGCCAGGCCAGCAATGTGTTGAAGTGTCCCTGAGCAAGACACCTAACCCCTAATCGGAGTTCCCAGAAGTTCTTTTTTTTTTTTTTTTTTTTGTTCTTCGCACTAGGGAGGTGAGAAGAACTTCTGTGCCAAAACTATGATATCCCTGGCCAGGAAGTTGTCCCAGGCTCAGAATCTGAGCTGGGACAATACCGGATGTAGAGCCCTGTGCAAACCTTCAAAACATTCAGAATAGAAACCAAACAACAACACTACAACAATCTGTAGCCCATGTTTCGAGGTGAATCGTACCAGACTACCTAACCCCTAATAGCTCCCCCCTCCGCGCTCCTCTGTGGGCAGCACTCAGCTGGGTGAAGCTGAAAACTGAAGATCCCCCTTGGGATAAGCTAGGTGTGTATACTTGGTTCCCCCCCGTTTCCCCCTCTCTACTCTACTCTCTAGTAAGCTTGTAGATCTGCCACCTTCGCTGAATGTTCACCTATTATGACATGCCCAGAATAGGGATGCCAGGGTTCAAGTGGTTAATGTACTGTAGCGCTCAACAAGATGGATTAGTCTTATCTAGGACCAGGTGGGAGTCATTGTGTCTGTGTTCTACTCCTAGCAGATGAAAGGAGAAGGGGGTGACGAATAGAGGGAAACAAATGGAGCGTAACTTCATTAGACGGCTGTAGCCCTGTCGAATGTGCGATGTCGTGTAGAAAGCACATGTGCACAGATCATTCTTCATAATATCTCTGAGATGTGCACATGCATGATCTATGAAGTAAAACTCATGGCTATGGTTGAGCACACACAACGATGCTTATCCTGAAAGTGATCCTTCTCAATTAACCAATTAAAGATTGTGCTTTACTTGTAAGGGGAGTTGTGTGTCTTCACAGTCATCAGGCACACATTACATTATATGAATGTTTGTATGCGCGCGCGCACGCACGCACACTCACACACACACACACACACACACACACACACACACACACACACACACACACACACACACACACACACACACACACACACACACCACACGCACGCACACACACCCACCCACCCGGGTTCGATTCCCAAGCCCGACGGACCCCTTGACTTGTGTCCTGTGAATCTCCACTGTACTACAGAAAAGCCCCCCAAAACGTTTAAAGAATAGAGGGTTTAAGTGGTTACATTCTTTCAAATATTGCAGGCCTTT
>NC_137818.1:26608642-26666142 GCF_963921795.1 Nannobrachium achirus | reverse complement strand
ACGCGTCACATCACGACGCGTTGTGAGCTTGTAGATCTGCTATTTCCACAATTTTTTTATTGTTTGAACATACACATTTTTCAACATGTAAACGATTATGACGATTATCCCAAAATAATTGTGATTATGTCAAATAATTGCGATTAGACGATTATGTAATAATTGCACAGCCCTAGCTGCCCCCACGTTTCATGCAGACACACTGCACTGTGAACCTCCATGTCTCTCCCTCAGAGTCTATCGTCTGACTTTGAGCATCATACCCTCCTGTGGCTGCTGCTGCTGAGCCTCCCACTGGACTGGAACAGACCGCATTTAGCTTTGTCTGTCGGGATATGTTCCTGATTATACAGGGAAATGCTTAGCCGTCAGAAAACTGGCCCAGAACTTGCGCTCCTGGCCCTGATTCGTGCTGCGCTCCTCCCCTGCCTCCCACTCGTTTTTTGGATAATGTATCAGACTACATGTTGAAATTAGTGAGTTTAATGTGCTCTGGCGCGCTGGCAAGATCATATACCTCTAGTACCTTTATACCTCTTGAAAAGTGGCATGCAAATAAAAGTTTTTAGAACATGACCTACGGACCTTCTGGAGTTTTTCCCACTCTGCGGTTGAAAATATTATTATTCACATCCTCCCTCCATTGAAAAGCACAGTGGGAGGCAGAAGCGAGCAGTGGGAGAAAAGTTTTAAAAGTTGGCATTTTATTGAAAAGAGTAAGAGAGGACATAGCATGAGTGACACGTATTGAAGCTTTTTCCCCCCTACACAGTAAAATGCACCAGTGTTCATTTATCGAGTTCTAATTTGGAAAGTGTTCAAATGGAACTAAATGAAATTGACCCTTACTGGTCCATTTGTGAATTTGTACCCTGACACTTTTCGCTGTGTATAGCTGCTATGCTCATTTCTCTAGCTGCTGTTTTCCAGCTGCTGATGTGTGTGTGTATAATTACTTTTTTGCTGCAATTGGGGGTGTTCTACAGTAAATAAATACCTCAGTGGTGTTTATATCATTTAAAACCAATACATGCGGGGCTTACTGTAGATTTTATTTATTCAGCTTTCAGAGGGTTCTGGGGTAAAACCAGTTCTCCTGCATTTAATGCTTGGTCTATTCTTCTGTTCAACCACTTAAACCCTACTTTGTTGACCATGTTCCCCTAGGGGTTTGTACTAGGGCACCCTCCTTTTTTCCCCTCTACACCAAATCACTTGGCTCAAAATTGTAACTCTGAAAGATCCACATCGAGAGCAATGTCGGAAGCTTGTATATCTGCTATTTCCCCCCAATGTTTGCCTATTTATTTGCAGAATATTTGCCTACTATGACATGCCCAGGATAGGGACACATGGGTTCAAATGGTTATGTCTGAAAAGGACACAAGATTATTAAAATACATTATTGCTAAAGTCAACACACACACACACACACACACACACACACACACACACACACACACACACACACACACACACACACACACACACATACACACGCACACACACACACACACACACACACACACACACACGCACACAGTAGCATAATATTATTATATTTGTGAAAACTAGCTCATTAAATACAACTACGTGTTGACAGAATAATTATTCATCTCGAGCACCATGCAAGGTGTGTCTTTGAGACAAATACAAACAGAATAGAGATCTATTAATCTTCGTGGAAGGGTTATCGCCAGAGATCAAAGCTGAATCAGGCCTATTATATCATTTAGCATGGAGGATTTGGTGTCTCTATACAATATTAATGAGACGACTTGTGCTGCATGCAAATGATACCGGAACCACAGTAGATTGCTGTTCTGTGATTCTTCTCACGGAAATGGCTCCATGGCAGTTTCCATTGGCCATTTAACAGGATTAAGGATATCGGGTTTCTATATGCTTAAAAAGAATTCGCTCAAACCATAACAGAGACAAGGGAAGCAGGAGCCCTGTTGTGGGTATGAATTAGCACAGTTGCAGTGGAATGCAAGTGTTACAACATATTTCTCTGGACGAAGATTTTGTTGTGTCAAAACAGTCTTGTGTACCTTGAATAAAAATGAGTCATGCTTTCCCAATTTTTTTCCCAAAGTTATTATCATTCTCCTGTGTTTGTAGAATATTTGATATACTTTATGAAATATGTTTATGTCTTTTCATTTTATTTTGACCATACAGTGTCGAGTCACGGTCATGTCACTGCACAATTGTTAAACCACCAATCTACCCTTGTTGACCAATTGTGGACCATGTACTCAAAGTACTGTGAGCTTGTGCTATTTTTGAATAGCCAACGAAAAAATCTAAAATGACTTCCCCATTTTAACGGGTTAAGGAACTGATCTCACTTAGGTCTTTTATTATTATTTACTGTCCAATCTGTTGGCAGACTATATACACCTGCTTCAGAAGCTTTTATAGCGTGCTTCTATTGGTGCTACAGTATTATGTTTCACTTAGTAACACCTGTTTCTAGACATTGTTTGTATCTTTGTAACAGTTTTAATTGTGCACCACTAATTAGATGGCTATATTTGTTTACATGGATTAATAACAGCTTTTGATTGGACAGCATTACAGTATAACATATTCTAATTGGAAGTTATTTTAGTAACGCAATTTCATTTTGCACCACTCGAATTTCTGCTTTCTGCCTTGGATCTCAGATAGGACCCACCCTGCAGGAGGTACCACGCCCACCCCCTTGACAGGTCATCATTCTAGATCTAGAACGCTTTACTTCTTGGTTCACAGAGATCAGATTCCACGTAATTTTGTTTGAAAAATATCCAGCATTTCTCCCGAGTAGATGTGATTCCTCGGCTATGGCAAATTCAACCTTCCAGTTCTAGAATAGAGGTAATTTTATGCAGCATTGATGAGTTGGATATTGGAAAATATAATGGAGTATTATCACCTCAATGAGGATACAATAGCCTGGATCGCTAAAATAACACTCCCAAAAACTGAAGGAAGAAGGGGAAAAAAAGAAGAAAGATAAAGAACATGAAACCTGAACAAAAGTGAAGAGATATAGTACTCAACTCAAGTTCACAACTGGACAACCAACACAAATCTGAGAACTAGGACACTTTAAAACCCAGGACCTGTCATTTTAGATTTTAGCATTGGCTATTCAAAGAATATCAGATATGCAAGCACACAACACGTCATGAGCGCTGCGAGCATGTAGATCTGCTATTTTCCATATTTTTTAATTTTGAACATTTTTGACAAATCTTGAAAGTGTGAGAACAGCTGATTTAGAAGGCATTTGCAGAATTGGCGTCCCGTAAGTTGGCAACCCTGGCTATATCTCATTCTCCATGAGCACCAGAGGCAGTACCTTTTTACCTCAGCTACAGTTACTTGGCAACATTGCAATTTATTCATCAACGGTTTCTCATTCCTCCCTCATTTCCAATTCTCTCAAACACTCCAAACACTCACATTTTGCCAACAATTGTTCCCCCTGGTGTCTCAACTTCAGCTATTGAAGCTAATGTGGCATTTCATTTAGATGACTTTCAGATCATCAGCGTTCACAGTGGGCCTCTCGTCATTGGTTGAGATGCAGTGGTGTACAAATGGACAGTGATGGAAGAAGTACTCTACTTACATGTTTTACTTACGTAAAAGTATCAATACTGCAATGTAGATAATACTGCAATGTAGATCTGTTACAAGTAGAAGTCCCGTATTAAAAATGTACTGGAGTAAAAGTACAAAAGTATCAGCATTAAAATATACTACTTAAAGTATACTACTACTAAAAGTACTAAACTTTTACTTAAGTATATTACTTCAGTACATGTACTTAGTTACTTTAGTTTACACCACTGCAAATGCGGGCGATCTAGGTGCCACCGCTATGCTCCGTTGCAGTTGCAGGGGTCTTCAACGTCCAATTGGACCCCTTAAAGGAGTAGTTCACCCCCAAAATGACTTTTTTTTCTATTGAAGTGGGGGGGGTCCCTGGTTCAACCCTCTCTCCAGTTAAAGGAGTAGTTCACCCCCAAAATGACTTTTTTTTCCGAATGATTTCTCACGCCATGGAGACTTGAATTCAATAATATTTCATTATTTTATTTTTCGAATTCCTAAGACAAAAATGAACCCCCATTGCCGGAATCAATGGGGGTTCATTTTTGTCTTAGGAATTCGAAAAATAAAATGGAGACCCAAATGCATTAGATTTATTTTGGTGTGAGTAATCAATAGAAAAAAGGGCATTTTGTGGGTGAACTACTCCTTTAGGAGAGATGGATGAATATTAAATATTTGTATTCATAATTGTTACCCCTTGATTTCATAGATAGCTTCATACGTATGACAAGTTGACAACACTTTTTTTTGTTTATGTGCATTTTCAGACATTTAACCACCACTTCAACCCCCAATACTCAGCTCATATTGGCCAATTAATGTCAGCACCCCCACAAGCCCCTAGTTAGACGTCCAATATGCTCATATTGTTTGATTGGCTCCCAGAAGGTTTCCAAGAGGAGTTGAGTTGGAGGTAATAGACCGTTTGTCAGCCTTCTGATTGGTCCCTGAGACTCCCTGACTGGCCAACCAGAAAAAAACATTCACTTTTTGCTATCGGGGGTGGAGTTTGTGCAGTGGAGAATGTTGCTTCAGGCTTTCAAAAACTGTCCGCAGTGCGCGACACGGAGATCGGCCGGTACGGTGATAGCGACGGCAAGCGTCAAGCGATCTCGCTCATCATAACGAATAAGCTTCAACAAACTAGTTCACATGTACCTTATCAATGGTCTAAGAGTCACGATTGGGTACATATAATTTAAATGGGCAGAATTACGAAAAGCCAGCCTATTATGTGAGGAGAAACATTCTCTCTGTCCTCTTCCTAGTACCCAAGATGCAATGCGCTTCTCTTTCTATCTCTGATCCAGAGGATTAAACTAATTAAAACATTTATTTTTCGGGGGAAAACTACTGTTTTGCTATGTAATTACTGTACCTTTTTCTTCCCTTTTTATTAATATCACGTAGATGTGTTTTTTGTGGTACTTTATATAGCTGTAATGAGGCTATGAAGGGAAAAAAAATCCCATCCACTTCCACTATAAAAGAATCTGCAAAGAGGATTCTGTCCCACTGGGATTAAACACATTAAAACATATATTTTCGGGTAAACCCCCTGTTTTGCAATGTAACTACTGTACCTTTGTCTTCCCTTTTTATTAATATCACCTAGGTGTTTTTCCTTTGGTACTTTATATAGCTGTAATGAGGCTATGAAGGGAAAAAAAATCCCATCCACTTCCACTATAAAAACAATCTGCCCAGGGTTAATGTCCCATCATAGTAACAGGGCAGAATGGGGCGGGATTTACAAAAGGGTTTATTGAGAGTGTTAGAAGACACCTTTATGAACACATTGGTGAAGAAAGCTATTGGCGAGCATTTATTTTGCAGATGGCAAAATAAATAATATGCACACCAGCATGCCACACCGTACATGTGATCAATTTTGGGTCATAGGTCTAGAAATGTTATTTTTTCAGTTAAGTGCAATATTGGCTGATTTATAGTGAAAATTGATTTTTAGATAATGGTGGCTTTAATTAGCATAATGGTATATGGGACATTTTGACATGTTAGGGTTCAAGGGAGGCCACCCCTGTAGTGAGGACCGCCTAGGGGTTATGGACCACCTGTTGAACCCCCATGCTATTTCGGCATCAAGGAAGAGAACAAGGAACATCTATGTTCTTTCAAAATGGAGTATGTGTGTGCAATGGTGAACACACTGACGCATGCGACATACTCGCACCCAATAAAACATACAGTACTTTGTCCCCTTTATTACTGCATGCTTGCCAAAACTACTACATACTACTTTGGCTCCAGTAGTGCTCAATATTCCAGGAATGCTACCGGCAAAACTAATGAAGTTTAGCTTGCAGTAGATGCAGTATACAAAGCATGAAAGAGGACTTTTAGAAGAAGAACTAGCGCTGTATGTGACTCTTTGTCGCTTAATGTAGGCCACAGCATGAAGCACATGGCAGCCAATGTTTTTTTGTTCCTCCTCTATCTTCCATGTGGATCAAATGGGGCCTACAGTATGCCTTTACATCAGAAGATCTGTAATGAAAGGGAAACATCACTCGGAAGGACATTTTATGTGTCAACACATTTCCCATGATGTGGTGTCCTCTTCAGTTAATGTAATTTATGTAAATTATTGCCATGCACTTTCAAGGGTGCTTCAGATGTCAGCAGCATTCTGATAAGAGTGGATCAGAGCTTTGATACAGTACTGTATGTACTGTAGCACCGTGAAGCTTTAAAGGGATCTGAATGACCTTTAGTCTAACCCAGAATACTTTAATTATAATGTGTTGTTTTCCATCTTTATTCATGGGTTCTGTGTAGTATTTTTAAGTCTTTGTCTTTGTTTTAGGTTTTTATTTATTATTTATTCTATAAGGAGTCTTTCCAACAAAAGGTCACAATCTGTTTAGATTGTACTGTTTCCAAACCCTAATCAACTTCTGCCATAACCACACCATAATGGCTATTGATTCTAATGACCTTTTACATTACTTGAAAACAAGGTAGGTGCGAGCCAGTGCCCATGCAGAGGAAATGCCTACAGTGATTGGTGCGATGGCGACACCGTGGTCTCTGCACCCTCCTAGTTGCATATCGATAAGAGTGGGAGTCAGTTTTATGATTGACAGGCGAAATCCCTCAACAGCGACACCTGCAGGCAAAAATTATATATTTTTCGAAGGCCTTAGAACACAGAGAAAGGAAAAAGAATTGCCATGGCTCACTGGAGTGGATTTTTCAGTTAAAACCTTTTAATACTCATTTGAAGGGCCATGATAAAGACTTTTATGTTTTGTAAAAACAGCATGTCTTGAGACCTTTAAGTTGGACAGCAGGTCCCTGTGTTTGCTGCGTTATGGCCTAGGATGAATAAAGCCTTCTCCAGCGTCGTGCTCTTGTTGAGAAAGTGATGGCCCTGTCAGTCTTATCAGAGTCGCTCGGGTGCAGAGTGTGCTGCAATTGATTACAGCTTTTGTCGTGTCTTGCATTGTCTCCTGCTCTGTGTTGCCAGTTTAGATGTTGTCTGAGAAACCCCATCCGACATTTATCAACATGTTATTAACTTTATACCCTTTCAATTTCGTGAACCTAGAATAAATTGTAATAAATTGGTACGGCTGTAATGCCTCTGTCAATCACTGAGGCGATTACAGCACAAAGTCAGGAGGTGTGATCGAAAGACGAGAAGAAATGGAATGGGGAAAGATAAAATGGTGGCGATTCCTCATGGTAATAGTCATAAAGGACTGCACTGAATTGCATTGCATTAGTGTAGCTCAAACATGATGAGCCTTTTTTCTTTTCTTGCAAAGATGGCTTTTGGAATCTCTTATTTTTCTGTCTCTTTGACTTAATGACTTCAGTCAGGGAAATGATGGTGCCCTCTTCAGGTTTCAGGTTTATGAGATGTTTTATAGATGTTCATTTCATGACGTTATGCAGCAGATGGGTGCTCATCAAAGCGGATCCTCCAAAAACTGCGGTTGGAATCACAAACACTGAAAATGCCTGTGGCAATTCTCCTTTGGTTCATCTCTCCGTACTGACTGCAATAACTAATAACTCTAAAGTTGGGAGGAAACTGCCACCTATATTGGTCCCATTTTAAACCTGAGGTGGTAGTATACGTATTAAAAGTCATGCATTTTGATGAAGGCAGGAATTATGTGCCGCTAATGAATGTTGGGAAACCAGAAAAACTAGAGGACAACCAATACAAATCTGTATTCAGTTTAATTTAGTATACTTTGTTATTTTATCATTCTGTGCAGAATCATAAACATAACAAGTTGTGTTACAGTCCATACCATGGAAATCTCACTCCAGCAAATTGCCCAAAGTTGGCCACCCTGGCTATATCTCATTCTCCGTGACCATGACCACCAGAGGCAGTGCGTTTTACATCAGATACAGTTACTTGGCAACATTGCAATTTATTCAACCGACTCTTTTTTTCTCATTCCATCCACACAGGCACATTTCCAATTAAAACTAGGCAGATAACGGTTGTATCTGCCTTGTCTTAAAGACATTTTAAAACCTTGCACATTCACTGGACGAGAAGGAGCTCTTTCTTACCTTGCCTGCCACATGAAACACAAAATCGCTCATGGTAATGCATGGAGCGCTGTGGTGAAAAAGTATTTTACCACAGGACTTAAGGATCAAGGACTGGGCCTATCCGTTTTAGAGAAGCTATTATATATTTAGGAAGCCAGAAAGAAGGGCAACTCCTCCAGGCTTTGTGTCAGTGTCTTCGAGCAAGACACTGACTCAGAATGTTCATTGACGCACAAAAAAGTGTCTTCATACACGATTCTAGGTGCTTCGGTTGAAAAGTGGCGTGCGTGTTTTGAGGAAGGTATAAAGTGTCCTCTCTTCAGCCAATCACCAGCTTTCAGAAGGCTTCAACAAACCTGCGTTGCTTGACCTTATAATCCTGCGTAGTAATTAACCCCCCCCCCCCCCCCCCCCACACACACACACACACTCTCACACCGGCAAGTATCCTTCCTCATCTGACATTTTGACATTCTTGCCTGTGTCTTTTGGCTGGGCAGTGTACTGTATGTTTAGATGTTTTTTAGGCTGGCCACAGTATGTGCTAACGAGATTCATCACCTCTCCAGTTATGTAGATTCATGTTGCCCTTTGTCCCTCAGCCATGCCTTTTACAGCAGCTGACACTGTAACTACTCCCACTGTGGCAGATGGCTTCGACGAGTGCACTCGCTGATCGGTGACACTGCACATAATTCAGATGCCATTAGGTACAGGGGACTTGTCATGCATGGGAAGGTTGAGGGAGACCAAGAGACTTATAAAGGTAGCATCGGGAGATAGACGGGTAGAGATACTGTAGTGTGAAGAAAAACGTGTTCTAGAGTGCAGGAGGGGAAACGGAGACGGGAGCGCTGATAGCAAACCACCTTGCTAAGCAAATGTCAGTTGTCCCGCAGAAAAGTCATTTGAAGGAGGATGTTGAAGAATCTGTGCTCAGTCCAGGATAATGTCACAGACAGCGCACCGTGCTAAATACAGCGTTGCTGTGTCCAGTAATTAAAACTCTCATTAATTTGACAAAAGGCGTCATTTGCCGGAGGTGCTTCTAATGAGGGGATAGTAGGGGTCATTGCTCCTCCTTCACAGCATGCACTTAGTTATAAATAATAATGGTAAACTTTGTATAGCTCATCATACTGTACTGTATCGGTTGGAGCTCAAGATGTTTTACAGTGCTGAGAGCTGTAACACAATATTAATATGGACACAGTTTTATGCATGACACAAGCAATTTTAACTGAAGAGCATGAGCGTAGAATCATCTGTAAAATTCTCCATTTGTAACTCTGAGTGTGCACAGAATGATTTTCCTGTGTAACTCTGTGTGGGTGCATGTACGTGGTGGCTGAGTGCTGGGAAAAAGGGTGCAATGTGACATCTGACTAGAGCTGTGAACCTTCTCCAAGGTGCGGTAAGTGATATTTATTTGTTAAAATAAGTGTTGAATAGCTTTTTACGCCCATATCAATAATTTCTATTAGTGTTTCTTCAATACTGTCTCTCCAGCTCTTTAGTAAACATAACCCATTCAGGAAAGAGAACTCATACAGGGTAAAATATTGGAAGTCAACTGATGGAACAAATTAATGAACAGACAAAATTAGAACTGGAACACAAGCTCACAAATTCTCTTTCTTGGGTCTCTCCTGATTTGGTGGAATTTGTAACCAACTTGAAATGCATTTTCTGTTTACTAAATAGCTGATGAAACAGGGACCCACTTAACTAAAATTGTGTCACACACAACTTAAAAAAACAATTAAGCCTTCTGTGCATCTTGATGAGAAGCTTTCAAAGCGACCTCATCATATTTAGCTGATGCATCGTCAATGCTTGTTTACCGCTGAGAGATTTGAGACCATACAGGTTTTCTTTCAAGTGCTGATGAGTTGCTTCCAAGTGATGCTGCAGCTTTGATGGCTTCATAGATTTGTTTGACAGCAGCACTATCATCAGTGTTGTGTAAATTAAACGTTTGGTCTTTGTTTACACATTCTATTTGCCTATAAAATATTGGATTCATGTTATCGTGCATTCTCAGTCATTCACATTTGTCTATTTAGGAATTCTACAGCTCTGGCTCAAAGCCTTTTCCTCTGCTATCGTTGCTGTAAAATGCTACATGGATGAGGCAGTGGTGCAGAGAGCTACAGTAGCACTTGTGTCCATTTTGTTAGTAGTTAGTCAAAGTATGTGACGTAACATTGTAATTATGGTGAATCTAAACTGATAAGAGAGCTTTCCCTATAATTAGATCTGTGCAGTGTTTGATTGTATTTTGGAGGGAGGGCGAGCTCTTCTGGCGTCCCCAAGTCCCCACGGTGGGGACGGAGCGCCGTCAGGCAGCACCTGACACTGGTGAAAGCTAACCTGGTGAAATGCTAACCTCCGTCCCCTCGCGGGTACGCGACTCGCGGGAGGATGGAGTGTGAGCAGGTACCACATAAACCTAACCCTAACCTGAGTAAAACTAACGCTGGCGAAAAGCTAACCTGCCGACACTGGTGAAAGCTAACCTGGTGAAATGCTAACCTCCGTCCCCTCGTGGGGACGCGACTCCGGATCAGGGACGCAAAAAGAGATCGCTCTTGCTGGTATTTTGAGAGTTCGGTTTTATCTGACCTTCATCTAAGCATACGTCATTGATGCTTCCAGCACCTTAGCAAAGATTTAGCCCGGCGTGCAGCGCTGGTCATCCTGCAATTATGGGCTGTTGGCAGAACTCTGCTGTAAGGAAGGCTGACCTCAGGAAATTGACTAGGCTATATTCTACTCCCAGAGAACAGCTTCTAATGGGCTGCCATACTGTAGTAGAGGTGTGTGCGTGTATGCGTGTCCCAGTATTTTGTGAGCTGGGGGCAGTGGTGGAAAAAAGTACTCGCATTCTTTACTTAAGTAAAAGTATATCAATACTGCAAAATATAAATACTCTGTTACAAGTAAAAGTCCGGAATTCAAACTTGAGTAAAAGTACGAAAGTGTACTTAAGTAGATGTAGTTAGTTACTTTACACCACTGTGTGCGTGTTTGAGTGTCCCAGTATTTTGTGAGCTGGGGGGGAAGTGGGGAGCTGCAGGGCTCCTCAGTGTGTCAGCAATTATTAACGATGCGGTACAGTCAGCTCATTTGCCATGGTAGCAGCATTGAAGAAATGGCAATTCTTCTCATCACCTCTAAGCAGTGGCTCAGGAGGTAGAGCGGTCGTCTTGGAGTCAGAAGGTGCATGTCAAAGTGTCGCTGGGCAAAACACTGAACACCCCAACTGCTGTCAATGAGCATAATTATGCTGGTGTCTTGCATGGTTTCCTCCGCCATCGGTGTATAAATGTGCATGTGAATGTGAAATACTTAATGCAAGGGCGCGTATGTGTGTGTGCGTCATGACATCCCATTCCCTGGTGCATACTGAAAGGAGGAGGGGGAGGGGGGGGGATGGAGGGGCAAGGCATAGTGCATCATGCAACAGATGGACGCACGTGCCGTGGACAGAAAGACAAGGCGCGTGAAGGCGGAAAGACAAAGTGGAGCTTGACAGGAGGTGGTATCTGTCTATGCTTTCTCTCTGCTTCTGTCTGTCTGTGTCTCTTTCTCTCTCTCTCCTCTCCCCCATCTTTAGGTCCCATGTGGTGCGGTACATATGTTTCACTGATTGGTACAAAGGAGTGATGGGAAGTTCTGGGAACGCGTGTAGTGCACACACGCAATGTTGCATTGGCATTGGGGATTTAATATTTGGGGGACACGATTTGAATGACGTCATATCGTCATGAATGATGTCATATCTATTGATGTGCATATAGGCTCATCCCTTTGCTAAATCACCCAGCTGTGACACTAAACGTTGTCGAGGTGTGAACTTTGGGGTTGTTTTGCACACGTTTTGAATCGATGTGTGTCTGTGTGCGTGAGAGGCGTGACACTGGTCAGAAAACATACTGGACGGCGTGTACACGCGTGACCGGACCAAAGCAACACTGCACACACGTTGGGCTAAAGCTTTTTTGCTCAAATGCTGATCTATAAGCTCAAAACACATTGCATTGCGATTCATAGTGAGCTTGTAAATCGGATATTTTGGCTATTTTTTTAAGACAAAGTATAAAATGGGGTGTTAATTTATGAAGAAAAAAAAGGTTACAAGGTTTATGCCTGACAGCAATGGCATGTTAACTAGATTTAAATTACATGCATGCTTGTATGTATGTTATTGCTTTACCCTCATGGCATTTTTGCCCTGACCCTACAGTAGCTTGTATTCCACAGCTCTACTTAGTTCTGGCTCCTAGTGGGAGGTGAGGGGTGAAGGTGAGGGGTGCATGGTATGAAACCCGAGACCACAGGGGGTATATTTCTGGTGCACGTACAGTCGTGTGGAATTACCGTGCAGCTAGCTCTGCTTAGGTAGTGCTTTGCCCCAGAGCTTGTTGTGCTCGCAAAAGAGGTTCCATGATACCACACTCCTGGGGGGTATTTTTTGTCACTGTATATTTGCACATATACGTGAAATCTGTCCTCTGCATTTTACCCATCCTATAATCGCTATAGGAGCAGTGAGCAGCCATTGTGCGGCGCTCGGGGAGCAATTAGGGGTTAAGAGTCTTGCTCAGGGACACACATTGTCATTGCTGGCCTGGCCTGGAAGTAACTAAGTAGGCGACATACTCTGTACTGAAGCATTTGTACTTTCCAATTTCCAATACTTTTACTTCTACTCCACTACATCTCGGATCAAAATATATATTTGAAAACGTAGTTACTAGTAAATTTGCAGATATAAATTATAATATTATAAAATAAACATTAACCACTTTAGCCCAATTGCGACGCATTGTGAGCTTGTAGATCAGCTATTTTCAAACATTTAGTACTTTTACTTTTGGTACTTTAAGTACATTTTGATGACAACACTTTCATACTTTTACTCAAGTACATTTTGAATTCCAGACTTTTACTTGTAACATTGCAGTATTGATATTTTTAATTTAAGTAAAACATTTGAGTACTTTTTCCACCACTGGCACAAGCACAATGCTAGTTTGGCAACCAATGCAGTGAGAAAAAGCGTAACTTGTGTGATGCCCAGGCTACAGTCTGCACTGGTCTCAGATCAGATTTCTCCAGACCCCACAGGAACCATTTAGAAGCTGACAAATTGAGTGGAGTTTTTGGCTCGGCAGCTCCAGGAACCCTCTGCACAAATCAGGAGGCTGCAAGCAGTCCTGGAATGATCACCAGGGGAGTGCTGAAAACATAGCAATGGGTCATATTTTCGTAATAGATTTCTTTATTTATATATATTTCTTTATGATTGATAGAGATTGCGTCGATGCTGAATGATATTGCTACATCACTCTTAGAAAAAGTTACGAGTTCGGCGCTCCCGAACATTTGGGAGACAAACCAATGGCCTCACAGAACTTGCACATTCAGTGGGAGGTTTGGAAGCACACATAAACACACACGCCTGACGTATTGACGTAAGCACTGTGTGAATCTTGTCCATGACACCGCTCTGCCTCCCCCTGTCTGCCTCCCTCGTCTTTCTTTGACAGCGTGCCTGGAATGCTGCCCTCAAACCACCTCTCTAGCTGCGTGCGGACGACATGAGGTCTGCAACCACCGCAGTTCTGCAAAGTGAGACGCTCTATGAGCACAGGATGGGGGAGCACAATTAGTCACACGCACCCAGTGATCGAGCTGCATGAATGAAATGAGTTCTTTGTTTGTTTTTTATGGTGAGCATGTTTTGGTTTTGTATTTGTGGCCTTGAAATGTCATTCACATCTTTATGTTTAAGTAGGTTAAAAAGATACTTTATTGTTGAGTCAAGGGTTAGCAGAGCATATGCTTCTCTCCATCTCTCCATCTCTCTCTCTCTCTCTCTCTCTCTCTCTCTCTCTCTCTCTCTCTCTCTCTCTCTCTGAACCACTTACTGCCAAACCCCTTTCAACATAAACACAATTAGCCCACTCACACACAGTACGTTTGTGTTTGTTACAGTTAGCCATTCAGGCCTGGCTGTTATGAGTATATGTGATGTTGAGGCCCCATGGTTGTCCATCCATCAGACTGTCAGGCCAGCTGGCGCCTGCCGGGACAGGGTGGCAGATTGCACACTGCCTGGGTGGCAAGGCGCCTGGCATGATGGTGGCAGGTGGGCACTGCCATCAGGTGCTGTGATGCCTGCTGGCACAGACGGGGCCTTGCTCAGAGCCATGTGACGGGGGAAGGGGCGGGCGGGCGGCGGGCAGGCGTTTGTGGCAGAGGGGAGGAAGCCAGGTGGATGCCAACCCCTGACAAATTGGATAAGGCCTCCAGTGGATTTAAGGGCGGTGCCAGCATGAGGGTGTTATATGAAGGATGGGCACAGGGTGGGAGGGCGGGGCTTGTGCGTGCGCGCGTATGTGTGTGCGTCATGACATCCCATTCCCTGGTGTCATACTGAAAGAAGGGGGGGCAAGGCATAGTGCATCATGCAACAGATGGAAGCACGTGCCTTGGACAGAAAGACAAGGCGGAAAGACAGAAATGCAGACAAAACGTGCAAGCAAACCAGCCTTCTCTCTTTCTCAGCTTCACACAAACAGGCAAATATATACTGCACACACACACACACACACACACACACACACACACACACACACACACACACACACACACACACACACACACGTACTCGGACCCATACTGAGTAATACTGTAGCAAGGCAAAAAAATTGCATGTGGAGCCATTTTCACAAGTAGCGTTCAGCTACGCAGGGCATGTCCTTCATATTCCACCTCATTAGTTTTTTCCTTGTGTCATAAACGCAGTTTTTTGCTCTCCTACACTCCTGTTATGTCATTTGAAAAACTGTCTAGGAACTTGAATTTAATCTGCTGATGCATTTCTGCTGTTAAAACGTCCAGAGATGTGCAGTGTTAGGCAAGCTACACTGTCCTCTCTTGCGGATGAGCGGACAGTGCATAGCAGTCTACAGTTCTAGCAGCATGACCATCATTTTTCTATATGGACAACTCATAATAATCATATCATATAATTATTCTTATTTCATTTCATTTAAAAAATATATAACATACTGTATGCAGCCAAATGAAACTAAGAACACTAAACTGATCAATTATTGAAGCTAAACCTGTCAGTTAAAGCTGCAATCCATTCGTTTCCTGTCTTACTTGGGATTTGAACCTGGTTCTACAAACATTTAATACATACCATGATGCTAATCTGTCAAATTATAGATTACATCAAAAGTTTCAGTATTACCAGAGTATGTATTGTGCACGATTATATACTGTATTACAGTATATCATCTTAGACAATAAATTAATCAGCCTCACTCATATGGCTAAAGGCCCATTCCCACTGGGCCAGATAACAGATAAAAAAATCTCTTTCTCCAGATATTTTTCCATTCAAAGTGGATGGTAGATACAGATAAAAAAAAATATCTACCACAGATATTTGCCACAGATACTTTTATCTGTGGCAGCTATTTTTTTTATCTGTATCTACCATCCACTTTGAATGGAAAAATATCTGGAGAAAGAGATTTTTTTATCTGTTATCTGACCCAGTGGGAATGGGCCTTTATACTGTAGCTTTTATCAACTGAGCACTGTAACTGAAGCTTGTGAATGCTCTGCTCTTGCTATATTCATTAACATGCATTCCAGGCAACACATAAAATATTGAACCACTTTCACTGTGGAAGTAGTGCTTTAGATTAGATTGAATAACAAGAGTAGGGGGAAACTTTGGTGCTTTACTGAGAGTTGAAAATATTAGCTACCTTCTTGTTAAAAGTAAATAGACTTTTGGCTGATGAGGTGTTTAGGGACTGTTAAGATAATGTTCTCAGCTCCCTCTTTAATGCTGTTACTCCGTAAATTCCAGTGTTTCATTGGGTGGCTTGCAATTCCTAACTGGCCCATCTAAAGACCTGTTATAACTAGATTAAGTGTAAATTTATTATAACCACAAATTATTCAAGAATTAAACTTTTATCTGTTGTTAATCCATGTTAGTCCAATACAAATGCAGGCAGCGTTTGAAATAAGTAAGTGAAGAACACTGACAGGAGATAATGGATGATGAATTGAGAGTGAACTTGCAGGTGCAAGCCTAGCCGCAACACAACACTGCACTGCTCCTCTAGAATACACTGAACCAATTACAATTCATCTCACAGTTGGTTTCACTTCAGAAGGCAGTGATGACATGAAGTAGGGCTGGGCAATATGACTTCAAGTCACGATCAAGATTAGAGGATGATAAAAGTAGTGCTCACGGAGACAAAAAGTTATAAAGAAGTGTAGGTGCTCCTGGATCCAGCGGTATACAAAACACAAAAAAAAAAACAGAAGATCCAGCCACTCATACATTTTAAAGAGGAGAACAGGGTATATTAATTAAAATGCCAACATGTTTTGACCATCAGGTCTTGATCAGGGCAGTACATTTCCCGTATTTTTTTTTTCAGTATCAAGATTAAACAACTGCCATGAGTGCCACGCTGTGAGCTTGTATATCTGCTATTTTTCAATAGTTAAAAGTACCCAGGGCCCAGAATTTGGTGCGACACCCCTGCATCCCATTCCTCCGACCTGGAGATTTGGTTTGCAGATATCCATTCAATGACATTTGAAAAGACACCAGTGCTGGGTGTCAGCAGCCTTGTTCGCTTACAGGACACTGTGTTTGCTTTATCCCTCCTATAACGATTTGCCCCGTCATCGTCTTTCATATTATTGACAGGGGCAACGCTGCAATGACAAAGCTGCAGGAATATTCTCGGCCAGTGGTGGAAAAATGTAATCACATTTCTTACTAAAGTAAAAGTATCAATACTGCATTGCTGCAATGTAGAAATGCAAGTAAAAGTATGGAGTTCAAAATGTACTTGAGTAAAATAACAAAATTACTAGTTATTACGTTTTCAGATGTATAAAATGTATAAAGATCTTTTGAAAATAGCAGATCTACAAGCTCACAATGACTTACGTAACCATTAACTAGCCTGGGTGCCAGACTTTTCGCTCCGTTCCGCGATTTGTTCGGAGAGACAAAACAAATCGTGGAACGGAGTGAACAGGTCGGCACCCAGGCTAACCATTAACTAAAGTTTTCAAATAATTGTAGTGGAGTTAAAGTATAATATTTGTCTCTGAGATGTAGTGGAGTAGAAGTAAAAGTACTGAAAATTGGAAATACTCCAGTAAAGTAAAAGAAAAATCTCAAAAGAGTACTTACAGTAAGTACAGTACTTGAGTAAATGTAATTAGTTACTTTACACCACTGCATTCTAGGCGCAGAAGAGGGTCCGGTATTTAATGCGAGCAAGCACTAGATCAGATTCCATTATGTAACAGAATACTGTACATGAAGATATATTAAGTGAGATGAGCTTGGATGTTATTTTGATAGCGATCTGCAGTTGACGTGCTAATTGAATCTAACTGCCATCGATTATGTGAGCTGCTACTAGCAGAGTGGTGTATGTGACTGGCCTTTAGAAGCAAAAGAAAGGGGGCATTAGGCTTGGGTCGATGCATCCAAAGGCATCATTCCGATGTTCATTGAGCCCACTTGACCTTTGACCCCTCAAGCCAAGTGTCGCTCCGTATCTAGTCATTAGAAACGACTGAGTGTGTCAACATGCCATTAAGATCTCAAATAGAGCCCTGTCACATACTGTAGATTGGGGAATTGGGGAGATATAATGGAAAGGAAACTATTCTGAAGTTTCTTGGCTCTCTACTGTATGTGCTGTGAACTGCCATTATGGGAACACCGTTTATGGCAATACAATTTATTTTTTAACATTTATTTATGCCTCGGGCTGATTGAGTAAGCCTGAAAATGTTATATTTTTGCCTTATCCTCATTCCTCAAGTGTTTATCGTTATAGTAGGAGTAGTAATCAATAATTAATAGCGATAAATCTGTCAACCTTCTCTGTATTTCTGTAGCAATCGAAATCAACACAGAAATTAGTAAATTACAGTCATGCATAAACTACAGCCATACTCTCCTCTGCCACTAGGTGCAGTGTCCTGGAACACTGCGCAACAGCCGAACCTTTGCATTATATTTCGGTTATCACACAGCTAAGCACCATGTTGAGACCATGATGTTTCGTTTTTTCTTTTGCATGTAATTAACCCCTTCTAAACCTATAATCGATCAACAACAGGTAATCACAAATTACTCAAAAACCTGGGGGCTAAACAGCCGCAACTTTGACAACGGAGCCCTCATGATATCAACAACATATCAGATCTGTGTCTCCTCTAATACAGGCAATGATTTTTTATAGGCACTGGGTCATGTCCTATTTGTATTCCAGACTTTCAAACATGAGAAAGGGACAATTTAGGCCCAGCTCCTCTGCTGTCGGTTCAGAAATAGTCACGATGCGACACCTCAATCTCTCATGAGCGAAGTGTCTTTGCCGTTCTATCTCCCTCCCTCGCAAAAACAAGGAGAGTTCAGCAAGAGTTCAAAAGCAGAGAGTCGACTAGGATGAGGGAGTGAGTGAGCGAGAAAGACTTTCACTTCCCTCCAAATCAGTTTTTCTCCCCCACCTTTTGGCTCTAACTCCACAGATAAGGGAAATGCTGGGCTTGACAGTCGGCAGCTTGGAACTTCTCTGTGCCAAACCTAGGTTTAATGAAACAAGTATGCTTAGAGGGATTGTACGATTTGTCATCTTTCATCCACTGACAAAAGAAACCCTTAGCACAGTCCCTGGGGCAGACATATATAAGCTATCAACGATGCTCAATGGGAAGAAAAACTGCAGCAACTTATTTCTACTGGCAGAGAATGTAATCCTTAAAGGACCACTTCACCCATGTTCAACTTATCCTCATATAATTGGTCCTCACTCCTCCCCAATGCCTGTCTGCTCGCTCTGTGTCTGAGGGGATGGCTGTGGACAGTTCAGAAACTCATCGTTTTATTTTGTTATTTATGTGAGAACAATGGCTTCTATTATAGCATGCTAACTGTCCAGGAATAGAAATCCTGCAGTTTCACACGATTTACTCACAATTCTCCCTAACACAACACTCGTGAGATTGATGAATGTACACCTATTTTTGGAGCTGTGTGAAGCACAGGCTCCCTATACGTGGCCGTGTGGGTCTGTCTGTGTGTGTGTGTGTGTGTGTGTGTGTGTGTGTGTGTGTGTATGTAGCCTGAACTTCCTAAACTTCGGCACGCCACTAGTCCCACAGTTTTGCCACCACACACTCGCGCCATATGTCAAATCGACCGGCTTACTCGGGAATCGTGGGCTATTACTTTTCTAAGAGAAAGGTTCTATAGTTTAATTGATATTAATTTATTAGTGAATTAATTTTCCCCATTGACTTATAATGGGAATTGCAAAAACTCACATTCAATTATTTGTCTCTCGCAAACCATAGGGGCTAGAGTTTCAAGACTTGGAGAGGAGGTTCATAATGATTTCAAGGATTAAATAAAAAATAATTTTGTCATTTGGCCGCATGGTGGCGCCATAACACCCCACTTTACGTTTTGGCCTGTAACTCTTGAACCGTAGGTCGGAAAATTAAAATTATGTTTTCCCTGGATTCCTTGGGTCATGACGCATCTCCCCATATAGGCCACGCCCATTTGCGCCATGATAGATTTTCCGCCATCTTGAATTTTCTCCAAAACACACTTTTTGCTCCTTTTCCTACATATTTTCTTCAAATGTCACAAAAATCGGTACACATGATCCACACACACACACACACACACACACACACACACACACACACACACACACACACACACACACACACACACACACACACACACACACACACACACAGCTCCACTTCACACGGGTGTGATTTTTGGAGAATGATTGCCTATTATAAACATACCTTGAATAGGGACAAGTACTGTAGGTCTGCTGTCTGGAGGTGCACAGGTACACATTGCTTCAAGGCAGCCCCCACCTATAAAGTAAGCATCACTACACTACACTACCCCATGACACACGCATGCACACGAGCGCGCACGCACACACGCACGCACGCACGCACGCACGCACGCACGCACGCACGCACACACTAAGAATCTGGTTGGGTAATTTGCTTGGTGCAGTGAGTGATCCATCTCATAGCGGTGGAGAAAAGGAATCCTGTGCTGCTGTTAATTGACATGGCAGGCTGTGTGAACAGAACAGAATTGATTGCTGATGCAGGCCATAAAGCACAGCTAGTGCCTCGGCTTCTCCTGTCGGAGCCTTTCTCTTGAAAAGGAGGTTGACTTGATACAGCCATTGAGTAGATGCATGGATAATGTAGTGAGTGCTGAAAATGGCCATTAAAATACACTGACCTTCTGCATGTCTATACTGAACTCAACACTTCTCCACCTCCAGTTCTCTTTAAAGACTCGCTGGCTGTTGATCTGGAGGCCTTCGCTGTCGGTCTATGGGTGAAATTGAGGCTGCTGTACATTGCCATGAGTGGTCGGAAGATTAGAAAAGCAGTCCATTAGATAAGAACAACATAGATTTGTTTTCATCCTGTTATTCTAAAGAACATCTTGCAGATGGACAGAAGCATGTATTTTGATCCTGAGCAATAAAGCCCTTTATATTAGTTTTAAATCCTCCAGATCATCATGCAGCATCTTAGATTTACCCCCGTGATCCCTACTGCGATTCCTCAAGCAAACCGCACTCTGCACTCCTTCAGGATTGAGTGATTGAGAGATGAGTGGCCTTCATACCTCATAACGCCTTATAATTCTGATCCTCGTAATTCGATCAATTTCTCCCCTTGCAGATGCAGTTGCAGTAGAGTGGATAGACTGATGTATAGACCGATAGATGGATATGTCTCAGAGCAGGAAGAACCAGGGCTGTGCCGAGTCTATCACCTCCCTCCCATACAATCAATCTTTGTCGGTACTGACAGGCATGCCTGAGCAGCATCCATTTCTTTCTACACAGCAATGGCTTACCTCAGGCTTAACACTGCACTGTTACTTCAGTCAAGGAGTTGCTCTCAGGCTTAGTTTACACTCTAACACTGTCAATATGTCTCACTGATTGTGAGCTTTTTGGAAGGGGTGGGCAATATCATATTGTATGCGATAATATCGCTATTAATTTAACAGAGCTGTGAAATCTAGCCATCTAGCATTATCGAGCTATGGACGGTCTCCCCGTGTCTTCTGCAGTTTGTTGTGGGTAGCAGACAAGCAGTAGTGTATATGGTATTGATTTAGATGGGCAACAGTGCTCTGTCACTTTATGTTTACAGTTTTACATCAATAAAAAAATATATGCTGGCGTGATTATCTTCTCCTCCCATGTTTTTACTGTAGATGTGAAAGCCAGAGAACGGCTCACAGCCACACACATTTAATTTATGTTGTATTGAAATTAAATTGTGGTTGGAGAATATACCGATTATTTGTCCTGTTAACGGTACTGTATAGCCTTTGTTCAGGCCTAGCAGTTCTCTGTGGAGGACCTCTGTTCTTAGTCCTGTAATTAAAGCAAAAGGCACATGTTCAATGTCAAGCGTTGTTCATTTATTCAACAACTCAAACGTGGGTTAAACGGTGGATTGAATTCTGCTGCACCCGTTGAAGAGGTTCTTGAACCTTCAGTTCATTTGCACCATTATGAACAGTTCAGGTGAAAGGTACACTGGATATTAAAGGGGGCGTGACACGGCCAAAACAGCTAATTATGGCTATCTAATTAGCAATTTTTTTTAATGATGTCATGTACCCCCATGTTAAATTATCCAATCAAAATATGCAGTACAATCAACAGCCTATCACTGGGGGCTCTGTGTTGCTGCCGACAGGCCCATACAGCTACTGTTGATGGGCCTGTCGGCAGCAACAGCCGGCTCCACCCCCTTTCCAAACTGTTTCAACAAAGACCACGTGACCTACTGTACCATAATGTTAAATTTCGGCCGGTGTCATCACTCCTTTAAGCAAATATGTGGCAACCCTGAGTTACAACAACAGTTTTGAGTGTGGTGTGGTTTGACAATTGCTTTTTAAAATTAATTTACTTTTTACTTTTAATTCATTTTCGTTCATCCTTGTAGGCCTACTGTACCAATTTAGCATTTTGTGCTGTAAAATTAGCGACGGTTCTGTGGGAACTTGTCAGTACTCATAGGGATCTAACTCAAATATGGCCAGTGGGGATTTGTTCTGCTCAAGTAACAAGCAACAAACAGAATGTCATAACATAAAAAAAGAAAGACTGGTGTAACCTCACAGACTCCATAAATCTAAAGTGTGCAATAGGTTTTCAGAATTTTTCAGGACAAAGAAGCTGGCTTTCTGCCCCAGATCAGAGCATGGCTTTAAGGATTAATGCCACGTTTTTATGCTTCAGCCTCCAATCCAGCGATGCAATTATCACAGCTCCGTGATAACAAACACCATCAAAGCTCTGAGACTACTCTTCTGTGTTCTGCTGTACTAAATTAGTTGGTGCATTCATCCCGTAATAATGCTTTCTTGAACATACTGTAGGCCTACAACAGTTTAAAAAAAGGGAGAAAAAACACAAATTGCTATTAATTTTGTATGATATTTGTCTCTACCAGCTAATTACCATAATATTGCTTGCAACTTCCAACAGCTGAAAATTGTATTTCAAAGCATGCAGTGAAAAGCAGGACTTCTACCATAGCGACTGTGTTAGTCTAACGCTACGCTGCATGGCATCTTACTTGTGCTAATCAAAATTCTGACGCAAAATTCCACCCCCGTAGAGGCACCCGGTGATGGTCGCTGGCTGTGTAGATGTGAGATAGTGTTGCGTGGCTGCCGCATGCTATCCGGGGCCGCTCAGAGGAGGAAGAACTGCGACTTGGTTCTCCTCATTATGATTCATCATCGATCACCACACCGTGGCGAGATGAGAACCACTGATGAGAGGAGAGATGTAACGGAAGGCCAGAAATAGATCAAAAAAACGTGGAGTCCAAAGTACTGGTGGGCCACAAGGGAGGAGAAGAATGTGAGGCCCTGTGAGGATTGAAGACGGTAAATGGAGCTGTCTGTCCGGGTTGCTGATAGAGATTCAAGCAGGAGGATGATGGCGGCTGCACAGTAGCGAGCTAGCTGGCTAATGACTATGGGGATTGAGGGGGCTGATAACGGCCCTAGGAGGTGGTGTTGGTTGTGATTAACGGGAACAGGCAAGATAAGGGAGAGAGCTTGATAAGTCTTGTGTGCACATTCATTTGCATAGTAGCCAATTTTTTCTCTCTTCCAAAGCCTACTATATCAAGACCCTCAAGCTCGTCTCTCACTTTCTCTTCTCTTCTCTTTCAGTCTCCCCTTAGTTGTGCTATTCTGACTGTGATTAGGGGCAGAGATAGAGAGCCTCTTGATGTGATTCTTCTATTTTCTGCTCCATTAGTCTGACTCAGGCCCTGTGGCCAAGTCTCTGCCAGCGGCCAATTGCTGCCTGTCGCCCACCTTACCTTCATCATTTTTGCCCCCCTTTTTTTAAACACTTTCTTCTCGGTTGCCTTTCATCATTGTTCATCTTAATAATCTGCTTCACAAAGTTTTCTCAAGGACAGGTTTTGTCCTTTCTGATTCATTTGGTGATTTAACAAGAGAGAGTGACAAAAGATTGGACGGGTGATCAATAAGGGTTAAATGCAAGATAGTTTGAATAAGCACAAAATGTACAGGTAGGTCACATTATTTGTGCCTGATGCTCCATTCACACTAGCAGAAACAAAATGACAGGCCGCAAGTCATGTTCAAAGGAAGCCAGAGACGCTTGACACTTATATAGCTGCGTGACAAGCTACAAGAAAATAAATAGCTCAAAAGTTGAGCTGACTTCAACTTTTTTCAGAGCACCAATGACAGTGATGTGTCAATCAATATACCTACTCTATGTTTTTGTTTCACCATCTATCTCCACACAATTACTGCTTGTATTTGGGCGGTTGTCAGACAGTTCCTCAAGCATTTATATTTTCCTTTATTATCTCGCTTGTCTTTCCCACATATGGACACACACTTTGATGATGTCAACGAGCACACTGAGCCGCACTTGAACGGTGACTCTGCGACTGTGTAGCTGATCACGTTTGGTCGTTCTGTAGCTTTTGTCGCTGCTAGTATTATGCCCCGCAAAAGCCACAGAACACTCATTTCCATATCCTGTGGTTTCAGAGTTTATCGAAATGGTATTAAAGGTCACTCGAGCAGAAGCAAACAAGTAGGCTATTTGAACTGAAAGAAAATCCAATTTCCAAGCAAGATAATTAAAAGTCCAACAACAAAATAAGAAAATGAAGGTTCCTCGAAAAGCAAGTCCACTTTCCCTCTCCCCTCCCTTCCCCGCCACCGACCTCTTCTTCTCACCTGCAAAAGGCTATTAATGCTGAGCGAGGCTGCAGTCTCTCAGGCTCTGTGGAGAAATGGCATTTAAGAAACATCCCTTCTAGATATTCCCTCTAAGCCATTTTCTCTCTCTCAGTTCACCTTACCTCTCACCTCCTCCTTTGCTCTGTATAATGCTTCATTTATGCTCCTTTGTATGCCGGGGTCTTGCGCCGAAAATAGCAAATCTACAAGCTTGCAGTGCATTCCAGATGTGATACGTTGTGAGCGTGTATATTGGCAATTTCTTGCATGTAAAACAGTCATACATATAACGAAGTATAATTCTGACTTAATTCTCCTCTTCTGTCGTTTCTGTCCTCTATACTTTGCAACTTCACTAGCTTGTATTTGTCATTGCAGCCCTTTGACAGTCTCTGTCTCTTTCACACTCTCTGTCACCTTTTTCCGGTCTCTCACACTCAGTTTCACTCTCTGGCTGCCTCATGTTTGTCGCTCTTGTCTTTCTGTGTAGTCCCTCCATCTGTCTGTTCTCTCTCCGTTTTGCCCTTGTCTTCTGTCTAATCCCACACCCCATTCCTCTCCCGCTTTCTCTCTTTGCTGTATTTGCGCATAATGGAGGCAAACAGAGCTCGGCAGAACCCACTGTCCTGTGATGGTTTACGGAAAGTTCCCAGTCAGAAGTATACAGTCACCATGGAGACGTGGCAGGGCCTCTGCCTGGCATCTTTGAAATGTCCCAGCCAGGGTGAACTAGTAATGTCAAGGTCACCGCGTCAAGGGAGGGGTCCATTTCAGCATCAGCAGTCGCTGCTGCAGTAAGCCCCAAGGAGAACGCCCAGGGGGAGGATGTGTGTTTTGTTGTCATTTTATTGCCCCCCCCACACCCCATTCCTGTATTTCAGACCTTTTTCATTAGAAGCACCGGCAGCAACAGACCACACTCGCTGTGACACGGCTCCCTGTGTGTCTTCCCCACCACCACTTCTGTCTTGGCTCTGAGCGAAGTGTACTTTCCCGACCTCTACTGTGTCCAAATCAAAGATAAACAGCTCTGCCTATCTTGTCCCGCAGCTTCTATTATATTGCAAAAAGTGCACTTTCTTTTTCGAATCTCTCTTTAAAGTTTTTTATTCAATTGTGATGTTTTCTTCACTCCTCAAATGTAGTTGTTGTTGTGGTGTTATTAACTCTTTGCCGTCCGAAATAGAATGGTTGTTGGTAGATTAGCCGTGAAATTTCTATTATTATATTATGATCTGAACCGCATTCATTTTACCAGACATCCAGCGCTATATCACGTGGTCTTCATCCCCCCCCGTTGTATACTCACCCCAGTTCCCAGTGAAATTCTCAATCTGCATTGGCTTAGAGTGGGAGATTCGGCTGACGCATCATGTCCCCGTGCGTTTCGCGTGCGCGATCCGTTCACGTAAATGTCCCCTCAAATAATCCACGTGTGACTCAAGAGTAGAACTGAAAAGTTTCGCTAGCATAGCCCCCAGCACGGCTGCAGTAGAAGCACTCGTGTACAGACAGTAACCGAATGGGGGAAGGTGCCTTGGAGAAGGAAAGGGCCATGACATCACTTCTGCTTCATGTCAGACCAGCCATGAGCTATCGATGCACGAGTGGTGACTAGGGAAGGTTAGACGATCGCCGATTTTCGGATGAAAATCATTTATTTCGGTAAATACGGGAAAGTACGGGAAAAGACGAGCGGCTGAGACCCCCCCCCCCCCCCTCCCTAGGAAGTCCGATATAGTACGGTTTTAATATTAAGGGGCTCCCCGTGGCTTGGAAAGGGTTAAATGCCCCCCCCCCCCCCCCCATCTCTCTTTGTCCTCCTGCTCCTCCTTTACCTCAGCACCTTGCTCCTCATTTCCTCATCAATGGCTGCCTTGCCTTCCTTTTAGTTTCTTTTTAATAATTAATATTTCTAATTTAATGAGGGAAACAAAGCTGGGATGTCTGCTTTGTTATGTATCATTACTCGTCTTTCTTCATTTTGTTCCTGTTGTCATGTCAAGAGTTATTATTATTACTTAGAGTGGTGTGCACTGTATGCCTGTGGAACTTCTTCAACATGGATGTCAGCATCTATACATGATCAATACAGTACAAAACCTTTAACTCTGTGAGTGTAAAAATGGAAACGAATCCGTTGAATTCTGTACTGTATGAACACTCTCGGAGTAACACTCTCGGAGTAACAATCTTTTCATGGCGGGGCTCCAAGGGGCCAAACTCAGAGCTTGGATGTTTTGGTACACTTCTGGTTTAACTCTCTAAGTTAAATGAATGGTTTTGCAGTGTAGCAGCGTTTCCCCAGTTCTCTGCAGTCCTGCAGACATTTCTTGCTTGAATGTTGAAAAAACAAATGCACTCAGCCAATGGCTACATTTAGCCTCAGCTAGTGGGCTGTCATGGGAGCTGTGAGCTTGTAGATTTGCTATTTTTGGTGAAGATATTCTGTGTAGAGGGGGAAAGGATGGGGTCTAGTAGAGACCCTTGGGGGGGCAAAGTATATAGGGTTTAAGTGATTAATCCATTGAAATCCTCTGCTCGTTCCACCCTTTTCCAAACTGCTAACTGCACTTGACATTCTCCACCCCAATGGCTATAGCTATGTGTATAAATAGCATTAATTTAATTCACTAGTGTCCAGTGCTTTCCCAGATGCTCTAGGCATATCTATCTGTTGATTGGGCCCAATACAGATGGCATTTATTGGGGAGGATATTTCGTTTTTTTTTTACTGCAATCTGAAGCATGGCTATAAGCGACAAGAAGGGGCGGAGAAGAAGGAAATTGGAAAAGATAAATGGGGGAAGATGGAGGGAGAGAGGCAGAGAGAAAAGGAACAAACATTCAGACAGGAGATTGATGGCAAAGATGCACAGCGAAAGCTAGAACGAGAGAGAAGGTTAAAATTACAGAGGGAGAGAGGGACATAAACAGACAAGATAGATTGGTTGGGGTTGAGAGAACTGTTGCATATGCCACACATTTAAAACTACTAGTAAGACGCCTAAGGGCGACAAGCGATCGCGCCCTAAAGGGCGTGGTTGCGCCATGTCTTGGCCATCTGGCCAGTGATCAGTGATGTATATCGGACCAAGTACCCATATGGAGACCCCTGGTACTCATATATGGAGATCCATGTACTCTATATGAAGATATGCTGAGCCCAAACATGCTTACTCAGTTATTCGTTATGTCAAAGTCCTATGACGTCTATGACATCTGACATCATACATATAATACCTTTTATGGCCATACATGGAGATCCCTGTCTGTAGAACCAGCCACACAGATATGGGCTGTCTTGGCCATCTGTCTTGGCCATATATGGATTCTGTTAGTGTGGTATGGCCTATGTGGCCTCCATACTGTATATGGGCATTCCCATATGAAGTCCTGTTAGATATGGGCTTAATATAGATGACATCAGGGAACTCCATATATGGGCATAAAAAAGGATTCTGTTAGTGTGGTTCACCTGACATCACAGTGATGTCAGAGCGTGATACCCATAGACCGTAAAAAAAGCGTACACGGACAGAGACATGATCGGACGGACGGACAGAGACATGATGTGCCGTTTTTCATACTAAACTGCGACCTTCGGTCGCAACAAGATGTATATCGTCACTGTCGGGCAGAAACCTCCTATCTCCAAGTTTCAAATGTGCATGTTTTTTTTTCGTAAATTAAAGCCCTGCCTCATCAACAGACTTTCGTACAATACTAGTACAAATAGCAGATCTACAAGCACACAACGCCTTGCGGTAAATCATTAAAAAAATTATGAATACAAAATGAATGGTTATGAACATACAAATTTTCCACCCAACAACAATGATATATGCATGGCAGTTGGGTTGCAGAACATGGACATTTCATTTGGGACTCGTGCATAATTTCCTGCATTTTCGTGCATAAAGGAACCCACTAAGAATATCTCTCCCTCTTCCACTTCTATCTGATAATTGGCTCACTGTCTGATAGGATCCGTTGGAAACTCATTCAACTTCCTAATGCAGAAAGTTAACTCAAGGGACAGTGGAGGATGATGCATCTGGGTCCTTCCATCAGTCACAATTAAAACAGAGAGCCGAGCCGGCCATTGCATCTCAATACCATCATTAGCTGCGTCTCAGGAGGAGATTGAGTGCTGTGCGCTCTAGATCAGACACGCAACCCACCTGGATGTCATGGCAACACAACCACATACTGAGTCTGAATCAAAGAACACTTTTCTTACCAAGTACAGTATGAATCAGAATAAGATATTTTTACACTGGTGGGTGGAGTTATAGCTAAAAACACGCATCGGCCTGTTATGGCGCCACCATGATGCTGATTTGAACATTTTGAAGTGGCATTCCTTCCTTGCCCTAGTGGGAATGTGTGTGCATTATTTCATGACAATTGCACGCTGTGTTCATGATTTGAGGCTTTTTTGTTCAAAACGGAGCAATCCTGCAAACTTTTATGCAATGTTATTCAAACTATACTGTAAATTGCAAATGTGCCCATTGTACATATACAGTGGCACTTCCTCACTGCATTCTAACAGAACTACTGCTGTGCTTTTAAGGCTGCAGTACACTTCCTCCAAAGGAGTGCACTGTCCAATCCCTTAAAGCAGCCAAAACATCATTGTTTTATCAATTTGCTATAAATTATAATATATATCATAGTTTGTGGTGATGTGGTGCACACTCTAGCTCCAGTGCAAAATGTCTTTAATACAAAAGTAAAGCTATGCCGTTTTGGCAGAAAGCTGCCGTTGTCAGTTTTTGTGTGCAACCCTGGTGGCTGTGCCTGATGAGTTTGCAATTGTGTGTGTGTGTGTGTGTGTGTGTGTGTGTTGTGTGTGTGTGTGTGTGTGTGTGTGTGTGTGTGTGTGTGTGTGTGTGTGTGTGTGTGTGTGTGTGTGTGTGTGTGTGTGTGTGTGTGTGTGTGTGTGTGTGTGTGTGTGTGTGTGTCTTAGACAAGGGGGAGAAATGCATGTATGTGTGTGGAAGAGAAAGCTTGGCACAGCCTTTATTTTATTATGTCTAGTTAATTCTAGTTTGAAGTGTGAAACACTGAATAAATCTGTCATCGGTATTCTTAATCTCGCTCTGGGCTCTCTTATATCAAAGCAGACTGTGCCTGCTGCCAGCACAGCCAGTACTGTAAATACAACGACTTTTGGGTGTTTTTTTAATATTCAAATGTGCATAAGCCATGGCACACACTTCATAGAACAGAGAGGTGGGAAGGAGGAGAGTTGGCACAACCTTTATGTTCTTATTTCTATTTTTGTCTGTTCACCTTTAAAGTGACATTACCGGTATACACTATGCAGGTATGCTCTTCAAACAGGCACACATCTTTATACTCTTTATGCTGTAAGTGTGGCATGAAGATAAATGCTGATCCAGGCATGCACTAGAAAAACTATTCACTGTGATTGAGCAGTAATCATAGTGGGGGATTGGAAGTAAGATAAGTACCGGTAGTCTTGTGAAACAGAAACCATCATTTTGGACCTTACCTATTCTAACAGCTGTTCAAAGGAAGCACACTGTGGCCTTTACTCCCAATCTTAGGAGGAATTGTCAACGGTTTTGCTTACTTGCCACCAGGAACGGCTGAGAAAGGTTACAGACTGTTTTTTGTGCTAGTTTAGTTTCATTTGAGGACATCCAGGAAAGAATTGCCTGCAGGAGCGATGCTGGCTGAATGCATGGACTGGAACGAGCGCTTTACCTTGGCTCTGGGCTGCCATGATGGATAGCAAAACATCCAGAAGCTAGCAAAACAAAGGCAGCACTTAGGCTCAGAGTTGCCTGCTGTTCCTTTTCTATCCTCTGCGGTATAAATCTCAGTCAAGGCTGCAGCGTGGCTCCTTTAAAGAGAGGCGAGAGGGGCCATTTGTTTCACTTTTCAGCGAGTCCGCGGGAGGTAGATGTTGTTGTTGACCTTGCCACTTGGGAAGCTCTTGAGAGGCTGATAAAGGTGGGAGGACAGCGGAGAGATATCGAACAGAGACCACAGTGTCACGCATCTCGGTTGATGAATTTTGGGCCGCACTCGGAGTGTTCGATGAGTTTAGTTTTGGAAGGTCAAGTGATGCTAGATCATTGTGTGTGTGCGTGTGTGCGCGCGCGTGTGTTCTTGCGTGCATGCTTCTGTTAAATGGCTCATGTCAGAGTGTTTGTATAACGTTTTCTTGCCAATAACACACACACCCATCACCCATGTACTGTATATATGAATAACACACACACCCATGTGCTGTATATATGAACGCACAACTTTGGAAAGCATTGATGATGTATTTGTACTCATTGTGTTTGTGTGTGTGTGTGTGTGTGTGTGTGTGTGTGTGTGTGTGTGTGTGTGTGTGTGTGTGTGTGTGTGTGTGTGTGTCTGTGTCTGTGTCTGTGTGTCTGTGTCTGTGTGTGTGAACTTCTTCCACCCACTAATACCTCCTCCATATCGATGACAGTGAGTGAGTGTAAACTGTTCACTCTCTCTCACACACAGATACAAACAAAACCCCCACAGATGGTTAGAAAGGCATTGGTTCAGTCTCAGCAGCAGCCAGGAGAGTAGGCAGAATAGAGTTTGGAGTTGATGACAACATTCAGTGGATTGAACATACTAACCAATGTTCTCTGACTTCAATCTGTGGTACGACTGTACCTGTGCATAAGGTAGTGAATGTACAGTTCAGATTTATCCATTGAATTATTGTTTTAATTAGACAGACAACAGGGGAGACAGTACATGGAAAATACCACATTTAATCCTTGGCCTCAAGTGCAGAGATTTTAACCACTCCAATATCTTTGCACAAAAGTCGCAACACAGAACACAAAAATGTGAAGACATTGCACAGACAGACACTGTGTTGTCTCGTGGCTGCTTTCCTCTCTGGTGTCATCCGCTCCTACTTCATGTCTGGCACATGGGAAAATGGCCAGCTATTTCAAGAATTGAGGCAGCAATTGTCTGGGGTCATCATTGTCTGACCTCAGGAACGAATAGCCATCTCCCATCAGTGTGGTAGACGGCCTGGACTTGATCATACAGTATGGACTTGTGTCTGGTTATCAGAGCTGGCAGGTGTCTTGGCAGTATGCGATGGGAGATGGTGACCTGTGTTTGACCTACTTTATTGAAGATGTATAATGGGCGCCGCGGGAGAGGCGGAGGACCCCATCCCCAATACACACACAGTGTCAAATGGACCATTAGGCTACTCCACCCACCAGCCATTAGCAAGCTGTTAGCCCTATCAGAAATGGAGGGGGTGGGTGGCA
This sequence comes from Nannobrachium achirus, assembly GCF_963921795.1. Taxonomy (NCBI): domain Eukaryota; kingdom Metazoa; phylum Chordata; class Actinopteri; order Myctophiformes; family Myctophidae; genus Nannobrachium; species Nannobrachium achirus. The sequence goes on along the minus strand of NC_137818.1, from coordinate 26,634,291 downwards.
AAGTTTTTCCCTCATGTGCACACACACATACTGTACACACACACACACACACACACACACAGGCCCTCACTTGTGAAAGGAACAAAAGACAGAAAACTGGGCGTTTGGGTCATTTCCATGCAAAGGGGTTATTGTGCGATTTGATCCTCGTGTCCGGTAGCCGGGTTATCGCGTGGGCATAATAGGCTCGGTCCCTTCCTCACTCCGTCCCCACGACGTGCTGTGACTGGTCGAAAAATACAGTTTCCGGGGGAAGTACATACAACGTAAGTCCCGCCCTATAGACAGTCTCTGCATTATGTCGTGACCGGGCTTTTCTCCTCCGAGATGAGAAACCGCTGGGAACAAGGCTACACACAATTCAGACTCCTCCAGTCCTGTGTGTATCTGTCTGTTATTGCAGCCTTGTTGGGTTCACTGTCAAGTGTGTGTGTGTGTGTGTGTGTGTGTGTGTGTGTACATAGGTGCATCTTGACCTTTATGCTCTATTGATACCTCCATGGTGTGATTCAAACCAAGTCCACTGACCTCCATTTACTGTATAATGTGTAGCACTTCTCCTCTGTCATTGTCCCTGAGAAAGAGAGAGAGTGAGAGAGGGGGGGGGGGGAGGGGAGGGATAGAGGGAGAGAGACAGTCCTCTGTTGGGTGTGTCTTGTAAAAGGAACGGCCATACGGGGCCAATGAGAGCACAGGAAGCTCTCAGAGTGGAGACACGCAGAAGAACACCACACATTCGGTCATACACACACAGATTAACCGCGAGTAAGCTGTGCCGCTCGTCTGGGATAAATACGCTCGGAGAGGGAACAGCTGAGCAAACAGCATCAGTGGGGAGGGAGGGAGAGAGAGAGCGGGGATGATGGACTACTCATCCCAGCACCGCGCTGGGGACCGGCTGCCACGTTGGATATGTATCACACCAGAGCCCCAGAGAAGGACTACCAATGGAGGTAACCGGCTAACAGGCGTACACGTGCACACGTCTCACACACACGTCTCACACACACACACACACACACACACACACACACACACACACACACACACACACACACACACACACACAGTGCTGCTGCTGCTGCTGCTGCTGCCAAAGTGTCACTTGTGTTTCTAACTAACACAGTAAGTGAATCACTTTGGGTGATCAGGGGAGACATCTTTTGTATCTACTGGGGAGGAAGTGATGATGGATGGGGGATTCCCAGGAAACTCCTCTCAGATGTATAGGCTCTGAACCAAGTCACGTAAATCAAAGCAAAGCAAAGTCTATTCATTCCAAATGGGTGTCATTCGTGTTGGTTCAAAACATTTACTGTGAACAAAATGACATTAATGGCCACTTGAAGCAGCTAAAAATGGCTGCGCCCTTTTGGCAGATGGCAATGCATTTGGCAGAGTTGTTCCTATATAGAGAAATTATACTAAAATGCTATTTTTGTGCATGTCTTAAATATTTCTCTCTGAACAATTGTTTGAAAGGTCATGATTTTCATCCTACCAGATGGCCACTGCAATTGAGGGACGGGGCATGTGGTCTAAATAGATCCAGAGGTATTACGCTGTGATATCTGTCCATGTTGAACAGCCCACATTATGAGGCCAGATGGCCTGATGCTGATAGGGTCAGTTATGAAGCAATGAAGCCGGTGTCGTTAGGCGAGATAACAGTGATCCGCCACATTAATCCATCCCTACATTGTCCAGATGAAACTGAATGTGAGTAGCCATTTGTTTAACAGCCCTAATCTAATTGGTCGTGTCCCCGCTTTAAGCGGAGTTTGATGGCCTCTGATGGTCCTTTTGATTGTATTGATACTTTTTCCCCTTACCTTTCCATCTTGACGTTTTTTTTTGTTTTGTACTTCAAAACAGAGGCGTCATTTCCAGAAAAAAAGACTTGCATAATGCAAATATAGTGGAAACAGCTGATCTACAGGCTCACACAACATATCGCAATGCAACATGCTCTGAACTTGTAGATATGTTATTTTTACTGTAAAAATACGTTTTAAAAGGTTTGCCTGTAATGACATGCCCAAAATAGGGACAGCAGGAAGTGCTTTATGAATGTATGGTTGCAGACAAGTAAACAAGTGTCTACAGTATAACATGTAGATGAATGGGCATGAGATGCACTCAGCACCACTGATCTAAAATCAGACTATTCCGCAAAAAATAAAAACATTCGGAGATGTGGAAAATAAACATAAAAGAACTTAATTTGAAGTTAAATGCGAACGATAGGGGGTTGCAATTGGTGTCTCATGGGACCCCAAATGCTTCCAAAGCATGTTGTCGATGCAGTGTGTGGACTGTTCTGTGATACAGACCATAAACAACTACAAAGTTAATATATTCCTGAATTTTGTCAAATGGCTCAAAGTGAGATCATTGATCTGGAAACTGGCGTCGGGTGCTTTTGATGGATGAAAAAAATAGCCTACCCTTCAGGTGGTACATAAACGTGTCTATTACCATGGGAGATGTGCTGTGTCATTTAGATCTAAGCACACCAGCTACATCTTAATGGACACCTTTGTCGCGTTGAACACATCACCATATCTCCTACCCCAGTGGTTCTCAAACTTTGACATTCGAACGTCTCCCCTTAACTTTGACAGTGTACAAATAGAACCAAATGGACAATTTGTACACTGTCAAAGTTAGACTTGTAAGGGTCAATTTAGACCCCCATAAAGGAACCTAGAGAGTCCCTGATATCCATTTTGAGAACCACTGTCCTTCCCAATACATTCAGAACTAATAGCTGGCTCATAGCCTTTCTGGAGATATATAATCCTTTAGACTTCCCTTTGTCAACGCCACCACCTTGTCAAATATAATCATTTCCCCGGCCCAAAGGGAACGGTAACAAAAAAGGAAAAAAAAATCAACTGTTTAAATGAATAGGTTGGGCTCAGTGCGATTAAGGCCCTAAATTAAGTTATAGCATTTAGAATCCACTTTTGTTATGAGAGCTTTAGAATGACATTGGCATGGTGGCCCCACTTTGTTGGTTCCTTGCTCAATTTATTTTTCATTGAAACCCTCTTTTCAGTGTCGCTTCAGGCATCAAGAGCTAAATTAGCCGTGCCACTGCTGTCTCATTTTACCACGCTGACATTTCTAGGACAGACCTGTTGTCGCTGAGCGGTGCTCAGGATGTATGCGGAGGGAAAAGAAATCCAACACATTTATGTCAAAGGAACATCCACTTGAAAGCTTCACTAGACAATGACTGGAAAGCCTCCAGACAGCTCTCAAGTAATTTTACTTGTTGTAACTTTGGTTTGTTATTGTCAGTTTCTTTCCAGTCATTCACTTTCAGAACCTGTTGATGTCACAACTACTTGCTTGGGTTTGAACCAACTAGTTGTTTGGGTTTGAACTGCCAACTGTTCCCCTAGCTGGTATCTGTTAGTAGAGACCTTCTGGGGTTGCTTGGCAACCTTTTTGGGACTATTTTGTACGAGCGGCGATGCACTCCAAGATGGTAAAATACATGAAAATAACAGACTTGTCTCTGCCAAATACGGTATTATCCTATACCAGGACACCTCGGAGTGCATTCATGTGCTTATATATCGTCGTTGTCGCGTGGAAACCTTGTATGTCCAAAACCGTTCGTTTTTTATTTATCATCTAAAAAATATACTAAACTAGTGAAAACAGCCGACGGTCTTGTATGATGAAGCAGGGCTTTGCTTTACCAAAAAACGTACACATTTAAAACATACAAGGTTTCTGCCCGACAGTGACGATATCCTTGCCTTTATTGATACTTAACAGGGGGAGTAACAAGCAGCAAAGGTCCACAGGACATCAGAGCCTTACCACTTGGCTATCAGTGTCCCCCCAACAGTGAATACATTGTTGACCATTGATGTTGAGGCATTGAACGGTGTATCCCAGGGCTCTGTATTTGGTCCGCTCCTTTTTCCTCTCTACGCCAAAACTATTCGCATTGCACACGTTGGCGCGTTGCATTGCACTGAATGTTTTAACCTCAGAATAGGGACGCTAGGGTCCATGTGGTTCATAGATATCTGCCCGTCAGAAGCAAGTATTTCCTGAGGTCATTCATGAATGATATAAGAGTTACAGGATTTCCCCCCTGGTCTGTAAGGGGGCTGGAACATCCCCTGCCAGTCTTTTTTCTGTCTGCATGGTGTACTGCCTCCTGTGGCTTTTGGTTGCCGCTGAGGGCATTGTGCACTGAAGTGCAGCTCCCTGGGAGCGACATGAGTCTACGGCTCAGCGTTTACCCTAGCCACAAATCTGATTGTCACATTAAATATGAAAAAGAGGCTCAGTGGAGGGTTAAGTCAGACAAAAGCATGCGGAAGCTCTGAGTGATTGTATCCGTTTCACATCACAGCGCAGTATAAATGTAGAGCAATAGTGCATATTCAAACATCATGCTACTGTTCTATACAGATGATTTGCAAAAGAGTGCACATACAAGTGCAGTGTGTTTACGTACATGAGTATGCCCAACACTTCTGTGTGTGTGTGTGTGTGTGTGTGTGTGTGTGTGTGTGTGTGTGTGTGTGTGTGTGTGTGTGTGTGTGTGTGTGTGTGTGCGTGTGCGTGCGTGCGTGCGTGCGTGCGTGCGTGCGTGCGTGCGTGCGTGCGTGCGTGCGTGCGTGCGTGCGTGCGTGCGAACCCGATGTCCAAACACAAAATGAACACCTATCACCCTTGCTTATGCATCAGTAGCTCTCTCTCTCTCTCTCTCTCTCTCTCCCAAGCACTTGGCGCTGCCAACACAACAGATTGTGCGAGCGGTTGATGACGGCTCCTTGGCTTATCAAGGTCCCACGGCTTCCACGCTGGGCCACTTTGTCATTCACTTCAATTGCGCCAGCAGGCCTGCCTGCCACCAATCTCGGGGGAGGGTGGGGGTGGTTTCTGCTCGTTACATCAAGGTTAAATAAAATCGATTCCTATGCCCACATAATTAGGCATACCAAATTGTTAATTACTCTGAGACCTGGAGACCTGGTGATGGAAGCTGTGGGGGCGTCGGGGAGTAGGAGGAGAGAGCTAGGCACACTTCGTCCTGGGGGAACAGCGGCAGTTTCCATTGTTGTGCGCTTGAAAGGGCTGTTGTAGTTCTGTAGGCTTGAATAAGATGAAATGGCAACCTTTTTATAAATGTTTTTGTTTCAGTTCGCTGTTTGGAAATGTTCTTTCTAAAGTTCTACAGGACATATCGGCGCTGTCGGGCAGAAACTATGTATAACAATATTTAAACTTTTTTTGGGGTACATTGATGTCCTACTTCGTCAAACAAGAGTGTCGCACAAAAGCAGTGAAAATGGCAGAACTCATAACAAAATGTTTTTGAAATAATAATAAAAAAGTAATGGTTTTGGTTTCCACCCAACGGCAACGATATCCATTATGTTGAGTTGCAAGCAGGTATTTGTCAGGACAGCAAATGAAAGACAGGTTGTCCTAAACTTTGATAACAACTCTTTCCTTTGAAGTGTGGGTCTGTCCTAGATATCATCTTGTGGGTTTGAAAAGTGTGCCAAAGACCATTTCACGCCCCACGACTCACATTGGGCTTTGGGTCAACGGTTAACCCCCCCGAAAATAACATTAATGTCAGACCTGGGAGCAAACATTGTTATTTTTCTTTTGGCAAGAAAAACAAAACCTGATTCATTTTAAATCACAGTGTGTGTGTGTGCTTACGTGTGTGCGTGTATGCGTGCAGCGTGCGTGCCTGCTTGTGTGAGTGCATGCATGCGTGTCTGCCAGAAAATAGCATTGTCAGACCATTTTAGCTGAAGCTTCTGTGAGATTACATTTCCCCAGATTAGCTATTCTGGGGAGCAAAATGGCCTTTTTGCGGCGTAACAGGCTTGTGACGGGAACCACTCCTGAGGGGAGAGAACGGATCTGTGGGTCACTGTGACTTCTGAACCAGCAGAGATGTGGATATAAGCCTCTGGTGCTGCTGTTTTGAATTCACGGCACTGCGTGTGGCACATGGACACACATATGCGCAGACACACTTGTGCACACGCACGCACACACAGAGCATAATCACGCACTTGGGCTAACTGACACATGTAGGCGTGTTTGTGTGTACGGCGCACACATGCCTGAAATTACACTTCTCTCTCTCTCTCTCTCCCTTGCTCTCTCTATTTCTCTTTCTCAAATAATTCAATTTCAATTCAATTCAAAGGTGCTTTATTGTCATGAGAAAACATACATTTACATTGCCAACGCAAACATCTCTCTCTCTCTCTCTCTGATGCAAACACCCACACAGTTTCTGCATGGTGAATTGTGTTTGGCTGGGCGATTGACAGATGACCAGCAGAAGATCTGCCCCCTTCTCAACTTTTGACACAGAAAATCCCTTTCTCCACATAATCTTAAATCCTTGCATTAATCTGCTTTGTGTGTGTGTATGTGTGCGCTCGCACGGGCATGTGCGTTTCTCCATGTGTCCATTGACACACTTGTCTTGTGAATACGGGTGTGCACTTGAGTATGTTGTGTGAGCCTGCTACTTTTTACTGTTCATGTGTTTGTGCCTGCATTTTGCGCAGGATTGTCTCCGTGCTCCGTCGCATTTTGCTGACTCAGCTCTTCACCCCACTCGGTAGTAATGACTATGGGGTCGGGAGTGACAGGCCTCACACTATGACTCCATGCATTATTTAGCTAATGGTTGGGTGACAGATGCTGAAATGATTGTACTGAGATACACTGTTCCTGCAGGTGACTGCCTCTTACCGCTACCCAACACGCACGCACACAAGCATGCCCACAAGCACGCACGCACGCACGCACACACCTCTAACCCACACCCACAACCTTTGCTCACCTCTCCCTTTAGTAAGTGAAAATTGTTCAGGTTATCATGTTGGTAAGGACTATGCAAGGGCTTATGTGTAAAGGCCTCTCTGATATCCACACAATTATTTGAGGCTACTGTAAGCCTTTAGCTGTACACTCTAAAAACAAAAACTAGGCTCTACTCAATTTTATTGGTGAAACATTTTTACACTCAAAAATATTGAGTAAATATTACTGTTATGAAATCAGGTAGATGATACTCAATTAATTTGAGTAAAAGTAACCAAAACTTTTACGTACTTATTAACAACTAAAATTGAGTACAATGACCTAAAGAAATTGAGTAGATATAATTAAATTATTCAGTCAATGCCACAAAAGACTACAAGTAAATACATTGAAATATTAAGTAGATCTAATTGAATATTAGAGTATGATTTAACAAAACAAATATGTCACATTTACTTTATTCATTTACTTTTATTGATTTAATTCATATAGTACCATTTACCCCTTTCATTTACTTTACCTTTTACTCCAGGAGTACATGATGTCAAATGAATACACATGAAATAATTATGCAGATAATTATGTTTTTAATCAACAAATTTTGACCAGTGTAACACCACATCAAGTATGAACATTCAACATACTTTAGTATGTAAATGACATGCAACAATGCCTGCAAAAACAATATGTTTAAAGATAATGATCAGGAAAGGGGTATCCCTGACACTTTTAAAATTCTGTTTACTAAAGAGCAGTGTGTGTTCACAATACTGTATATAAGTACCTCTAATTGAACTGTGCATACTGTAAGTAAGCAGTCTGTCAAACATTATGCACCATAAGAACAATGAGCCCATCAAATGAACAGTAAGTCATAACCACAAAATACATTAAAGACAGTCAGAGGCCATTTGGCATGAAAGAAAATCACAACTTGGAATATGAAATAATAAATAAGCATTTACAGTAGCTCAACATTTAAACATATTGACTATGCACACGTGTAATGTCTATGCTAAACTGACCTGTTTGCATTATGACTCGAATGCACCAGAAACAAACACTTTACATTAACTAATTACTATCAGCAACAAATACCATTGCAAAAATGCTGTTTTGACAATAAATCCACTTTCAGTAGGTTATACCCACTTTCTGAGAGCATCTTGCTGAACAGTAGTCGGCAAGCAGACATTTTTTCAGTCTCTGAACTTTGGCTGAAAGGTGTCCAGGATCCAACTCAACTGGAACATCTCAAGACCATATCTGAGGTTCTTGGGGTATCTCAGATTAAAGGCATAGAACAGTCCCAACAGATAGCAGCAGACCCCCAAGATTGTTGAGGGCAGTGATGCCCTTAATCACAATACCTACATCAGTAGGTTCATTCATTGAGTCCTCTTGGTTCTGCAGCAGGTAGATCTTCATCTTCATCATCACCTCCTCTGTCAACTTCTCTTCTACTCTGACAGGTGCACCAGCAGCTTCCTTCCTGCACACATTGTGAAGATAATTGTTTAGAGCTCACTTTCAGGCTAAATGTTACAAGACACACAGACACACATTGAGCAATCCTAGCTGTCTCCACACATGCAGCCCTGGGCATAATCTTGAATCAGTTGGACCAGACATGCAACGGATGCAACAGCCATTCAGCCAATGTCACAACCTCATTCTCTGGACATCACTATGCTGTTCCTTTGCATGTGATGGTCTCATCCACGATGACATTAAAACGTCAAAACGTTTATTTTACTAACTTGAAAGTCCTTGATCTTGACACTATCTTCTTCCAGATGGTCGATGAGACATCGGATGATGACCTCTCGTGTTCGTTGATTGGGGATTCCTCTCTGCAGAATAGAAAAATAATTATTTGAACAATAAAGAAAAAGTATGACTGCACTTTCATAACTAACATAAACTTTGGCAATACAATTGTTTCCACAACCCAGTTTTAGCAACGGAAGCTGGGAGACTGTCCTTAGTAGCTATTAAAGGAGTAGTTCACCCCCAAAATGACTTTTTTTCTATTGATTAGTCATGCCATGGAGACTTGAGTTCAATAATATTTTTAGTTTTTTGTCGCATTCCTAAGACAAAAATGTGTTAACAATAAATTTACCCCCATTCGTTCCAGATGGTGACCCGTTTCGACCATCCGGAATCAATGGGGGTAAATTTACTCGAATCAAATTTTTGTGTGTGTGTAAAAACTAAAAATATTATTGAACTTTACTCTCCATGGCGTGACTAATCAATAGAAAAAAAATCATTTTGGGGGTGAACTACTCCTTTAAGACATACATTTAGAAATGAATAATCAGGAGAGAGAGAGTTGCAGGGGATAAAGATGAGTTTAGCATAAATTAATATAGTAATTATTAGATTAGATTAGATTAGAGTTTATTGTCATTGTAACAGTACAGTACAGGTACACAGGCACGGTTTCATTTGTCAACGATCAACTCATTTTCAAAGAACAGTACACATACAAGTACATTCACAGTACAACGAAAATGTAATTGTCATTAGCCAGGTGAAATATAATTAAAGCAGTTAGAGTAAATGAAAGTTTCATACCTGAAGTACAATACTCATTTGTGCCCAAACTGCCCTTCTTGGACTGGAACATGGACAGTAGTTTGGGGGTATAGAAGTCCAACATTGCCATACATTTTGGCTCAAGATTCAGTGTGGTGATCATCCTGAACTTTGCACTAACCTGGAAGACAGAGATGAGGGGAAGAGAGTAAAAAAGAAGACATGTAGATAATAATGTAGGCCTATACCTGTGCATTTTATCTTCATTGTACACACCATTGTATGCAGCTGTGCATAGCTTGTAATAAATGCAAAAAGTCACAATGACTAGAGGGCTTGCACATTCCTCTCACTGTAACCTTAACTAGCTGCAAACCTTTGTAAAGAACATAAGTTATACCCAATACATTTGTGTAGCCTATATGCACAAAGATACAGTAAATCTACTTACCAATATTTGCAAACACTCTCCAGGTTTCTTGTTGAAGAAGATGTGTGCTGCTGCTGTTTGTTGACAGAATGTTCCAGTAGAACTTTCCCATGAACCCTTGTATACAATTTTGAATCTTAGTCATATCTACTCAATTGTTTAAGTTGTTGTGAGAGATGAAAGATTATTACGTTGGAATGAATAATAATTAAGGGTCTTTTTAAATTGATCCATATAAGTACTCCATACTCAAATAGTATGAAGGGAAATTACCAAAACAAATTGAGTATAATTCATGAATAAAATCAGTTGGTCAAATACTAATTTATTCTCATGAAATTAACTCAAATAATATATGTACATCTAACTCAAAAAGAACAGTTGGATTTTTACTCATTTTGTTTGGTGTGACCTACTCAAACAATCACATACATGATATTCAGTGATTTTATTGAGTAAATATAACTTTTTCTAATAGTGCTATTTACTCGGTCACAGAATTCTTTCTTAGAGTGTATAAATACACAACACAATTTAAAATGAAATAACACAGTAATAATCATGATGCCTGGTCTCAAACAGAAACAAATTAAGGGTCTCCTCCAACCTCCACGGCAAACCAAACACCTGTTGCTCATCCAAAGGGCTATACAATCCCTCCTGGCTAATTAGGCTGGGCTGCAGGCAGTGCTCGCATTAGCACCTGTACCTAGATTTATAATGGCTTTAAGTCTGCTAGGGACGTTTTATTTTTACACCCACTACTGGCCCTGTGCTTGAGGTCAGCCAAATTATAGCAACAGTGGCAGACTTGGGAACACAAAGGTATTTAGGTTATGTGATTTGGTATAGGTAGTATATTCCACAGATACATCGTGCTACATTGTTCAAACTCACAACAAGACAAGACCAGTCCATTTTAATCGCAATTTTTACTTTGTTGTACAGCAGTGTCGTGTGCCGGAAATAGCTGACCTACAAGCTTACAACGCGCTGTGGAAGCGACACGTTGTGAGCTTGTAGGTCGGCTATTTTCAGTGTGACACTGTAGTACAGTGGAGCACAATTTAAGCGATAGAACGCTGCAAGGAAAATAAAATTGTGATCTACAAGCTTGTAAAGCGTGCAACACGTTGCTTTTACAGTAGATCACTCTTGATCACAATGAGCTTAGATCAGATATCTTATACTAGTAGTAAGATGCCTAAGGCTGGACACGGAACACCATACTGTATATGGGCATAGGACACGGAACACCATATTTCTGACATCACTGATACTGCCGCCTGTACTGCGCATGCATTGCCGCCATGGTAACATCTGCATGCTGAAATAATGCCCAAATTTGGAGATGACTGACATCACTGATACGTCTGTGTTCTCCAACATTGCTTCTGAGTCTCCTACATTCAATCCCTCATACACTGTGCACACGCCCGGGCAAGGTTCTAGTTTTAGCTAATTTTTACATTCCCAAAAGAGATACTCCAGTTTGAAAGTGATTAAACCGCCACAATAATCTTAACTCATCTAGTGCCGTTTGCGTGATGTCACGCAATAAGTACTAGAGTACTTACAGTGCCGAATGCGTGATGTCGCGCAAAAAGTAATAAATTACTGTAACGTTGAGTACATTACCGAGTAGAATGGCCGGATGTCCGGAGACGAAAATCCGCGCTGATTTGTCATCATCACGGCTCCACGAGCACACAATAGTCATCCCATAACATTGAGGTGGACGGCCGATCTCATCTTTAATGTCCATTATCTCAAAACAACACTTTAGAAGCGAAGATGGAGGCAGATGCTCGCTTATATAACACATGTATAAACGCTCCATTGCAATCCAGCATGGCACCACGTAAACAATGATCGGTTCCGGCGCACGACCCGATGACGTCAGACCGGAAGTGATCACGCTGTGGCACTTCTGGCTTTCAAAATAAGAGAGTGCAAGCGGATGGAGCCTGCGTGAGGCACTCTGGACATCATTGCGACCGAAAATCGCGGGCACAAAATGAGTTAAGAATTGAATTTGAATTTAAATTAAAATAAAAAATAAAAAATCCTTTCAGTTGCCCCCCCTGTCGCCCCCTCTGGGGGCTATGATCCCCTCTATGAAAACCTGTGAGATAGACAGCAGCCCAGGAGGCACGCTCTTATTGATTAACTAGTGATGACTGTGTGGTTACAGTGAAGGCTGTCCGCCTTCATTTGAAGGATCTCAATGGAACAGTTGAACTGTTAAGGAACCATGGAAATGCCCTCCCCTATTTCAGGTTGTGTGTATTTAGGACAGATGAGCGAAAATATTCATCAAAGAGTTTTTCTTTTTGTTGTAAATTGCTAGCGTGAATGCAGTGGCTTAGAAGAGTCTATCAACCGTACAAATTTGCTAGGGTTTTGATGAATTATGGTCAGGTTCATTTAATTGTATTTCCACCATCACATGATTGCACTGTGATCAGGCTTAGCTCTAAATTGCCTTGATGCAGCACATGGTTTGTGGTGAATGAAAACAAGTAATTGATCTAGTTTATTAACCCTGCTATGAATCAGCGTTCCCACTGCACCTGCTACACTGTTTCTTTTACTGACACAGATAAAGGTACATTAGTATGTTTTTTAGAGAGGGGGATGGTGCTCAGATGCTGTTTGGACATGGGCTCTCATTGTGTGCCTTTGTGTTGTGTCATCCAAAACCTAACTGGAACAATGTGGAGTGTGGGCCTGTCTAATGGGAAATGTTAATTAGTCTATTGGATGGGAGCTTGTTCCCTCCTGAGTATAGCTTTTTCTGTGTGCTGCCCTTTGCTGTTTACAAAGCCAAGAGTGTGTGTGTGTGTGTGTGTGTGTGTGTGTGTGTGTGTGTGTGTGTGTGTGTGTGTGTGTGTGTGTGTGTGTGTGTGTGTGTGTGTGTGTGTGTGTGTGTGTGTGTGTGTGTGTGTGTGTGTGTGTGCGCGCGCATGCGTGAGAGAGAGAGAGAGAGAAAGAAAGAAAGAAGGGAAGACAGAGGAAATGATTGACCGGGCTGTGGGCTGGTTACAGTAGATGGCTAGGAATTGTGTCTGTCTGTGTATGAATGTTTGCTGTTTTCGTACACAATAACTGACTCCGGGGGTCCAGCTAATGAGGCAGTCATTTGTCTGGCGTAATCGCCCGATAGTTTATGCCACCCGTTTCCCTTGGCATGGAATCAAGTCCTATTATAAAAAGGGCGTGTTTGAATCACATTAGCACAGATGCCCTCCACACCCTCCTCCCCATCACTCCACTCACATGCCCAAATGGGATATCGATATGCTACGGCTGCCAACAGCGTGCCAGCCAAGCATTAATAACGCCATCCATTAGGGATGTGGCATTGGCACCCACCGGCACTCTAACTCTCTCTGTCTCTGTCTCTGTCTCTGTCTGTCTGTCTCTCTCTCTCTATCCCTCTCTCTCTCTCTCTCTCTCTCTCTCTCTCTCTCTCTCTATCTCTCTCTCTCCCTCTCCACATGTCGGTTTTCACAAAAATATCCTAAATGCTCAAGAGGCTGTTTCACACAATGCGTCCCAGTGCAGCCATGAGCACGGTCTGGATGCTGATAGGCATGCAGACAGGCTGTCAAAGGATGCTTGAAAAGACGTGCCACTAGACGTGTGCCTGGAGGACAGGGAGATGCTGACACAGTCACCAAGTCAGAGACATGCGGCGAATGTTGAATGTCACAGACAGTGAATGGGTGGTTTTTGGTTGTTTGCAGTGACAGGTGAATAGTCATGTATGGTGGGTAGGTGCTGTTGAACGGTTTTACAACATTCGTTCTAGTCTGGGTTCAATTTGTAAGAAGGAATTGGGGGAGGGAGCAATTTCTCAAACTGTTTTTTTTTTTTATTTGTGTCAAGGATAAAAACAATAAAGCCAAATACTTATTTCCATTGGTATATAAAATGCCAAAACACCTTAAAGACTATAAAAAAATAACTCCTATATAATTTGTCATTTGTCAGAGCAGAAATAACCGATCTACGATCACTATCACTATATGCGATGAGTTATGAGCTTGGAGATCAGTCTCAATGTGGTTAACCCTTTTTTATATTACATTGTAAAACTGTGATGTTTTCAAACATTGGCCTAAATATCAAACATATGAGTCTACATTTACCAAAAGGAAATGAATGTATTCAGTCTGATACCCAGTGATAAAGGGGAAATCAAAAGCAAAGAAATTGATCACCCACCCTTGACCCCCACCAGTTTGCTTACCTAAATTCACCTGTCATACTGTATATACAAGAATACAAACCGCAGTCACTCTTCTTTTTGGGTAAAAATTCACTGGCCCAAATTCACAAAGCAGGAATCAGCAAGAGGATACAAACATTTCAGGATGTATTTTATTTTCCTTTCACCAAACGCGTTTTGATGGGTTGGGTTTGATCTACCCGTCACGTTTCATTTTCACACAAAAAAGAAAAAAGAAAAAAAGTAGGCACCATTTGCGCTTCAGGGAAATGCTGTGCAAATTGGGGTCGGAGTGTAACGAATGGCTTAATAAGAGCTAACATGGGAAGAAAAAGGAGCAGAGCTACCCCAAAGGCTTCCAGACACAGGACGATTTGGGGCTAATTATAGGCTCGGGCTAGAGAGAGGAGTCCAGCCTCACCACTGGAAAAATGAAATACCAAATCATACTTAGCAGGATGCCATAGGGGTAACACTGCACTTTTTTGACTACATAAATCGTCGTTGTCGGGTGGAAACCTTGTATGTCCAAGACCGTCCGTTTTGTATTCATCATTTAAAAAATGAATTAAACTAGTGAAAATATCAGATCTACAAGCACACATCGCCTCACGGTGCGAGGCGTTGTGTTCTTGTAGATTGGCTGTTTTCACACAGCCTTGTATGATGAAGCAGGGCTTTACCTGGTGAAAAACGTACATATTTGAAACTTGGAGATACGAGGTTTCTGCCCGACAGTGACGAAATGTTGCCTTTTTCTCCCAGTCATGGTAAACTCAATATTATTTGTGTAGTAACTATCACTATATTATTTACTAAATTTCTCTCTCATTTTTGACACAAATATTTGTTGATTCCAGTCCAATTCAAAGTACACAGCCAAATCCTCAGTGTTAATTTATTCATAATACGTAACTCAGAAAGTGTACGCATGTAACCACACATGGTGTGGTCACATTTGTACGCACTCAGAGTTAAATGACCACTGAGGATTAGACCGTGCACCGTTTGTGCACCGTGTGTAATGTGTGTATAACACAGATGTACAATCCTTGGCAGTAATGGCTGAGATGAAACGCAGTGTATTAACCCCATGAGCTGGCCTTTGCCACGCTGGGGTCACGGGAAACTGCGCCTGAACAGCGGTGCGAAAAGTATGTACAAACAGCGAAATGCACTAACAGTGAGTACAGTAGTGGAGAAAAGATGGAGAGGATTATAGTGTGCCGTGGACAAAATGATCTGTGGGGTCTATCTCCCTGTACCACTAACTCAAGAAATAAACAGAGGGCAGTGGTGCAATATGATACAAAATACAGTCACTGTAGAGGTCCTGCTTATTGACCTAATGTTCCAAGTCCAACTTCAATTCTTCCCCATGAGGAACCTTTCTGAAAAAAAATCCATATTTGGCCCGCTTCAAGCTGTCAGAGGTTGTACAGAATGGTCTGATAACTAGTTGGGCTGTGAGATGTAGGATGTGTAATGTTGAAGAAGAATTTTCTGTAGAAGTTTTGACTTTATTTATCCTGCTGCTATCCTGTTAAATCTGCAGGTGCTACCGATGTTGCATAGCATTAGCACATTAGCATAATGCCCAAGTATGCTTTTCTGCACGACTGAGTGCTTTTAAAATGTCTGGCAAAGTCCAGATACTCGGGTGTGGGCAGGGGTTTTGATGGTGTTAATGGACATGCTCACATAAACCTTCGCGACCTGACATTCCGCTAGACGGATCACTGAAACAGATGCTGCTGCCAAACAATGAATAAAATATGTTTCCTTTGCTTTTAACCACATGAACCTTAGCAGCCTGTCATAATTTAGATGAAAAATAGGCAGATTCTGTGAAAATAGACTAACTGTACCGTATGTGTCACGACGCAATGCTAGCATATCAGCTATTTCCGCGATTTGACGTTCAACAAAGTACAGTATGTGGGGTTTAAGTGCTGTTCAGGTTGTGGAGTGCCTTTACCTTTTGATGTACAGTAATGAGAATGTTGTGCAGAGAGATATGGCAAAAAAGTTAAATCTCACCATCTCCTTTTGACTTCAAATGAAGCCTGTGCAGCTGCATGTCGCCTTTGCCTGCTCCTGCATAATTAACATCTCTCCTAAGATCTGTAGCTGGGCTTTTCAGAAAAGTACCATCTTATTGTGTAGTTTATTCAGGATGTAGAACACTCCCAATCATGGATGATGTAAATAAAACAATGTAGCCGAAACTCACATTTTCATTTTGTGAACAGAAATAAATGAATGACAGTGATAAAATAATAATAATAATAATAATAATAAATGCTGATGCACACCTTGTTGGTGACAGGTGCGTGGGACAAAAATGCATATATTTGGAAGGAGATCTCTCATAGTGACAAAAGAAAAAGGTCAAGTTCCAGGTCTTTTTCTTTGATGTTACTATCAATGATCTCTTTCTGAAAAGATGGGTTAAGTAAAAAAACAATGTTGCGTCAATACCAATAAATTCCATTCATCATTGACAGTGAGAAACCTGGTGTTGGACTAACTATTGCAGGGCCATCATGGTTCATTGGCGCAATTTAGATAATAATGAAAGACACTATTAAAAAGATTAGACCGCCTATTTTAAGACAACAGAAAAAGGCTTTGACGGAAGCAGGGAGCATTTTGCACCCAGATGATGATCCAGATTGCATCCATCTAATTTGAATGGTGGACCAAGAGGCCAGCTGTGTCCTGCACCGCCTTTGTGTCTCCTCCTCAGGGAGTGTAAATGTTGTCTCCCAGGAGAGCCCAATGCAAGACTCTGAATCAGCCTCTCCTCTAAGGAGCCAGCCCTTAGGCATAGAGAACATATTACACTGCCCCACGGAGCCATGGGACAAATCAATGCACTGCAGCTGTGTCTTGCCCACACACATTATCTCCCCCTCCGCGGGAGATGCCAGCACCATTATTGAAATAAATGACAGTCCCTATTAACAGCTGGAAGACGTGCATCGAGAGAGAACATCACGCATGTAAATGTGACATGGGCTGTGTGCGTGTGTAACGTCATTAGGTATCAATCACACCCATTTTTATTAAGAGCTGCGATGAGAGATGGATGTGCTTTCTGTGCTTTCTCAATGACCTCTATCCCTTCAGTCTTCTCTCCTCATCTTTCCATCAGCCCCTCCCCCTCTCTGCCATTTTCGCTTTTCCTCTTGGCGTGTGTGTGCGCGTGCGTGCGTGTGTGCGTGTCTGAATTGATGTCTACAGTGTGTGGGTGTGTGCGCGTGCGTGCGTCTACAGTGTGTGTGTGTGCGTGTACACAACAACAGGTATCAGGGTAGGGGGAGGCTAATCGCTCGTCTTACACAACATTAAACCCAGATAATACCACTTTATGATCAAAGCCGCCCTGCCTGGCCTGGCCTCAGATCTCTGGTTTGTTTCCTTGCTGTCCCAAGGCTCCAGCCTGCCACGGCACAATCAGTTCCTGGCAGCTCCTCTAAGCTCCCCTAATGCCCCATCTGAGCGCAAGACATCGAAAATGGCTTGTACCCTGTAGCCGCCTGCCATAGACCTAGTTTCTGTATCTGAAGTTCGAGCATGCATCTATTTCAGATAGGCTGCATTAGACCGACCCAATTGTGAATTCACAGGCGGTGTTACTTAGGATGCATTCCATTCATTCATATCACTATTCTCTAGGTTGGGCGCCAGCCTACCCGGTTATGCAGTATCCGTTGCATCCCTTGTCAGAGTACCCATTATACAGTCTGTCTGCCTATGTCCCCTATATGGAGATCTCTGTATCTGTCTGTCAGTCAGAGTGCCTTTGTCCCCTTTATGGCCATACTGTATGTGGAGATCCCTGATGTCAGCAGTACATATGTGGGCATACTGTAGGTGGGCACTTCCAAATTCACTTGTTAGTATGTTTGCCATAGGCAACCCACTATTGTATTTGGACCGAGATTCTTTTCCCAGCAAAGTGAACCTGTGTTTTGTAAACTTTTTCTAAGTAATGTTATCTGGGTTGGATGGCTGCACAACAGAAAAGTGAAGCTTTTGGTCATGCTTCACTTAACATCACAATATATAATATAAATGCTAAGACGGAATTCATTTCAAAGCGGATTCCTCGTGACTCTCATCACAGCAACCACGCATCTTTCTTGTTTAATCTGTATCCTGACTGAGTGAAAACGCATTTTCTGTTTAATAAAGAGCTGGAGAGACTCATACTGAACAAACACTCTATCTATAGCAATGCTATTTAACCCATATTTTAACCGAAGCAAATCACTTACCCTAACTTTAATATAGGATAAAGCATTTATATTTTTTTGTCTTTCGGGTATACGTAGAAGTTACCTCTGTATTGGTAAATCAGCGCACACAAAGTATAGTCATTTTTACTTTTTGTGTAGTTGTATAGTGCAATAATAATTTGTGGTTCAAAATCGACCTGTACTTATGTCTCACGGCTCAACAGTGTGCCTCGGCATGCCGTTTGGGAACCACCGTTCTAATTAATCACTACCTTGAAGTTAAATTGCGTGGGTCTACTATTTGACTTCCAAATAGCATTCATCATCACCTCTTTGCTACTGTAGGTAAAGGCAAACAAGTCTTGTGGGATTGTTCCTTGCATTGTGCAATCCCATAACCCTTGTCATAAAGCGTGACTTCCTTAGCCTGCCTCAGCCTATTATTACACAGCTCTAGCGGTATCTAATATTTGGCCCAGAAGGATGCTACTGTACCTTTGTCACAGGTTTATCAAGGTAGCAATCCATAAGCCATCGGCCATTAAACGTAGCTTCCAATGGCCATTTTATCATTGATCATCAATGCCATACTGTATCATCACATCTCCAGACTGTGGGAGACATGTCTGTCGAGCGTATGGCCTGGCGCACAAACACAATAAGTAAACAGGGCTGATGTATGGCCTGTGCTTGCCTCGGCCTCCCTCCATATTGATCTCTGTTATGTGTTACATTGCTTAAGCCCAGAGGCGGCGGCAAGTAGAAATGCATCAGCTTCTCGGAGCACTCCATTACAGGGAGAGGTACTGTCAGCTAGTCAACATACTGTAGTACTTCTGCTGGAACAACTGGCTTGTTCTCTTGGATTCCATATTGCTATTGATAACTGAAACTTATGAAGCACCGGCCATAAACTTATCCATAATCAAAGCAATAGCAAAACGTATTTTCAGCAATAACATTAGGCATACGATTTTTTCATGAAGCTGTATATTAATTTGTGAGATTGGCAGCATTTTGCTTGCTCCTAACATCGAATATGAGAATGATACTTTTTTCTACTCTAGATGTTGCCAAAAGCAATTACTTCAACATTTGCTGCCTAATGAATTTGAAGATTGAAAACAAACAGCTGGGACTAATGTTGCAAATCACTATTTGATTGCAAGTGGAATCATTTGTTTCCCTCAAGGAGAAACAGATTATTGATACAGAGCAAATGAAATATGTATTTAGCCTAAGCTTTGGACCCAAGTCAGTCAAAATGGTTATTACTAAGGCAATACAGAACAAAACACTGTTTGCATGAGATCTATTGCAGTGTTTTGCTATTATGTCCCTCTTACAGTATCACGCCCCCTGGCTCCGTCTGCTGTTTAGAATTGCTGAGTAACTCCCATCTTTTCATACACCTTCCTTCTCCTGGGAGGAGTTGGCTTTAATATTTGATGATGTACATGAAACCCGTACCCGCTTTCCTCTGCTAGACTCTTTTTTTCCTTCTTTTTTGTGGGCTTTCTGAGAATTCCCTTATGAACAAACAATGGTGCAGCACGTCCAGTCCTATGAAGATAGTTTGAGGGAGAAGAGAGTGTTCCTTTGGTCGCACTTGTTCTATTCTTTTCTGTCTTTTTTCCATTATTATCACCACCTCCCAGAGACCTCTGTCCGGTAAGATGTGCTTTTCAAACCCTTGTGCCTTTGCTTCAATACAACAAAGAAATTGTCTAAAAATTAATGGGAATGGTAATTCCTACTTTCAATAAAGTAAATACTATATTTTTGAGCGCTCCATAGCGTGGCCGTGTGTGTATCCTTCCGTGTATCCGTCTGTATGTAGCCTGCAATACCGTTGAGTGACCAGAGAGGTGCTGTTGAGCAGCCTTGAAATGTACATGCGTTTTCACCTTGACTACATTCCCCAGGTGCGTCTGCCTGGCACAGTGGCACGGCATGACTCACACATTGAAATGATTGTCAAACGTAGGACTGGGAATGCTTGATAGCTGAGTGGTTCATGTGTAACATAGGTTCTAATGCTGGTTCTGACAGCATGTCCCCGGTTTGACTCCCAGGCCAGGCAGACCATTCTGCCGCATGTTGTTCACCTGCGTTCTCTCCCCCTTTCCTGTCTCTCAAACCACAAATGTGTTTATCAACACATTTAATAAACAAAATCCATAACTGCATGTTTCTCAGTTCTAAGGAATCACGGACTAGCATTTCTGGTAACATCATCTTTAACAGCCAATGAGGGACCAGCTTTCCTTTAGTTCTAGTTCCTCTCTCTCTATTTCTAGTTCTCTCTTGTGTCTTGTTCCTAAAGGATTTTATACGTCACCCAAAACTTTCCGTCTCTTTCCCCCGATTCTGTGTTTAGTGACAGGTGTGGTTAGATGACAAGGTTGTTTAAATTGTATAGTGTGGAGCATTGAGCCTGCTCCTCTTCTCGTCTTACCCAGAATGCAGCTCACCCTTCGGGGCAAACCAGCTGGATCTAACCTGGGAGCCAGTGCCATTAGTCATGCACCGATAGGTGATTGACAAAAAAATAGCAGGGGGCGCAGTGAAGCTGGCCAGTAAACTCACACACCTACTGATGCTTGGATGGCAAGATCAATGTGGGAAGAGAAATGGAGAGACTGAATGGTGTGAGTACGTTTGTGTTCTGCACCGCACAGAGGCCACAATTTGTCCCCAATTGTCAAATTGGTGATAAAATGAGGTTCCCCAATTAACTTTTTACTGCAGTTCCATAAGGCTAGGATAATGGTTAGTGTTAGGCATATGCTAGTAGCCTAGGGACAGAATTTAAATTGGAATTTATGCTGTTTTGTGCAAATGTGTGTATTCTTGCATTTGAATTAAACTTACAGTCTGGAGAGGCAAAATGTGCAGCTACCAGCCTTTAAAAATATAATGAGACATAATCAAAGTGACTTGGTGGATCAGCTCCGCAGTTTGGACTTTGATAGACACGTCAACTCATTTGCCCTTGTAAAGCTGTGTATCTCAGGCCCAGTCTATAACATGGCTTGCCTCATCGATTACTTTTTTTAATCTCCAGACACTTCTGGTGAAATACTACACGTCAGCTGGCACCAAAAGTAATTAGAATCCAGACACATGCTCCCTGATTCTCTCTGGCTTTAACTTTAAATCTTTAAATCTCCCCAAATGCTCTAATCTGGCTCGTGCTGGTTAAAGCCAGGAGAGAGAGGGGGAGAGAGTGAGAGAGGGAGACAAATGTATTTGTCCCTGTGACACCTCACTATGCAGGTACAAGTCCACCTCTGTTACCTGTGACTTAATACAAAGGTACCGGAGACAAGTACATTTGTGTCTGCAAATCTCCCCATACTTCTTCTCACTTGTGAATTCAGCACCAGTCCCAGCTCAACTTTGAACTTGATGTGATCTGCTGTCGTCAATGCAGAACTGGAATCATTAGCTGTGGAACAGGAGCGTGTGTCACTGCAGGAGAATGGTATCCGCATAATTGGATGTGCTGTCATTCTTCTGGTTGGGCGAGCCTCCCTCGTTTGACTTGGGCTAATTGCAGGTCTTGTTTGTCCAGCAGTGAATGAGAGGAGTAAAAAGAAACAAGTAAGAGAAGAGGACTAGTTCTCTCTCAATGGCTTGTAAGGCGTAACCTTTCTGACACTGGCTCTCACAAGGCTGATTGGGACCCCAATGTTGCCATGTCCACTTATTATAAGCCACTTTGGACTTGTTTGCTTGTAATAATTGGTAGTATAGCAGATTGCTGTTTGTTTGGGCTTATTTGGGCTTGCTTTCAAATGTTGTTTAAACCATTGGTTCTCAAACATTTTCATGTCAAGGAAACCCCCCCAAATAATATGTAATTTGTCCACAGTCCCCCATCTGAAAATATTTTGTGCCAGGGACCCTGTAACAGATTTGTGTGTGGAATGTTTCAAAACATTAATTATTATTTTTTTCTTCTCATTTTTAACAACGCTGCGAGGCGTTGTTGGCTTGTAGATCGTTTTTTGTTAAACAATAAATCATGATTCTATCCATTTTGAATAGCTTGAATACATGATTACTATGCAATTGACAGATTGTTGATATTATTGACATTGGTTCTCAGTTAATAAGTAGTATGTTTAGAAATGGTAGTGGTACGGCCCACCCTGCTCGCTGTAACTTGTACATGTTTAAAATAAAAAATATGTCGTAGCCCCGACCCCCCCACCCTACGAGGTGGTAGGGGGTCCCTGCTCTATCTCCCCATCAGTTTGGGGGTCCCCGGCCTGAAAACGTTGAAGACCCCTGGGCTACAGGTTTAAAGTCTCATGTTGCCAAGTCGCTTCTTTTGGGCTTTTTTTTTTTCTTTCTTCAGTTCATAGTTTCTCTCGCGAAATCTGGAAACACTAATTGGGACAGCTCATTCTTGTTTACTGAGTAGGGACAGTGAGAGGTGGTGGATAGGAGCGCTGGCTGAGAGATGGGGATGAATTGAAACCGGGGAGTTAGAGGAGCTTGCAGATCTACAAGCAGATCTACAAGCTCGCAGCGCGGCACTGTGTGAGCTTGTATATCTGCTATTTTTCAATAGCTAAAGTATAAAATAATTTGGGCCCTAGTAACTCAGTCCCACTTTCCCCCTCCTTGTGACGCCCCTGGATGTATTTCTTAACATCTATGCCAAGCTCAAGGACGCATATATGTGTGAGCAATGACAGCTACATTTTATAGGGATTTATACAATTTTGTTCATAAAGGGAGCATAATTGAGCCTTTGGAGTAAAAGGTAAGGTAGTATGAAGAGGCAAAATGAAGTCAGTTGCTAAGTGGCCTAGTGCAGTGAGCCAGTAGGGCCTATTCATTTTCACACTCTCTAGAACGAGTAGTTCTTTATTTCAGTTGAAAGAATTGTAATATAGTTAAAGCAGTGACCCATAACCTTTTTAGTGAATACATTTGTATATTAACCAATCTGTACAGTAAAGTATGTTAATACTATATAACTAACACATCTGTGGTGGTTGGAGGTGGTCTCTCTCCCCGCTCTTCTTTTGAGGCATTTATGGCTCTTTCCGACAACAAGAACTATAGCTATCCGTGCCATGAAACCTATTACATGGGTTCTAGATTTGTTTCTATACAACTTGTTCCAGATAAGGTTCTCAGAACATAATTTGGGGCCTGCTCAGTTGGTGGCGCTAACTCTGAGGTGTTTTCTTTTTCTTTCATGATGTACCTCCCCCTTCAGGTGTGGTTGTGGTTATTATAATGGAAACTTAAACTTAGATTCAGTGGTCTGGGCAGTTAGGACCACTAATGGCTGACAAGGTATTTCATGAGGATACTCCGATGGAAATAACTTGCGTTCCCAAAAGTGCTTTGAGTTATAACGCAACAGTAAAAATGTTGGCGCTCGCACGGGCGACTTGGGTTTATATCGCGGGTAGAACATGAAAGTTATGGATTGCAGCTTTAAATTACAATGTCACAACTGTTCACCATCAAGGGCTGTAGGGATTCTTTTTGTGTGTGCAGTGTATAAAAAGGAGAGTTGAGGACAGACTTGAAAGACAGACATAAAGTACTGGACACCACCGGGAAGGAAAAGCTTACAAGATAACTTTCCTCCACCTCTGCCACACAATGCTTGCTGAGAGTCGTGAGTGAGTCAAGTGAGATGGTAGCCAGAGAAAGCCGGGAACAAAAGAGCACAAGAGAGCAAAAAGCTAAAAGGGGAATGGACAGAGTGACGGCAGCTAGACACAGGGAAAGAGAACATGAGACCTCCAGATGGATAGAGGCGTAAAGGGGGAATGACGGGACTTAAAAAGAGAGGGTTTGTGGGGCAGGCATCCTTGGGGTTCCACAACCTGCTGCGAAAAGGGATTAATGATGCAAGGTCAGACCTTGGGTGTGTTTGCACAGAGGCACACAGCTGTTCCCAATGCTGCAGACTGCTGTGGCCACACTGCAGGCCGCATACCAAACTGCAGGGGCGTCACAAGGGGTAGGAAAGTGGGACTGAGTTACTACTAGGGCCCAAGGTGGTGGAGGGGCCTTAATTATTTTATACTTTAGCTATTGAAAAATAGCAGATATACAAGCTCACAGCGCGGCACTGAGTGCCGCGCTGCGAGCTTGTAGATCTGCTATTTTTGAAACGTCGTGAAAATGTGTGCAAATCTTTGAATATTATGTATTTTTTAAGCGAACATTTGTAACTCAAATTTTGCTTCTGGGGGGGTCCCTGGAACTCAATATTTTGAGATGGGGTTCCGTGGCCAAATACATACCATTTTGGGGGTCCTTCACATGAAAAGGTTTGAGCTCCACTGACATAGAAACATAGGTTTTTCAAAAACCTCAGAAGGATTTGAAATATTCAAAGATTTTCATGATTTTTCAAAAATAGCAGATCTACAAGCTGTGAGCTTGTAGATCTGCTATTTTTCAATAGCTAAAGCACAGGGGCCCCGCAGTGAATCCTTGTACCCAGGGCCCAGAATTTGGTGCGACACCCCTGCCAAACGGCACAGCCACACTACGAGACAGGGTTGAAGGGCACACATACTGTAGTGGTGTTCACACTAGCATAATTCATAGATGCAAAGGAGGGATTTTTTTGCGGTCAAAATTAGCTTAAGAGACATGAATATAAGTGGACACAGGGTAATGTACTCATTCTGCCCTTCCCACTTTTCAGTCAACGTTAGCAGCAAGGCAATAAAGGTGCTTTTACATCAGGCGTGACAATATCAAATCTATTTGAAGATGCGATATTGGCGCAATATTGTGTGTCCGAAGTGATACGAATTAAGTATTGTTGTAAAAAGGTTTGTGCATGTTTGCCGCGAACTTAGTAGGAAGTATGTGGAAACTAGCTGATTCAGTGAAATAAATATTGCTACAGTATTGCTGCAGTTAGCCAAAAAACATTGTAGTGAAGTCGAATCGAGTGGAAAGAGGAGAGAACTTGGCGGAGGGTAGAGAAACGAGTCCTCTTAAGTCTCCAGGCAAGCTGGCTCTGTTTAAAGTGACAAGGGCCTTTTTCAAGGGACATATTTAGGGCTACCAACTAGGACACAGGTGCCAGTAGAAATAGACTTGTAATTATAAGGGAATGCCAAGAAGTTAGACAGTGATTGTGAATAGGTGCTCAGTGTACTATGGGTAACCTTGACCAAAACTGTCCTTTCAGCAGCCCAGCAGAGTTGAGCCATTTACCATATTGGAACAGTCTCTTGTTGCTAGGAAACATGAAAACCCTTTTCAACATCCGGTCTGCTGTTTACACAACTAGGATCAAAGCAAATCATTTAAAATAATAATGATGGCTTTTTTTCTGTTGCTGTTTCTCAGTAGTTTATGGTAT
>NC_137818.1:26398642-26603642 GCF_963921795.1 Nannobrachium achirus | reverse complement strand
AAACAAGCACAAAAGTGTTTGTCTAGCTATACTTATGGGGACTAAAAGCATGTTCACACAGTCACCTGCAGGGGACCTCTGACAGTGTGGGGACAAAATAGTAGGTCTCCACAACGGTTAGGGGTTAGGTTTAGGGATAGAGGTTAGGGTAAGGCCACAGGACTTACATAAAAATGAATGGAAGTCTATGTAATGTCCTTACAAGTGATGTAAATATATTGTGTGTGTGTGTGTGTGTGTGTGTGTGTGTGTGTGTGTGTGTGTGTGTGTGTGTGTGTGTGTGTGTGTGTGTGTGTGTGTGTGTGTGTGTGTGTGTGTGTGTGTGTGTGTGTGTGTGTGTGTGTGTGTGTGTGTGCGTGTGAGTGCGTATACAGGTGCATGCATATGCATATCCATGTGTGCAAAGGAAAAAGAGAGAAGATAATGTCAGAGACAGATGGAAAACTGCATTTTTGAGAACAACAAGATTGAGCGTCCTCAGGGCAAACAAATCATCGTACTTTTCTCTTTGAGAAAGCAATTTATATCTCAATCTGGGAATCCATTCAGTAAAAAAAGAAAGAAAAAATACCTTTGTTTTTGCCTCTGGGGGCACCACCTAGTTTTTGTGTAGAAACAGGAACTCGGTTTGGCTCCTCCCCTTTTTTAGTCCACTTCCTCCAGGGTGCTTTTGTGTTTATTCCAACTAGCGACTACATTACATGTTTAAGGCTAGTGGTGCTGACAGATTTAGCTGTTAACAGAATCTGTCTTGAGATTACTCTTACACAAACTGAGAGAGGGCGAGATCATTTAGCGACCTACAACTGGGTTGCAACCTGGTCGGTAGTTTTCACCGACTGGGTCGCTAAATCTACCGACTGGGTCGCTAAATATACCGACTGGGTTGCTAAATCTACCGACTGGGTCGCTAAATTTACCGACTGGGTCGCTAAATCTACCGACTGGGTCGCTAAATCTACCGACTGGGTCGCTAAATCTAAAATCTACCGACTGGGTCGCTAAATCTACCGACTGGGTCGCTAAATCTACCGACTGGGTCGCTTAATTTACCGACTGGGTCGCTAAATCTACCGACTGGGTCGCTAAATCTACCGACTGGGTCGCTAAATTTACCAACAGGGTCGCTTATCCACCGACCGGGCTGCTAACCCTAACCCAAACCCTAACCCTAACCCTAAATCACCGACCGGGTCGCTAACGCTAAATCTACCGACTGGGTCGCTAAATCTACCGGCTGGGTCGCTAAATCTACCGACTGGGTCGCTAAATCACCGACTGGGTCGCTAAATCTACCGACTGGGTCGCTAAATCTACCGACTGGGTCGCTAAATCTACCGACTGGGTCGGTAAATCACCGACTGGGTCGCTAAATCTACCGACTGGGTCGCTAAATCTACCGACTGGGTCGCTAAATCTACCGACTGGGTCGGTAAATCACCGACTGGGTCGCTAAATCTACCGACTGGGTCGCTAAATCTACCGACTGGGTCGCTAAATCTACCGACCGGGCCGGTAAATCACCGACAGGGTCGCTAAATCTACCGAACGGGCCGCTAAATCACTGACCTGGCCCGGTCGGTGATTTTGCAGCCCGGTTGGTAGATTTAGCGACCCGGTCGGTAAATCTAGCGACCCAGTCTGTAAATCTAGCGACCCAGTCGGTAGATTTAGCAACCCAGTCGGTAGATGTAGCGACCCAGTCGGTAGATTTAGCGACCCAGTCGTTAGATTTAGCAACCCAGTAGGTAGATTAGCGACCCAGTCGTAGGTCGCTAAATGATCTCGCCCCTACTGGACAAACTCTTACATACATTTCTTAAATCAATAACACATCGGCATCAGTTCTAATAAAAGTGTGATAGGGACTTTTAAACCTCAGTCAGTTTGTCCATCTTACGGATCTGGTAATGGATTAGATTAGATGAATTATACATTTTGAGTCGATCACTGGTAGGAATCCGATCTACCTTGACAACACTTTAATGCTGTAGTGTGGACTCTCGCAGTGCTAGAAGTAAAATCATACTTTTTAGGCAGTTTAAAATGTGATCTCTGGTTATGGAGATATAATCAGAAGAGCAGATGGTCGGAGCGTGTCTTTAGGTGTGTAACTAAACTATGCACCAGTGTGGCATCAATACTGCAGGCGGGGACGACAGGGCCTCCCCACCACTAGCGCTTATTCCGCTTAAGCACTTGCACCATGAAAGTATGACAGAGACAGATGGAGAAAAAGAGAAGAGAATGAGATGGAGAGAGAAAAGCAGCTTCCATCGCAGCTCCTATCTCGCGTCAGCCACCCTCATGAAAACAACCCGATGATAAAAACCTGTGCCGCTGTCGGCAGAGGACTGTGCGGCAGTCCATTTTGTATTCATGATTTCTGGAAATTCCACATCGATGGGGAATGGAAAGAAGAGAGAAGTGCTGAGCTTGTAAAAAAGAAAGACTTCACTTCAGCTGTAGTGTGCCTTAAAGCCTGGCAAGAGGCCATCTGACAGTTGGTCGGCCTTGAAGAGAAGTGATTAAGCAATGCTTAACTCGCGATTTGGTTTTGTGGACCGAGATATTGAAAAAGTTGCATCGTAAGGGAGATGCTGCTTGCTTTCTAAGCTTCAAGGCTAGGACCTTCGTAACCCATTTGATTTTTGTTCTACAGTCTGTGAGTCTGTGCTCCGTTGTGAAATAGATTTGCACACAGGGCACTAAATGAATAAGTGAGTGCATAGTGTGCACTACCCCTGTTTTAAATCATCACAATAATAATCCTATCATTTATTAGCATGTAACAATCACTAGACTGTTTGTGTACATCACAAAGATTGAATGTTTGTTTATAGTATGACTTCAAATCACCCCTACACACACATGCGGGAGCACGCATGCATCTACGTGTGTATATGTGTGTGTGTGTGTGTGTGTGTGTGTGTGTGTGTGTGTGTGTGTGTGTGTGTGTGTGTGTGTGTGTGTGTGTGTGTGTGTGTGTGTGTGTGTGTGTGTGTGTGTGTGTGTGTGTGTGTGTGTGTGTGTGTGTGTGATGGAGTATGAAGTGCGTCTATTCGACAACTCTGAAATTGAGAAGTACAAGGTTGCACTTCGTGAACATGCATGGGTGCATTCAAGATTGAAGAGATTTGCAAAAATAATAAAGCAAATGTACATGTTGATACACATCCAGCAACGTGCATGCAGATACACAGACAAGTATGAATAAAATAGTTCACTTTCTTCCATCCAAGATATTCTTTCATTCTATCTCCGCTCCATCCAACGGCACTCTAGAGAAGCCCATTTCTTCCCAATCATTTCTTCATAATCAGTTTATCTCGGAGGAGATTAAAAAAGAAAGTCTTGTCATATTTCCTGTTCTCCCATCACCTCTTCCTCTTGACCCTCTGACTCTGTCCTTCTCACCACATCGACACGACAGGCGGTGTCTGCTCAGTGGGTGTGTTGTAGTAGCCTGGCGGGGCCCGACGTCATACTGCGTTCACTCACTCATTCCTTCCACAGTATAACGTCTGGCCTTTGGCCTATTGGCAGCTTGAAAAGTGGGCGGGAGTACTTGCCTTGACAGACAGACTCCTCTAACCAATCAGCGTAGCCAAACATCTCTCAGCCAGTCGGAAGAACGGCAAACAAACACGTCTTTTCGGCCGATAAACTCCACTAGCGCATCCTCCGTGTTCCTTTTTAATTGTTGTAATTGATTCCAACTCTGAAATAACTGCACTTATTGCTTGTTTTATGGTTAGAGAGTTAACTGTTACACTTGTTGCATCGCGAGGGCAGCCATTGTTGTTTTGAAAATGCTGCAGCATGCATCTACGTCACCGTCTACACATGGACCAATCAGGGAATTCTTTTCACTTGTTGTCAGGAAAGACAGCTACGTGTGTTGTGCGGAAGCAGTCACTGATTGGCCCCGATCAGAAAATAATCATAATACTCGCTGCCAATACCTGGAAGTCCAGACGTTATACTGTGGAAGGAATGAGTGAGTGAACGCAGTATGACGTCGGGCCCCGCCAGGCTAGTGTTGTAGTGCTCTGGACCTGACATCCAATGTGATGTTCTATCCCTCCTAAAATGCTTTCTGAGGACCCAGCTCCTCCCATAAGACCTGAGGCCGATTCTACAAATGCCTTCTGAATCAGTAGTTCTCAAACTTACAGTGTATATTTATATGTAAATATATTCAGGTTAATTAGGAAACAATTATTTATACAGCACAAAGGCCTGCCAGTGTTTACCGTATTGACAGACTAACTCCAACAGTGAGGATGAATCAATCCAAAATGCAATTGATGGTTTTCCATTGCAATTTGTGCAACAATGACCAATAAACACCCCAAGGAGTGGGGATCAACTTACTATTATAATCAAATATTTTTGTTTATTTGCATTTGTACAGTATGTTGTGGTCCACGATTATAGTGCCAGAAAATATCTTGCCATGCATCTGTTGTGCATTAGTACTGATTGTGCACTGCAGAGCCAATATTCTAGTCAGCACAACTCAGGCATTAGTGTAATAGACGTTGGACAGGGACATAATCCCCCTGTGTACGTACAAACACATTTAACCAGGTGAATGTGGGGAGGTGGTGGGCAAAAAGCAGCAGACTCATATCACACAGAGCTGCAGTGGGTGAGTGGATAGACAGCAACATGACTAGGGTGAGTACATTTCATGTACAGTAGTTGAAATGTATTCGCGTTGGCATGTGAACGTTTTTCTCACTATATCTCCTCAATAAAAGTGTAGTTTTTCTTGAGGATATTTGGTGCAGTAATATTTTTAACAAGACTATGGAGTCTAAAAGCCACGCAAGCACCCCCTAGAGGCCATGCTGCCAGAGGCCTGACCTGACCAAAGTGGCTTCAACTGACCAAAACTGCCATCCTTACCCTACGCTCACACTGGCAACGGATTTGCACTTTTTCAGACCTACTGTTACAGTAGGTCTGTGGTAGGTAGGTACAGGTAGGTAGTGTACAGACGAACCATGTTCACCAAACCTGGCACAAACACTGTTCAGGGGTCTGCCTTCAGAATAGCCACACCAGCGGCCATCCCGTTAAGGGCCCTTGGGTGCCACAGCCCGCACTCCAATCCACAACAATCCACACCAAAATGTGGCGCAAACACTGTTCAGCATAATGCGTTTTGAGTATCTGCTTTATAGAGTTTGTAAGCAACTAATTATAAATCAGGCTTTACAATACATATTCGTGTCTTCATCTTTGTGATGCTGTGATATTCAAGGTATGATTCCATCTCCCCTGTGCCTTGGACAGGGTTGTATGCATGCATACTTTCTCTCATTGGAACAGCTTTCAAGCTTTCCAACCAGGTCAAGAGTGCAGAGTGTGTTTGTGTGTGTTTTCTCTCGCTGGTGGCTATCATTTCACGTCTCATCTCCTCCGAGAGCCCGAGAGAGTGGCGTGCGTTGAATCAGGGCAAAAATGAGAAATGGAAAGGGTCAGACATGTAGGGAATAGTGTCAGATTCTGTGTAAGAGATACTGTGTGCAGAAGATGGATATGTGCGTGTGTGCGTGTGTTGATTCTGAATCGGCACAAGAGAAACAGAATTGCCTCTGACTCAAGGCCTCTGGTGTGCTCTCTGGTAAATAGCCAAATGTTGACGAGGTCAAATCTCCTATTTGGTACCATTGCGATAATGTCTGCATATACTGTAGAGATGCAAAGAAAAAAAAAAGAAAAAAAATATATATAGAGAGAGAGAGAGAGAGAGAGGGAGGGAGAAGGGGATGGAAGGGGATGGAAGGGAAATGGATCAGTGGGATGTGCTTGGTGTGAAGAGGGAGAAACAGAAACTAAGTAGAGGGATGGAGAGAGGAGAGGAATGTTAGCTGATCTGCTGTCTGCTGACAGAGAATGAAAGAGGACAGAGATGGCTGTTTGTCAGGTGAGGGTGAGTGAAGAGAACAGAAGAGCTTTGGTTGATATCCCTGCATCAAGGACAGATGACGTTGCTAGTGAAGTGCTAGAGAAGTACAAGGTTGCACTTCGTGAACATGGATACATTCAAGATTGAAGAGATTTATTGGTCACAATCATACAAGTATGTGTGTGAAGTGTTACTGTGCTACAATGTCATATATATATATATATATATATATATATATATATATATATAGTTCACTTTCTTCCATCCAAGATATTCTTTCATTCTATCTCTGCTCCATCCAACGGCACTCCAGAGAAGCCCATTTCTTCCCAGTCATTTCTTCATAATCAGTTTATCTCTATATATAGACAGAGGAGATTAAAAAAGCTAGTCCTGTCATATTTCCTGTTCTCCCATCACCTCTTCCTCTTGACCCTCCGTCCTTCTCGCCGTCTCTCCTTCAGCCTCGCGGTCCTTCCCTCTCTCTCTCCATTCAGGGGTGTCGCACCAAATTCTGGGCCCTGGGTACAAGGATTCTCTTATTTTGTGCTTCAACTATTGAAAAATAGCAGATCTACAAGCTCACAGCGCGGCAACCGAGTGGCGCGCTGCGAGCTTGTAGATCACGAAAAATCGTAAAATCGCTTGTAGATCACAAAAAATCGTGAAAATTCGTTTTTTTTTTTAAACCTATGTTTCTATGTCAGTGGTGCCCCCAAAATGTTTAGTTCCAGGGACCCCCCAGAAGCAAAATTCGAGTTACAAATGTTCGCTTAAAATAACACATATATTCAAAGATTTGCACACATTTTCACAACTTTAAAAAAAATAGCAGATCTACAAGCTAGCTGCTGCGCTGCAAGCTTGTATATCTGCTATTTTTCAATAGCTAAAGTATAGAATAATGAAGGTCCCCCCACCTTGGGCCCTAGTAACTCAGTCCCCCATCCCTCCCCTGTCTCCATTCATTCATTCTTCCCTGGACAGATCCCTCTGTAATGCCTCACTTGTGCTCCGTCGTACGACGGCATCACAGAAGGAAAATAGCCTTTTTATAGATCGGCTTGTAGAGGCTTTACACACTTCCTTCATCACTCTCTCTCTCTCTCTCTCTCTCTCTCTCTCTCTCTCTCTCTCTATCTATTTCTCTCTCACTCTCCATTCATTTCCTTTCCGTCACGATCCTGGGATGGCCGCGGGCGCCTCTTCCTCTGCCTCTCGCCGTTCCTCCTCATCATTCTGAGGCCAACGGTGGGAGTACATTCCCGTTGCAGGGGCCCAATCAAAACAACAGGACAGGGCTTAATAATGACAGGCAGCCGTGAAAGAGATATGAAAGTCAGTTTTTTTAATTAACCCTCCTCTGAACCGCTATTCAGTGTTGCTGAGAATCGTGATTATGTTCTACAGAAGGTTATCGCTTTGTTATGTGAAGGATTTACTAAGCCTTTTTTTAAGAAAAGTACTTATTTCAACTTTTATGCTCATTGTGAGCGGTGTCAAGGTAGAGGTCAAATAAGAAACTTAATTTCCTTGCAATTTTCACTTCAGTTCATGCTGCTTTGTCAAGACATCACAGCAGGATCAGTACACTCACAGTAATGACATATCATAGCTCATCAGGTGTAAGGCCAAAGCGACAGAAATTGTCTTGCGAAAAGCGTGACATTCTATTACATACTTTTTAATTAGTGTGTCATCTTGTCTGTGGGTGTCTGACTGTGGGTTTGTTTGGACAGATATGACCATACTATACATAGTACAGTATATTTATACACATATATATCAGAAGTTTAGGCCGCTATGCAGCCCTCACACCTATGCCGCACCGCTGATCCGACCGATATGTCTGAGTCATAGTGTCATTTTGTGCCGATATACTTATGGAGATCCCTGATATAATTAGTATCATGCCCATACCCTGTATATTGGCATGCCCATATATGGGAATATTGGTAAGATGGTGGTTTTGGACAACTGGATATATCAATAAATTCCCATTTATGGACATATCGGTCGGAACGGCGGTTCTGGACAACTGCATACCCAACTTGGTTGGCAGGCACCGCACTCCCTCGAGTCCTTGCCAATGAAAATGTATTAAGTTCCTAGCTTCTATATGGCCCATTTTTACAATTTGATTTTACCTTGTACTCTTGAAATAATTTGCTCCTCCTTTGAGTCATTATTGTGGCTAAAAACCTCCCATGAAAGCCATTTGGGCTTAATAGAATTTAATAAATGATTTCAAAGAGAGCGAGGAGTAATTTTCAGTTCTACCTCCTAGGGTTTCAATGTAATTGCATATGAATAATTATTCAAATCTCCGTCGTACTTATTCTCCAGGCAAATGTAGAATCGGTTGGTTATGTAGCTTACCCCTGCCGATCCCCTCAGACTGTGACAACTTCCCAGTTGTTTAAAGAAATGCACTGTTTAAAAAGTCCCTGCATGCTTCCCAGGGTGCCATTGTTTGGAATGTCAAACATGTATGTTTTATCACATCCATGTTGTCTCAGTACACCCTGAATACTGCAGCACTTGGATTTTAGACAAAGCTATGAATGTTCAATCCTTCCTATCTCCCAGTTTACTTTTGTTCTTCCAACACACAACACTTCCAAGGATTCTTTTGTTGTTGTTTGTTTGCAAATCCTCCCTGTTTTAAATTTGAATGGAACATTTATTTTCAATATTCACAGTATAACAAATGTGACATAACATAAAACACAAATATTAAACACAAATCTTGCATTTAACACACAATCTTAAAATTGACCTTGAATTATTGATGTCAGAAACCTTTGCTAGGCATACATCTCTTTCTTTGATTGCAACGCAACCTGCACCAACGCATAGCACAATAGGCTAATCTCATATCGATGTGCAAGTCAATGAGCAACAGCTTTGTGTTAATCTGTAGGGATTAAAAAACGTGTGTTTTAAACACATCCGCTTATAATCCTGCTTCATTCCCATACACACAACATTATCATCAGCACGACAGCTGCATGCAGATGAAGTGTCAGTCAAAATAAGTGGTACAATTTCAGATATTAGTTCAAGGGTATTACAAGGCTGCCCTGCAGGGGTGTTGCACCAAACTCTGGGCCCTGGGTGCTTTAACTGTTGAAAAATAGTAGATATACAAGCTCACAGCGCAGCACCGAGTGCCGCGCTGCGAGCTTGTAGATCTGCTATTTTTGAAAAATCGTGAAAATGTGCGCAAGTCTTTGAATATTTCAAATCCTTCTAAGCTTTTTTGAAAAAGCTGTTTCTATGTCAGTGGTGAACTTTTTCACGTGAAGGACCCCCAAAATGATATGTATTTGGCCACGGACCCCCATCTCAAAATATTTAGTTCCAGACACATTTTCACGACTTTTCAAAAATAGCAGATCTACATGCTCGCAGCGTGGCACTGTGAGCTTGTATATCTGCTTTTTTTCAATAGCTAAAGTATAAAATAATAAAGGCTCCTCCACCTTGGGCCCTAGTAACTCAGTCCCACTCCCCCCCCCCCCCTCCCCTTGTGACGCCCCTGCTGCCCAGCGCAGCATGTTGTCAAAGGCAAACGTGAAATTGTTGTGAAATTTTCAGTTGCGTTCAATTTCTGGTATGAGCTGCCACAACAAGACTCTCAATCCCCCATGGTGCCTTGCTTCCAGGATATAGACTAGTGCTTCTCAACCCTTTTCATGTCAAGGACCCCCAAATTGACATTTATTAGCCCGCCGACCCCCATTTGAAACGATATTATGCCAGGGAGTCAGGGACCCCCACAACAGAAGATTTTTACGGCTTTATCAGTGATTCCCAGCCATTTTAATTTCAAGGACCCCCAGTCTGACATGCCTTTTAGGCTACGGACCCCCATTTAACACTTGCATGACTGAGCAGGTTATTTTGACCGATTTTGAGATTTAGAAATGGAACAAGACTGCTCAGGAAACACTCAAAAATATTTATTTCATCTCAGCCACACCAACTCAAAACGGCCAAAGACGGATTCTGTTCGGCGGTTCCCGACATTCGGTCGTGTTGGAAGTCACCATTATTACAGAAATATATACTGCATGCTATGCTGAACGTAATCCACTTAGTGTCATCTTTTCAAAATGCATATTTACCGTACAGTTTGTGTTTGTATGCTTATTTCGCAATACCTATTGCGCAATCCTCTGTAGAGTGAGTTTGTCATCATGGTCACAAGAGTATCGGGTTTCAAGAGGGAAGGGGGGGGTTAGAGAGAGAGAGAGAGGAGAGAGAGAAGAGAGAGAGAGAGAAAGAGAGAGAGAGAGAGAGAGAGAGAGAGAGAGAGAGAGGTACAGTAAGATACAGTAGATTACAGTACAGTAAGATACAGTACAGCAAGGTACAGCATAGTACAGTACAATACGGTACAGCAAGGTACAGTAGAGTACAGCAAAGTACAGTACAATACGGTACAGCAAGGTACAGTAGAGTACAGCAAAGTACAGTACAATACGGTACAGTCAGGTACAGTAGAGTAAGATACAGTAGATTACAGTACAGTAAGATACAGTACAGCAAGGTACAGCATAGTACAGTACAATACGGTACAGCAAGGTACAGTAGAGTACAGCAAAGTACAGTACAATACGGTACAGCAAGGTACAGTAGAGTACAGCAAAGTACAGTACAATACGGTACAGTCAGGTACAGTAGAGTAAAGCAAAGTACAGTAAGGTAAGGTAAAGTAGAGTACAGTACAATACGGTACAGTAAGATACAGTAGATTACAGTACAGTAAGATACAGTACAGCAAGGTACAGCATAGTACAGTACAATACGTTACAGCAAGGTACAGTAGAGTACAGCAAAGTACAGTACAATACGGTACAGCAAGGTACAGTAGAGTACAGCAAAGTACAGTACAATACGGTACAGTCAGGTACAGTAGAGTAAAGCAAAGTACAGTAAGGTAAAGTAGAGTACAGTGCAATACGGTACAGTACAGTACAGTACAGTACAGTACAGTACAGTACAGCAAAGTACAGTACAGTACAATACGGTACAGTCAGGTACAGTAGAGTAAAGCAAAGTACAGTAAGGTAAAGTAGAGTACAGTGCAATACGGTACAGTACAGTACAGTACAGTACAGCAAAGTACAGTACAGTACAATACGGTACAGTCAGGTACAGTAGTGTACAGCAAAGTACAGTAAGGTAAAGTAGAGTACAGTAGAGTACAGCAAAGTACAGTAAGGTAAAGTAGAGTACAGTAGAGTACAGCAAAGTACAGTAAGGTAAAGTAGAGCACAGTAGAGTACAGGACAGTAAGGTAAAGTAGAGTACAGTAGAGTACATTAAAGTACAGTACAGTAAGGTAAAGTAGAGTACAGTAGAGTACATTAAAGTACAGTAAGGTAAAGTAAGGTACAGTAGAGTACATTAAAGTACAGGACAGTAAGGTAAAGTAGAGTACAGTAGAGTACATTAAAGTACATTAATGTACAAAGTACAATACAGTAAGGTACAGTAGAGTACAGTACAGTAAGGTACAGTAGAGTACATTAAAGTACAGTACAGTAAGGTACAGTAGAGTACATTAAAGTACAGTACAGTAAGGTACAGTAGAGTACATTAAAGTACAGTACAGTAAGGTACAGTAGAGTACAGTAGAGTACAGTAAAGTACAGTACAGTAGAGTACAGTAAAGTACAGTACAGTAAGTGGATGGATGGATGTGGATGGATGCATGGATGGATGGATGGATGGATGGATGGATGGATGTGGATGGATGGATCGATGGATGGATGGATGGATCGATGCATGGATGTGGATGGATGGATGGATGGATGGATGCATGGATGGATGAATGGATGGATGCGAATGGATGGATGTGGATGGATGGATGTGGATGGGTGGATGGATGTGGATGGATGGATGGATGGATGTGGATGGATGGATGTGGATGGATGGATGGATGGACAGACAGACAGATGGATGGATGGATGTGGATGGATGGATGGATGTGGATGGATGGATGCATGGATGGATGTGGATGGATGTGGATGGATGGATGGATGTGGATGGGTGGATGTGGATGGATGGATGCATGGATGGATGGATGTGGATGGATGGATGGATGGATGTGGTTGGATGCATGGATGGATGGATGGATGGATGTGGATGGATGGATGGATGGATGTGGATGGATGGATGGATGGATGTGGATGGATGGATGTGTGGATGGATGGATGGATGGATGGATGGATGGATGTGGATTGATGGATGTGGATGGATGGATGGATGTGTGGATGGATGGATGGATGTGGATGGATGGATGTGGATGGATGGATGGATGTGGGTGGATCACTGCTGCAACGTAGCTGTGAGCGCCTGCGAAGCAGGCGCGATCTCTAGATGTGAGCGGCCCGAAGGGCCGCGAACCTCTAGTATTTACAAAACGTCTCAGATGGTAAAAAATCGAACCTCTGTTCGAAGTGGAGCTGTGTGTGTGTGTGTGTGTGTGTGTGTGTGTGTGTGTGTGTGTGTGTGTGTGTGTGTGTGTGTGTGTGTGTGTGTGTGTGTGTGTGTGTGTGTGTGTGTGTGTGTGTGTGTGTATTGCAGTTGATGCTCAGGGCAGGCTAGACTCAACAGCACCTCTCTGGTCACCCAGGATCATGTGTACCGATTTTTGTGACATTTGAAGAAAATATGTAGGAAAAGAAGCAAAAAGTGTGTTTTGGAGAAAATTCAAGATGGCGGGAAATCTATCCTGGCGCAAATGGGAATTTTAATTTTCCGATCTATGGTTCAAGAGTTACGGGGCAAAACGTAAAGTGGGCCGTTATAGCGCCACCATGAGGCCGAGTGATGTAATTATTACAATAAGTAATTATTATATAAGTCAATATAATATTTGTGCCCGGGTAGCTCAGTCGGTAGAGCTCTTACCTTTGTACCGCAAGGTCATGGGTTCGATTCCGGGCACCGCCAACTCAGCGTATGAGTAGCACGGTTTGGCAAGTCGTGCGGCAAGTACTGGGAGCTGATGGTAGGTGTGGCGCTCCACCTCAGCAGTCCATCTCCCAGGGGTCTAGCGCATTGTAACGGGGACAGACTCCCGCGTGTTACCGGCTGATACCGACAATAAGCCACTCCCGACCTACTTATATAAGTCAATGGGGACAATTAAGCGTCGTTTTTTGCCGATTACGTCGGCATGGTAAGGCGGATCGGAACGAAAGGTAATAGAACACCATTCCCGGCCGAGCCGCACATTTTGATGTATATATTGCGCGAGTGGCGTAAATGGTGCGGCACTAGTTACGCGCCGAAGTTTAGGCTACATACAGACACGGACGGAGACAGACAGACAGACAGACCCACACACACGGCCACGTATAGGGAGCTTGTGTTCCACACAGCTCCAAAAACAAGACTTGGCTTGTATGTTTAGGAAAAGTCATGAAAGGTCACATTTCTGAGAGTTTCCTGAGCAAACCCATTCCACCTCTAAATCTCAAAATCAGGCTCAGGCATGCGAGTGGCATTTCTATCTGGTAAAACAAACCTAGCCCAGCCTTACCCTTCCCTGACCCTTCTTTGTATTTTCCTACTGTATATATATTTTTGCACTGTTTTTTTATTATTTTTTTTTGTATTTTCCTTTATTTTCCTGACTATATCTACTGCATACTGTAGTGCTGTGTTCTATCCGTCTCTCATTCAATGTTATAGAGCATCGCAGCGGAAGTGGATTCCTGGGGTCACTTAATATTCCCCATTCATTTTCGCCATAGACTTTTACGAAAATATTTATAACAATTATGTTAAGCCTCGAACCAAGCCATCCAGGATGGAGGTGAATCATGACCATATAATCTTTTTTTCTATGAAAAGAATTGAAATATTCAGACTCCGCACAAATGTTCACGATTTTTCAAAAATAGCAGATCTACAAGCTCGCAGCGCGGCACGTGAGCTTGTATATCTGCTATTTTTCAATAGTTAAAGCACAAAATTTGAGTGAATCCTTTTATCCAGGGCCCAGAATTTGGTGTGACACCCCTGTGTGTGCCTGTCTGTGGGTCTATGTGCAGGGCGTGGCTGAAAATGAGCACTTGTGCTCAGTGAACTACCCTGTATAAATAACAGAGGGGAAAAATATATATTGTCCTTGTCGGGTGGAAACCGTGAACTGCATGTCCAAAACCCTCCTTTTTTAGTTATTATTTAAAAAACTATTTAAAATAGTGAAAATAGACGATCTACAAGCACACAATGCCTCGCATCGTGCTTGTAATCGGCTATTTTTATTACTTTTGTGTGGCACTTTTGTATGATGAAGTAGGGCTTTCTGAAACTTGGAGATTCAAGGTTTCTTCCCGACAGTGACGATATGCATAGGTTGTTTAGCCTTTACCAACAGTCTTCCTCTATGTTGAGATTTGAAATGGGGCCTGCCCTTTAGTCCAATGTCTCAATAGTCAGACAAATGAGTTAGATTAATGTGAGGTTAGGGTTAGGCATAGTGTTTTGTTAGTGCTGCCAGACCAGTGGTAGCCCAATATTCCTTTTCTGTTAATTCAAATTCTTTATTATCCTCTGACATCTGTTCCTAGAGTCTCTCACATACTGTAGCTGAGAAAGGAAGTCATTTTGTACTGTCCATACAATATAGATATGTCGAGATCGTGGCTTATTGTCCCCAGAGAGGACAATGGTGACCGGATGTAAATTCAGTGATGACATCCATGCAATAACAAAATATCGCTTTTCCTCAGTTTAGGTTTAGTGCCCCGCTTGGCAACTCATTTTCTCCCATGCCCGTAAACCAACTAATAACATCCACACCAAACACACCTCTTTCGAATTACTCAGTACATTTATACAGCCTTTCATAGCAATGTGAATTGACAATCTGGCAATGACAGGCATAATGCGAAACTAGGGTAGGGGGTTAGCGTGGGTGGGTAAACGTTAAGCATTAGCTGGGCACAATCAGCCTCCGGGTCCATTAGCTGCCCCTGCCTTTATCCACTGGATATTTATAGGGCACCTTGGTATTGGGGTCCGGGGGCAGGTAACCGGAGAGGGAGGTGGAGGGTGGCAGTGGTGGCGTGGGAGGCCTGTCGTTTGGTGCCTGCGGTGGTGATTAATGCTTGAATGCAGTGAGCTTTATCAGGAGTCCGGCAGCCTCCGGACCAGTGAATGTCAGCGCAATTAAAGGCGGGTGGCAGACTGTAGAAAATGAGAGAAGTGGGCGCCTATCTGCAGATTGCAGACTGGGCTAGCCAGGAGCATGGCTGTCGTGTAGACGATTCCATTGGCTAACGTCTGTTCATTCTTTAATCACCTCCGCTCCTCATTAAGACCTGCTTTTGTTCCAGCCACCGCCTTTCTCCTGCGCTGACAGATAAAATATGGCAAGAGAGAGAGAGAAGAAAGAAGAGATGACAGTCTCTGCTTTGCCCAGGCATGGGCGAACCTCTTAAAGGTGGGGGTGGGGTGATAGAAATGGTGGCAGATTCAGTCAACTAAGGAAGAGGGAGGGAGAAGAGATGAAACCGGAACGAGGGGGAGAGAGACGTGGAAAGGGAATTGTCAGACCATGAAAGCTTATAATTCTTCTGGATTTTTCTCCTGAGTGGAGGAACACCCACAGACACGCACGCACACACATACATGCACATGCACATGGACGCACACACACACACACACACACACACACGCACACACACACACACACACACACACACACACACACACACACACACACACACACACACACACACACACACACACACACACACACACACACACATTTTAACCATTTATTTATGTTCACACAAAGGAGATGCATACAAGGACACAAATATTATAGGTGCAGTAGAGTTACTTACAAACTCATGGCATATGTCTTCATAATACAATAGCAAGTCACTTGGTACTCTACGGGTATAAGTAGTAGCGTATCCGCCATATGTGGCGGCTGCCGATTATAGCAGAGACGGCACAATACTTTGCCAGCCTTTTTGCCTCTTTTTTGGGCATCCCAAGTTGTTGAAACCCAGCCTGTGGGTATGTCCTAGGCTGCCAAATATAGAAAACAAATAGTCTGCACCTGTAACCTGTAAAAAAAAAAAACCACACACACACACACACACACACACACACACACACACACACACACACGCGCGTGCGTGACGTGCCTGTACTACAGTAGGAGTTTATATCATAACTATACGTAGTCCATCCAGCCCGTTAGAGCCAGGCCTGCTGAACGTATACTGAAAAGTGGTAGTTGGACTGATTGGTGCAACAGTTCAATGGGGGATTGGTGTTAACGTTCTACTTTCTCAGTTAATAAGCACTGCAATGCTATCATGCTAGGTTGGTGATAATGAGGGGCACACGTCGGTCCGATGTCTCATTACCCCGACTACGTGGCTACACGTGCGGTTAGGGTTAGAGACAGGGTTTGTAATGGGGAGAGTTGGACGAACGCAACGTCGGAGTGAGAACCATAACACACACCCGATAGTAATTGTGATCAAAGGTCTTCATGAAATTGTCAGACCTTTTCCTGCAGAGGACGTCATGATAGAATGCGGATCAACAGATCAATAAAGAAAAGTAGAGCATACCAAAAAACTAATTCTATTTTCTACTTTGTTTTTTCAAGAATTCCCTGAGAGTTCATGCAAAGTACTGAAGGCAACAATGCTCAAACTATGCTAGATTTATGCCAGTGGCAGTCTCTGCTAGCGGTGTTAACAGCAGGGCTTATTGTGGACTGTCATGGTGTAAACTAGCCTCTGGTAATCTGTCTAATTCCAATGCAAAGTGCTGAAAGACAGCTCTGCATTAACAGCTGCCAAGATTGTGTGTGTGTGTGTGTGTGTGTGTGTGTGTGTGTGTGTGTGTGTGTGTGTGTGTGTGTGTGTGTGTGTGTGTGTGTGTGTGTGTGTGTGTGTGTGTGTGTGTGTGTGTGTGTGTGTGTGTGTGTGTGTGTGTGTGTGTGTGTGTGTGTGTGTGTGCGCGTGCGTGCGTGCGCAGGTTTGTGTATGTGCCGTGTTCATGCGTGTGCACTTGCGGGCTATAATGCTCTGTAATCTTAGCATCCATTCCAATCACCATTGCAGGCACCTTACAGTGGAACACATTTTGACGCATTACATGTTATTGGCTCAGTCTTGCAGAGGCAAATGTATAGGCCTATGTAAATGTGACTAAATAAATGATGATTGCCTCCCACACCTGTTCAGTGCTTGGAATAATATGGAGCAGTATTTAGCCACGCACAGCAGCAACCACAAGTCTGTGTGGTTAAAAATGGTCTTGTTTTGTTTCTCGAGGTACAGACTTTATCCCTGCATACTGTATGTCAGCTGACATCTCATCCCACAACAGACTCAATTCAACTCATATACAGTCAGCCAAAGTGGATTATCACATTTTGAACATTACACAATGTCACATGTAATGAATGTATAAGACCGTCATAATTGGGCACATTTAGCTGGACGGATTATCCTTTTTCTGTCAGCTACAGTATAGTATTTATACAGTACTCTCCTGTGTGGGCGCTGGTATTCAGCTGGCATTACTCTATTTGGTATGTGGACACACTGGTATTCAGATGGTAGGCCTACTACTCTATATGATTTGTCAGTGCTGGTATTCAGGTGGTACTACCCTATATGATGTGTGGGTGCTGATATTCAGACTGTACTTCTCTATTTGATGTTTGTGCTGGTATTCAGTCAGTACTACTTTTATTTGTTAAGAATGCTGACTGAGAGAGAGAGAGTGTGTGTGTGTGTGTGTGTGTGTGTGTGTGTGTGTGTGTGTGTGTGTGTGTGTGTGTGTGTGTGTGTGTGTGTGTGTGTGTGTGTGTGTGTGTGTGTGTGTAGATAGATAGATAGATACCTTTATTATCCCAAGGGGGGATATTCAGTTGTCCAGAGGCGGCACAGCAGTTAAGGTTACAAGTTACAGGAAAGTAAGAAAAAAGAAAAAGGACTGTTGTGTACAGCCGAGCAACAAAAACAAACAAGAAGAATCAACAATACAGAAGAAACTGCACATGTCTTTAACTCATTGTCTTACTTGATTCAGAGCGTTTTTCACCAACCTTTGCAAAATCGCGGAATATTCTGCATCGCTCCGATCCGCTCATGGGAGA
This sequence comes from Nannobrachium achirus, assembly GCF_963921795.1. NCBI lineage: Eukaryota > Metazoa > Chordata > Actinopteri > Myctophiformes > Myctophidae > Nannobrachium > Nannobrachium achirus. Next base: position 26,585,562 of record NC_137818.1, on the reverse strand, counting down.
ATCGGAAAATAATCCATGTCCTTATGCGACCATCCATATAAAAAAATGGAGGCTTCCGCTTCAACCTTGCGTCCAGCCCCTCGCCACATACATGCTATGTGTGTTTTTTTTTTGGCATGTGTTCTTTTTCTTAAAATAAAAGGAAAAGCATTTTTGTTCCGGTTAGGTCAGGTAACGTCCAGGGAACCCCAGAAATAATTGGTGACACATAGGCTTGTGAACAGCACCCTCCAGCATCAAAAGACATAACTCGTCTCATCAAACTCGTCCTGTGGCGGTCAATGAGTTAAGTGGCGCATGTGTTGTACTCTGTCTCCTGTTTGTGTTTAATTGGTGTAATTGATTGCATCTTTGTGTTGCAATCAGCTGCAGCTGTTGATGCCGCGCTCATTCATACGGACGGATGCCAAACAGAAGTACACACAAACACACTTCTAGAAGCGGCTGGCACTTCTTAAAAATACACAGTGACGTTTGTATTCTTAACTATGTTTCTCTCCTTAACACATAGAGGTAAAACTGTCTTCTTTGGCTTCTGTTCAGAGAGAATATCACAGTGGGAGGACACACTTCTCCCTGACAAGGCGTTGTGGTGAGAGAAGCAAAACATTGTGGGGTCCTTGCTTTCAAGGGCTGAATTCCATTGTAGGCCACAAAGGTTGGCAACCGACTTTCATATGAATCAGCGAAATCACAGAGGCACAGAGGCACTCTACAGGAAGTCTACAGGATGTTTAGTGTTAGCTCTTCAGAGCTTTGGGGAAGTTAAGATGAAGCAACTTTCATTTTTATTGGTTGGACTGCAACAGCGGTGCCAACCCTGTAAACATGAATATCTCCGACTGAGTCAGTCACTGACTGATCAAGTTACAGCATTGGTCAGACGATTTGTCTCTGTCTGTCTGTCAATCTCCGATCTCATCTTTGTTTCAACCTACTTTTTCTCTGTCATGGGCACACAGCCGTGCACAGACCTCCACACACAACAAAGAACGCTGTCCGTGGTTCTGAATTACATACAATCCACATCCGTGTCACATGATTGTCACCAGGCGGCTGCAGCATCAATAACACACAATAATACCATAATCTAGGCATATCTATACTTTATGTACTGTATGTGCGCAATTGTCAGCAGTAAATCTAGGCTTAGGCTTCTGTTGCCTACCTTACCCGTCGCCCCTGGCCTACCATTCTACTAGATATTAAAAGACATAAGATTGGCATTTGTTGTCTGTGCAGCGGACCTGCACACTGAATCTGAATCTAATCCAGTTCTATGGAATTTGAAGTAGATAAAAAAGATGGATGTGCTTTCCTCATTTCTCATTTGCGATTTCGCAGCTTGAATATTAACACCCCAATCAAAAGTCCCATTGGTGTTAATCCATTTGCCTCATTAGTTTTAATTATCATTTACTATTATGCATACTGTAGTTTGTGGTCTAAGTGCATGTGGCTGCAGTGCTTCTTTTGTTTTCAGCTGGGTGACTTAATTATCTTCCTTGACTCTTGGTTGCATATTTTTACTCACAATGAGATAATAGGCAAATTGCGGTGTCTTTGCCAGTTAATAATAAAATAGAAGAAAAGAGGAGAGAAATGATTCTGTCATCTAACGGGCCAAATAGGTCACTCAGAACAACAGCGTGATTTATACGTAGGTTTAGGCACAAGTTTAAGGAAGTATTTCTTCATGCAAGCTGTAATGTGCCAGCGAGCAGGCGCGAGAGACACAGAACCAAGGGAGATTAAACGTCTGATTGTTCCAAAATTGCCACCGGTGCACACACCATCCTTCTCCTCATACTGTAGCTGTTCTAGGCCTCCTTGAGTCTATAAACAAATCTGGACCTTTATACTACACCCCTGAGCAAGTTACTGAACAAAATCATAAAAAAGACAAATCTATATGGAATGATCATAACACTAGCAAGGGATATGGATTCCTTGTCACATTGATGGTTGTAATGTCTTTAAAACTCTCTTGTTAGACTACAACTTCCTCTAATTCAGAGGGTTTTATTTGATTTTGCGTCATACTTCTGGGAGCCATAAAACAAAACTTGGCAAATCATGAGATGTAGTAGACCACAGCAGGCCTCATTTGTTCAAATACAAAAAAGCCTTTTATACTCAAAATAAAGCATGTGATAGACTTTGATGTTATTTGGATGAATGGATTCGATGGATCTTTCACTTTTCCTGAACTACTACTACATATTGATACAATGTCATGTTTTACCTTTACTGTCCATGTAATCTGAGCTCACTCTCAGCCACACGCCTACAAATTGCCATCATGACAATAAAATACGTACACACACATAGGCTCCTCAACATACACAATGTATTACATAGACCAGGGATACTCAAACTTCTGTGCCTGTGGGCCACATTACAAAAATGTCAAGGGGCCACGGGCCAGTTGATAAAATGACATCACTTGATAACTTCTCTCTTTTATTTGCTTTATTTCCACATAACGTAAGACAAGTGCAATGTGCATTATTTTATGGCTTGAAATTCCATTTATATTCTGTCAATGACACAATTTGTAATCAAAGTAATACAAAAAGAGAGAAAAAAATTTAGAAAAAAAAAAACTGGAACAGAGCATTGGAACAGTGTGCGGACTTCCTCTTCTTCCTATGGTGTGTATTTTTGGTTCGGCACCTGTAAAATGTCTGGTGATGTGTGTGCTTCCCTCTTGGCTCTGAATTATAATATAAAAAAGGAGAACAAAGTTTCTATCACACAAAGATTTTGAGGACCGCCTGTAGTAACTCTGAAGACCCCCTGTAGGGGTCCCGGACCCCCTGTTAAAGACCCTTGCAGTAGGAGTTATTTGTGCAAACTTCACAGGAAATTATGTGACATCCACCTACACATTTCCAGGGCTTCTGAAGTACAGACTGGTAGGAGGAAGCGTTTGAAAAATGTGGGAGCCGACGCATGTCTTGAGAGACTGTGAAGCAAGCTAGCGAATTACAGAATACACGCCCATACAGTACACACACATAAACACACCAAGTGTTGAGGTAATCCAGACCGATTTGGAAAAAAACAAACCCTGGTACTTTCTCAGCAAACGCCATGGATGTGGGGCACAGCAAGCCAGCCGGTCTGTCATTAACATCCTCATGAAGTCCATCTGAAAGACCTCAACGGCTAAATCTAGCCATAATGATAACACTTAACCCTGGACCTTGGGTTCATCTGTCCTCAATTACAGCAAATAATTCAGCTGCTAATAAGTGGGTGGTCTGGTGGGTGGTGGGCAGATGACAGAGGGAAAGAAGAAAGTGGAGGAGGATGACGAGAGGTGTAGTATAGGGGGGTTGATTTTGGTACTTACGGGACGGTACTTAAGGATTTTACTGCGTAGACTGTGGCGGAATGAGAATTGTTATTAGACTGTACTGTACGTCATTCTTTTTGCGGGGCGGGGGGGGGGGGGGGGGGGGGGGGGGAGTAGCGAAGCGAAGTGCAGATGGTGCTGTGACAAAGTCCCTTTAGTGGAACATTTTTATGCAAAATGACTGGGAGCGATGCATTCAATATGCACTCGCTATGTGCCACCAGTGGGGAATCAAACGCATATAGTAGAAGCCACAGAACTGGGCAAAGGAAACCAAATCACGTCCTCATAGTCATAAAAATGCTAATGTTTGTGTTTTTAAGCAGTGTTTATGAAGTGTGGAAAAAAAAAAAAAAAAAAAAAATGAAGTGTTTCATGTGCGCGTGTGTGTGTGCGCGTGCGTGTGCGTGCCCGTGTGTGACAGAGAGACAGAGAAATGTAGGTGGATTTGCTTATGTGTGTTTAGTGTGCGTGGGCACACTTTTGTATATATATATATATATACAGTACTGTATTGTATGTTCAAGTGTACATGCATTATGTGTATGTGCACTGCATTCATATACAGTATATGCAGAACCACATCCCTTTATGTGCTTATGTGTGTGTCTGTAGCATGACAGCCTTTCAACCCATACATAGAGAGAGTAACTGTCTGATGGATGGTAAACAACTGCACATTATTCATTGACGATTTATAGTTCCTTTTGATTGTGCTGAAAGAAATTTGTTTGGAGATGATGGGTGCAGTATGCTTTGCATTAATTATTTGATTCGGTTAGAGATGATGGTTGCGGCATGCTTTGCATTAATTATTTGCTTCCTCGGTGTCTTTGTTTTCTCCCAAATGCCTCAAGCGTCATGTTATCTACACAATTAGTTTTCCTCCTGCAGTGTAGTTTTGTGTGCATAGATAAAAGCAAATGCATTTGGAAGTCATTTGCATGCAAACATGCAGTAGGTGTACATAACCCCACACCACATCACACTCACTTATTCTCTCAGTTTCTCTCTCTTTCTACCTTAATTTCTCTTGTTCTCGCTGCGTCTACAAACACGTATATTATACACACACACAGATATGTTTATGTATTCTCATTGGCACCCATCTATCAATTCGTTCTGCTCATTAAATGTTCCTATATCAGCCTAGTGTGCACCAGGGGAGACACGTACATTTCTTTGATCATTTTCAAATGGCTCCAAGTATGCATGTGTTCATGCACCAAGCTCATTAGCACACATTTACATAGCCACACAGCACACCCACTTCTTTACAGCGATATAGTAATAGTTGCAACTAGTGAACAGTCTGATATTAGGAATTAATGTCATGTTCACATGATTGACGCGCACCGTTTGACCAGCTTAACACACCAAAACTTGGAAAGTGTTCAAGTTCAAGTGTTGGATATTCAGAAATAGCAGATATACAGAGATACAAGCTAACAGTGCGCTATGAGCTTGTACATCTGCTGTTTTTGAACATTCTTGAAAAAATCATGAAAGTGACATTTTTTAATACAAATCTTCTGGCACAAAATATTTTCACATGGGAGTCTGCACGGCCAATTACAGTACAGTATATCAATTTGGGGCTCCTTGGTATGAAAAGGTTTGAGAACTACTGATTTAGATATCAGATCAACATGCTCACAGCGTGTTGTGCCGTGGCGCGTTATGAGCGTGTAGATCGATGTTGTAGGTGTGCGACACAGTGTGCAACCGAGCATAACTCACTCAGGCTTCAGTCCTAAAGTGCTACAGTATTCCATAATGACCCACCACTGTGCAGCCTTCCATAAAGACATTACAATCAAGTGTGTAGCACCAAAGCATCTGCTAGCGGTTTTATTTCTAACTAATCAAATCAGGATGATAATTAAACAGACAAAGTGCATATTTTCGAGTGGATTATGGCTGTAAATAGGCTCTTGTGTCCCTTTTTTCATTGTTGCACAACCAGGGTGATAATTAATATTATTAATAGCAGGCATAAGTAACATTGATGCTCCTCTTGAGAAACACTGCATAATGCGCTGTTCTAAAGGGTTTTATTACATGCAGAATCCACTACAGCTCAAGCACTGGGTTTTTATGGACTGCTGTTTTCACTAGTGGGTCTCGACTCCAAACATCAAATGTCTCCTTTTAGTTTTTTTGTTATCACGTGTTTTCTGAGATATGATGACATTTTGAAACATCTGATTTCTGAAAACGTGGGTTCTGTTTTTCCCATGCCACCAAAGACGGTGGCAAATTTTGGTCACTTACTCACGGATGCCACATTAGGTGGTTAGTCCATGGTAGTAAATGAGAACACATCATCTCGCTGTTCAAGATCATACGTACAGGGTGCATCATACAAAAATTGCACTGGGGAGGGAGGATCTTACCCCTGTGTTACAAGATTATTTGGCAACGGTTGAGACAAAGCTGCTTTAATCGCATGACATGTTAATGCAAAGAATAGCAGATCTACAAGCTCATAATGCATCGCGATGTGACACTTGAGTGTGTAGATCTAGCTGTTTGTGGCACACAATACATTATACTAGAGAAGTATAAATGATGATGTGCAAGCGGACAGTGGAATGTTTTATTCATGCGCATATGGGAAGAATATTTGAAAGAAAGCAACTTGGGTTCACTGTAGGTCTGCATGGGTTTGTCATTGTGTTTTAGCTTATTCACACATCTAAATGACAGAAAAGAAAGGGAGAAAAAAGAAGTGTGTCTGTGAGACAAGGAAACACGAAGGGAGCTCGGCGAAAGAAAGAAAACCTAAAAAAAGAAAAGAAAAACCTAAAAGTAAAAGACAAATAGGTGAGCTGGGAATCAAAGGCGAACGGCGAGGGAACACAGCGTGAAGGTGAACAATTCAAAAAACAACAAATTACATGAATAGCAAAGTGGAATAATTTAGAATAGCCCAGAGGCGGGGGAAAGTCAAGTGTAAAGCTCATCATGTGTGAAATCTCTCTTATCTTGTTGGTTAAATGAAGCCTGTTGTTTGTCCTCCTCCTGCAGACACGGCAGTGCACCCGAGGCAGAAGACAGCCACCCCTGATCTCTGCTACAAGACTGACATGAGCAGCCTCATGGACTTCAATTCTCCAGACGCCTCCCTGGACAAAGGTATCACTTTGCCTTTATCTCTTACTGAGGCCGGGTTAGGTTTGTCGAGAAAGAACATCTCCTTCTTTGCAGTAACAGCCTGGAGGAAGTCATGGCAGACTCTGTGGAGCTAGCGTGAAACGCATGCACGCTCGCACACGCACGCACGCACGCACACACAGTCACATGCACGCTCGCACACACACGCACGCGTGCACACGCACACACACAAAGATGTGTCATTCATGCTGACGAGACGACTACTATTTCTCTCTACAAAGGTTGCCCGTGGCTGGTGTTACACCAAGTGAGTTTAAAGCGTAGTAGAGAGCCTTGGTACCAATCATAAAGCCTGCCTGTTCACTCACTGTGTGGACATGGAGCTGTTATGGAAAGGCAGTGGGGCATGATCGACCACAATGATGTATACTGTGACACTTGACAGAACGATGTACTGTGTATGTGAATATGGATGACATGCTTTGTGCAAACGGTCACTTGGTTGTTACTCTTACACTCACCCGCAGAATGTTTTTAACGGTTCACTTGCTACTTGCTACGGACTCTCACATAGCATTATACTAAACAATCAAACCAATCGCTGCATGTGTATGCATGAGCCTACCACACTCACAGAGACTTCTACTTAAGAACTTATGTAACCCAGGATCTCTGTCCGAAAGTTTTGCTGTCTCTGTTAGAAAATCAGATTATTTCTTTCTTGGTCTTTTAATGCATTTCTGCCTTCCAGTTAATTTAATGCATTTCTGCTGTTTATGCTATAAGTAATGGTTGCATCAACACAACTACAGTATTAGTATGTTGCATCCAAAGCTGAAAGGGAAGATTTTCTTTTTCTTTTTATCTTGATAGGATCAGCTTATTTATAGCCTTCTATCCACTGTGGCCAGACATGTTTCGATTTATTCATTTCTTCCTGGCTATCTACACTGACCACTTAGATCGTCCAGGCCTTTTATGAGACGCGAGCTCCTTTCAAGGACATGGGCGGTTGTGTTGTGGTTCAGAGTTGCCAGTAATGGCACCAGCAGGTCTACGAAAGCTCTTCCTGGCCGGCCGTCCACTGTGGCATGATGCCACAGTGCAGCAGGAATCTCCACTGTGTCCACCAGGCTCTCTCCAGGGCCTTTTCCCCACTAGAGTGGTTTTGTTGATCTGCCAGTCTCCTCTCCTCTTAGGCTCCTGGGAGCGAGACCACGAGAGGGCTCACGAGCAGCAGCAGGTTCATTATGCAGCTTGCTAAGGGGTATCTGGGATCAGCGTAGTGTGTCAAGGTCCAAATTGTATCTTTCATAGCGTTACATTTCATTCACAATCAGACAAGCAGTCTATTGCCAAGAATAGGGTACTTACATACAAGGAATTTGTTTTGGCCTGCCCTGCACACAGCGACAAGCCAACATGAAAACGTTTAACCACTTAAATGTATACTTCATTGACCGGGGTTCCCGAGGGCTCTGTACTTGCCCCCCACCCTTTATTTTTCCCTCTACACCAAATCTCTTTGACATGTGTGAACTTCCAATGTTGTGCGGTTGAAACTACAGTGTGTAGAAATTAGTTATAGTTGTAATTCGGTGTGCATCTTTCATTCGAAGGTACAGTCACACCGTAAAATCCCCAATGTTCATTCATTTAAAGTAGTACAGTAGTTCACCCCCAAAATCACTTTTTTACTATTGATTACTCACTCACACCATGGAGACTTGAGTTCAATAATATTTTTAGTTTTTTGTTGCATTCCTAAGACAGAAATTGAGCTGATCTACCACAACTGAACAGGCTTAACACTGATTATTACAGGTCTAGTTACAGCAAGCGCCTGTAGGAGGTGTAAAAGAGCATAGTGTGTGGGTGTGACAGGCAAGCGTGACACAGTGTGACAGGCAAGGGTAACAGCTTAGCATGACAGCTTAGTGTGACAGCGTGACACAACTGCTGCAGGTTTTCACACTAAACTGTTCCCTGCAGTAGCAACCAATTTCTTTTCTCTTAACAAAAAATTATTATTATTGAACTCAAGTCTCCATGGCATGAGTAATCAATAGGAAAGAAAAGTCATTTTGGGGGTGAACTACTCCTTTAACTCTTGAGAGTGTAGATTCACAAACACTCAGGATGTAACAGTGTAGTACTAGTAGAGGCCAGCAGTTGACAGACAGATGTGATTACATATGTCATCAATTGCACTGATACACTGACCTTTATTTTTCAGACATACACTGTGATATACTGTTGAACATGTGTATGCACAATGTAACACACACACACACACACACACACACACACACACACACACACACACACACACACACACACACACACACACACACACACACACACACACTCACACACACGCACAGACACACACACACGCGCGCGCGCGCGTGCACACACGTGCACACACATCGGATTGATGAAAAAAGTACTGCTTTTTATTACTTAAGTAAAAGTGTCAACACTGCAATATAGAAATACTCTGTTACAAGTAAGAGTCTGGAATTCAAAATGTACTTGAGTAAAAGTAAAGAATTATTGGTGTAAAAATTACTTACTTAAAAAGTAGAAAGTGCTCATTATGCAGAATCTCATTTATAAAATACACAAATATAAAATGTATAAAAAAACGAAATGGCCGAAATGTATAATATAGGGCTGAAGTGGGCAATGTATTTTTTGTAATAATAATCAAAAAGTAACTAGTAACTAAAGTTTTCAAATAATTGTAACAGAGTAAAAGTATAATATTTGCCTGTGAGATGTAGTGGAGTAGAAGCATACAGTATTGAACACTGGAAATACTCAAGTAAAGTAAGAAATACCTAAAATGTAAGTACGGTACTTGAGTACCTCTTACTTCACACCACTACACACAGTCATGTACACATCCTCTTCTGCAGCACAGAACAGCTGGTGCATTGGTTCTAGGCTAGCATTGCTTCCTCTGTGCCGACAAAGTGCAAACTCAGGGAATATCCACGCACGCACGCGCGTGCGCACACACACACACACACACACACACGTGCGCGTGCGCACCTCCTCTGCATGGGCCAAGGCCGTGTATATCACCAGGAGTTTCCTCAGAATGAGGACAGGATCAGCAGATTGGTCACAGACATGCAATCCCAGAGAGACAGGTAGAGAGGTGTGAGAGAGAGACAGACACATAGGAAGAGACAGATGGGGAGGAGACTGTGAGAGAATGATGGAAACAGACAGGTAGACTGTATATCGTTGCTGTCGGGCAGACATCACATACAGTATGTATCCATGTAACTTTTTATTATTTCCCCTTCAATGAATGCCAACAACAATAGCAAAAAAACATGTTATTGTTTAAGTCGTTTTCAGGCCAAGGACCCCTTAGTTGAGAGAGAGATGAAGCAGGGACCCCCACAACCTTTTCATAGATTCCATATAGTTTCATTGTCTGACAGCACAATCATCAGTGTATTTTGGTATCATGTCAATTTGTGTTTTCAGATATTTAACCACTTCAGCTGTCATTATGTAATAAACGTGACATCTCACTCTGTACTTAGTCTGCTCTTTTTCCCCTCTACACCAACCCTCTTTGCCGAAAATAGCCGATCTACAAGCTTGCGAGGTGTTGTGAGCTTGTAGATCTGCTATTTTTGGCTACAGTTCTCAGAATATGGACATTAGGGTTCAAGTTGTTAATTGCGACCGTGAGATCGCAGTTTAGTATCAAAACCTCCACCGGCCGTCCGTCCGGCCGTCCGTCCGTCCGTCGGTCACACGTCACACCTTTGCCCTGCTCATATCTCCGCATCAGTATGACATCACACTGCTGACATCAGTATGACATCACACCGTACACAAATGACCCTTATATAAGACCGGCAAGAAACAGTGGTCTAAAACAGTGGTTGCTATGGTAACCAGTTGGTTGCTAAGGTAAAAAAACATGGTTGCTATGGTAAACAGTTGGTTGCTAGGGTAAACAGTTGGTTGCTAGGGTAAGAAAACATGGTTGCTATGGTAAACAATTGGTTGCTAGGGTAAACAGTTGGTTGCTAGGGTAAAAAAAACATGGTTGCTGTGGTAAACAGTTGGTTGCTAGGGTAAACAGTTGGTTGCTAAGGTAAAAAACATGGTTGCTATGGTAAACAGCTTGTTAGTAGGGTAAACAGTTGGTAAAACAAACTTTTGGCCTATTTGTGGAGATAAGCGACCAACGGTCGCTTATCTCCCGATTAGGGAGTCTTACTGGTATAAAAAGGATTGAAGACCCCAGGTTTAAGTGAAAAGTATTAACTCATCTGGTGCCGATCCCGAACTAGTTCGGCTTTATTTCAATCCAATACAATCTTTTTTTTATTAATTCACTTACCCCGAGCTGCTTGTAGAGTCGTGGGTGGTCCTGGCTCGCTAGCCGCTAGCCAGCTAGCCGTTCTACTCTGTCCGACGATATATTCCATTAAAAATGGTTTAAAATACATTTTTGAGCTCCCCAATGTTCACCCGATGTTCGGCGCCGCTTCCGATGAGTACACGAGTGTGCCGATCCCGAAGTAGTTCGGCTTTATTTAATTAAATGAATAAAATGATAAGAGGCCTTCTGAAGCCTGGCTTGATTTTTGTAGCTACTAGCCGAAAGCTAACAACGTCCCGGCCGGCCGTAATTTGCGAACGCAATCGCCAATCTCCGCCTAATCCAATGAAAGACCGCATCTTTAAAGGCTTATATCTCTTTTTTGTGTTTTAGGAAAGCGGCGCGAGGTTTATTTACGGCGAAATCGCCCAAAAATGATCTTTTAGATGACAAAATGGGAATAGCCATTCTGTTAGCATCTTCATCCGGGACATTTCCATGCCGTGCATGAACGTGAGGACGTCAGGTCCTGGAAGCTGAAGTCCTGGAAGCTAAAGCGCTCGCCTATGAGAGATGCGCTGGCATTCTTTGGCCCCTAGAGGGCGCTGGCGCTCAAAGAGTTAACAAGAGCTTGTGACTAAATGATAACTACATTGGTTCCATTGGAACACAGGTACTTTTTGGAGCGGTGAAAGCGCTCCCAATGAACAGGTATGTCCGTGGGTATGTCTGTGGCTGGCTGGGTGGCTGGCTGGGTGGCTGGCTGGCCGTGTCCGTAGTCTGGCAATACCTTTTGTGTGGCCACACACAAAACACTAGTTAAAGGAGGGGCGCTGTTTTGTGCAGGCCAGGCACACTCACCACTCACTCACAGGCACAGTTTACACTCACTCACTCACTCACATAGGGTACAGCTGCTCAAATTCACCGCTCCACTTCGAACCGAGGTTTGATTTTCACATTATTTTGCTTAAAAGTATCAGTTTTGGACATTAAAGGTTTCCACCCGACAGCGATGGTGCGTGTGGGAGAGAAACAGAGGCTAGAACGTAAGGGGAAAAGGATAGAGCAGAAGGTAACCTTGGAACACCATATCATTTCTGAGACAGACTCTGTTTCTGCACATTAGCTGTCAAACTACTGTATGTCTAATTGTCTATGTCAGCATCTTGATGAAGTGTGCACTCCCAGCTGCACATGTGTGCTTGTTGCGATCATGTTAATATTGAAGTTCAGGAAGTCAAAGAAGAAGGGGTGTAACAGTTAATCAAACTAATCAATGTAACTTTTTTTGTATAAAATTGTATTGATACATTTAAAAAAAAAATAGCTCATAAGTCACAACATGCCACATTGTAATACAATTTTTCTATGACACCGATGTACGATGAAATATAGAGTAGGGCTTAAATGGTTATCAGACTAATGAATTTAGGCAATTTTTTTAATCATGTTGATTTGTTGTTATAATACAAAATTGTTAAATTCCAAATTGAAAAATGTTCTTTAAAAAAAACAGCTTCATGATTTTTCAATTAATAAAAATAAAACAATGAATATAATAAGAGCTAAGAAGAAGAAGTTGTAGCCATACAAAGAGGATATCCAGAGGGGAAAAGGCTGTGACAGGGAGAGAGGAGACTGAGAGAGAGAGGAAAGGATGTGAAGGCTAGCCCAAAGAATTATAGTGCAGCATTGGTTGAGTGCACAGTAAAACTCCCTGTGTTAATTATCACCATGAGTGTACAAATGGAACCGAAGGGACCCGTAAGGTCCATTCGGTTCCATTTTGTACACTCTTGGAGTTAAATGGATTTCACTGAGTACAAACTAAATGCGAAGGGATTGAGGAGAAAATGCAGCTCTGATTAGCACTTGTGTTTTGCATTTTTACTCACGCGTGGCGAGTGTGAAATTAGAATTTTGTACCACAGCAGCAGTAATGTCGCGCGCCTTCTCACCGTGCTTTAAACACAGCCAGACTAAAGCTGCATAGCTATCGATGTTGTACTGTTAGACCGATTACACCCAATCATAGTGGAAAGTATTAAGTGCATTGTGCTACAGATACATATGATGCCATTGTTCTACAGAGCAGAGTTGGAAAGTAACTAAAGTACATTTATTCAAGTGCTGTACTGTACAAATTTGAGATACTTTTAGTTCGCTGGAGTATTTTTGATTGTCAATACTTTTACTTCTACTCCATTTCAGAGGGAAATATTGTACTTTTTTTTTTTTTTTTTACAATTATTTGAAGACTTTAGTCACTTTGTCACTTTGTAGATTTTGATTATTATTACAAAACACACTGGCCGTCAGCCCTATATAGATTTCAACCATTTGAAAATAGCAGATCTACTGTACAAGCTCACAGATCGACAATATCTCTGACTATTCCACAATCTTCAAATGCTTCAGAGGGTTTAACTGCGCCTCACAAAAGTTACGACAGGAAGCTGTCATCTGTGTGTCATTTTCGCTCACGACAATATATTTGAATCTTCAATATATATATCTCTAAATTTCCATTTCAGCTAAGCAGCAAGCTAGGATTTATTTATGCGACTGCAAAGGCAAAATATAAGTCGGGAGAGGCGGAACATCAGCTTTATTTTCGAATAATTTTCGGTTTGGAGGAAGCTTTTGCCTCAAGACTAAAATCATAAGAGATATGATAGGATGTAGTAGAAGTAATGAGCATACTTAGCCTGAAAAGGGGAATCCATACACAAACTGTTAAAGGGTTAAAGTTAAAGGGCTGAAGAGGATTGGATTTCAAAGGTCAGGAGGTCAAAAAGTTGGATTTCAATGGGTGGTGAATGTGGGGATTATCGCCTCTGCTTCTTCAGGAAGTCATTATATTAGCTGTCATCTCAAGCACAATGATTTGACCTGTGTGTGTGTGTGTGTGTGTGTGTGTGTGTGTGTGTGTGTGTGTGTGTGTGTGTGTGTGTGTGTGTGTGTGTGTGTGTGTGTGTGTGTGTGTGTGTGTGTGTGTGTGTGTGTGTGTGCGCGCGTGCGCGTGTGCGTGTGCATGTGTGTGTGTTGCTGTATAAGGTGCGTGCAGAGCCATGATAGCAGTTGGGTTTTCTACAGGGTATCCGGTGGTTTAATATCATCTTCTTTACCAACACTGTACAATGGATGAATATCCATGCACTGCCAATAAAGGAATGCATTGTTGGTCAGCTCATCGTTTAGCTAGCGTTATGTCCAGTAATTATTATAGTGAGTAAAAAATGATTGACTGGGAGAAATGTAATTAAATGAACTCTTATCAATTTCACTGTGTAGTAATTACCAGGCTGAAGGTGAAGCCATGTGTGTCTTCCTTCCCTTCAGTGCCTCCAAACATGACCACTTCTTTGACTTTGGAGAAATGTCTCCTTGTTGTAAACAGCTTCTTGGGTAAATTAATCTGGAGCGGCACATTGAATGCAAATTACATTCTTGTACACATTATTAGCTTTGGTGTTGTGGATAGGTAGTAGTCAAGTAGTGTGTTCCTCATAGAGTCGTGCTGCAGTGGAAATAAGAGCTCATCAATTAGTTTAGAGGAAATGCCTGATGAATCAAGATTGATTTATTTGTCACATTTTGAACAATGCCTGTACAGCTGTGTAGTATTTGTCTGTTCTCTGTATTCTTTTTGATCTGAAAGCATGCATGCTGAACAATTTATGCTTGAAAGGGACCTTGGTCTAAGTTGTTGTTTAAAGATAATCAACGACTCTTACAGTAGGAGTTATTTATTCCACATTTACCAAAAAAAATTATCAATTATTTATCATCTATCAAAACATATACAATTCAAGCATTCACCCATTTTTAGGCCTACATCTTGTCTTTGTTCAGTAACACCCTGAAGAAGGCGTTTGCCGATGGTGTATTTTAATAATGTTCTAGCCCATTGAATAAAGGCCTTTTATTGTTAAATACACCTGAGTGCCTGGACGTGGAATTTTGTGCCTCTGTGGCACATTATATCCTCTTTTTGCTCATTCACTCATTTTTGGTGGAGGTATTATGATCTGAATCTAAAGTTTATGAAGCAATTGTTCTCGTGACAACACCTGAGGAATAAACTAACGTCTGGTAAACAACCATCCAATAATAAACATGGGACGCCAATGCAATGGAAATGTTTATTCATGGTTCCGGTAAGAGGAAACATGAGTGATGGTTACGCTACCATCACAGGCGTTGCAATATAAAAATTATATTTGATTTTAAGTCTGAATAGTCTTACTGTACAGTATATGTTGTAGTGGCACACAAGTGCTGATATAATGTAATGTAATGTTTTGGAGCCAGTAGTTTGTAGAAATTCGTTAAACTTTACTAAATGAAATAAATACGGTATAGACCAGGGCAGGAATTTCAGGGAGGCCATGAAGGCCATGGCCGTCGTTTCCCCTCAGTTTGGGCTTGTGCCCTAGAAAAAGTGTTTGCCCTAAGGCCACAGTGTCCTTAAAGCCCCAGCTTACTGTACCACTGTCTCTGTCTTGTCAATATGTAGACACCAGTGTCTTGTTGAGTCCCCATTTTTAAACCAATTCAGTATCTTTGATATATGCAGGGCTGAGCATCAGATTTTAAATACCAATTTATTTATTTCACAGGAGATATTCTACATATTAAATTTAACCCTCAAATTCAATTAATTATTTCAATGGAGTAAAATCTTTTTTTATTTGAAGGCCTTCCTGCGCTGGCATTTGGCCTTTGTTCCCTCAAAAAATGAACCCCAAAGTGGCCTTGCCCCTAAAATGATGAAATTCCAGGCCAACAACATATTGCTTAGCTAATATATTGGTACAGAACCAGATATGCAATGGTCAAATGGTAAAAATAAGCTTTGATATTTACTGTTGTTTTATGAAAGCTATATGGTTAGCTACAATATATTGTAGGTATCTACAAACTCAAACATGTGAACTTGTATGCTATTTTTGTGTTTTCCCCCTTGTTGAATTTTGCCCCTGACTAATCCATATTACGAACACTAAAACAAATTAAAAACTAAACTAGCAAACCCACCAATTAAAAACTAAAATGCAATTGAAACCAAAAAGTCAAAACTAAAATTGTATTTCAACTGTTGAAAAATGCAAAACTATAATAACCTTGGTCTGTAGCTGAATCGTGTTTAGCTTTACATGAAGAATACATTAATAGTAGGTGCTTTTATTGCAGAAAAAAACCTTCGCACCTGTAGTGTTGTGGGAGAAAATGAGAAACCGGACTACAGCCTGTATTTCTGGCAAGCATTACAATGAAGAGCCGCCAGGCATATTATAGGCTAAGCCATTTAATTCAATTGTAGGTTAAATTAGCTGCCTGTGTATTAATTTAGAACATTGATTACATATTAGCCGCACTACCTGTGGCAAACTAGTCCAACTGTCAAAGTAGTCCTTGGAAAAACTGGACCAAATTTCAAAACTTAACACTTTCCTTTCACCTGGCATAATACACACATGCAGGTGAGATGTAATGGTATACCCATGTGATGCAATAGACGTGTAATTTTAGACCTGATCTAGCACACATTCCTCTTATCGTGCATAGATTTAAAAACTAACCGTGCTCCCCATCTGGTGCAAGCGGCCCCTGGGGCTTTAATACCTTTTCTCCTCCCTGCCCTTCAAACCACGGGTTAAAAACACCCATGGGGCAGCTAATCTGGGCTGCCGTCTGGAAGTGCAGGATTGGCAGTAAAGGTGGTGATGGGGGTGAGTCTGGAGGAGAGCTGAGTGGCAGCCGCAGTGAAGCAGACAGCTGGGTGATTGGCGCTTCCCTTCTTACACTGATTACTGACTGAGAGAGAGAAAAGAGTAAAAGAACTGATGAGACTAGATTGAAAAAAATAAATGGAAAAGTGTTGTGCCTCACATGGAATGCCTTACCCCCGGGCTCCACCGGGCGCGTTGAGCGCCGAGTCAACGTCAACGCTGGGAACGCTCCCGTTTAAATTAATGAAGGGTGCTCCACTGCCGATGTCAGCGTCAACGTCGGACGCTCAAATTCACCCCGGTTCATTTTTTTACGCCGTCCGACGCCGGCACGACGTCTTTTTGGTGGAGCCCTAGTCTTACAGGCTTCACATAAGTATAGTTCTCTTGTTCCCCTAGGTCGCTTTAAATACTGTATCAACTTTGGTCATTCTAAATTGTACCTGTTTTAATTGATGTTGATGACTCTCTTGGTCATGTTATTTTATTCATTTTCGTATTCTGTATTGTCTTTTCTTTTAGTTTTGCATATTGTTTTTGTGTTTTGTGTTGTTATTGTAATCTCGGCACTGCTGAAAAAGAGGGTCCAAGCCCTCAGTGTGTTCTCAGAGAATTAAATAAAGGTTGAAATGAAATTAATTGAAATGATGGGATGACTAAAAGAAAAAAACGGATGTGGAGTGAGGTAAATTGAGAAAGGGAGAGTCGACAGGTAAGATATTAAATGCTGGAAGACAGCCACTTCACACGTTGAACAGCGCTATAAGGTTACAAACTTTATAGACTTATTTCAAGTTTCCTTTTTAACCCCGTTCATGTGAAGTGCCTGAGGGAAGAGAGAGATGGTGGGAGAGGAAATCACTGTCATGTTGAGGTCACAGCAAATACAAGACCTAAGCATTCCTCCCGAACCCCTGTAGTTTAGCCTGGGGCCAGCCGATATACTAATGCAGCTAACTAACTGCAGTATACATCCCCTCCTTGTTTTAACATGTGTGGGGATGTCTAGCTGCAGCCTGAAGTTAGGCTTGGGGGACCCCTCAGAAGCGCAATATGCCATTCTAAATTCCACGCTATTGCCTATAGCGACAGAAATAATATTAATCTGTACATCCTACACACACAGTCAAACAGCCAAGATGAACTGCCACAAAGCTAAATGTATTGGTGTGAGTCACTGATAAGTAATTGTGTAGTTCTGTGTTTATATATATATAGAATTTGCCATGCAATTGAGTTTCCTCTTTTCCCGTTTGCTTCCCAGCATATGAGAGAGAACATGAAAATTAATTTTGAGTGAAAGTAGTTTCCAACTAGAAGCAGTGCTCTTCCGAGCACAGGTCTCCACCAGGCCACACAAATCGGCCTGTTATAGCGCCACCATGAGGCTGATTTAAAAAATGTGGGGCAGAGGTTCTGAATTAGCATCCAGGGAGTGTGTGTGCTCAGTTTGGCAGCGATCGGGCCAACGGCGCCGGAGATTAGCTGGTAACAACCAGGCCACACAAATCGGCCTGTTATAGCGCCACCATGAGGCTGATTTGAAAAATGTGGGGCAGAGGTTCTAGATTGGCATCCAGGGAGTGTGTGTGCTCAGTTTGGCAGCGATCGGGCCAACGGTGACTGAGATTAGCTGCACACAAACTGCGAGGACACACGGACACACGGACACACGGACACACGGACGGACGCACGGACGGACGGAGGGGAAAACATACTCTCCCTCAGCCTTCGGCTGGTGGAGACAATGACTCATCCGACTACCGTTGTAACCTTGACAGCACCTTTCCATTCATGATGTGGTGGTGTGTAGCTACGGCATTCCTGCACTATAGCTACTACTCTCTCCCTACAAGCTTACAGAGAGTAACTCTATAGAGAATCCTACGCTCCCTTTTCCTTCTCCTCTCTCTCTCTCTCTCTCTGGCGACTACAGTCGTCTCCGTGTCTGCCTGCTGGCCTGATGGAGCGTAGGCTGTTCCATGGTACAGGTGTGCCAGGGCTGTACAACACATCCATTACAAGGCTGTGACCTCACTGATGGAAAACGGAATCGGGCATAATGTTTATCTCACTGTGTTGTTCCGCTTGTTTGGCAGCGCAGGTTGCCGCGTTGGAAATACCCTTGGGAAATGGAGTGGGAGAATGTGTTATTTATATATTTTATAAGAGTTTGCCATCGGCGGGCACTGTGTGTGTGTGTGTGTGTGTGTGTGTGTGTGTGTGTGTGTGTGCGTGCGTGTGTGTGTGAGTGCGTGCGTGCGTATATGCATGTGTGTGTATTGACAAGAGCCCCCCGTTGGGATGATGGTGCCAGCTAGCCAGTACCGATGACAGGTGGATGGATGTTAAAAGGATGCCGGAAAGAGAAAAAAGCATTGTTCGCAAGCAACCGCACTGTGCTGAATTTGACTGTTGACTGTCTTCGCACACACACACGCACGCACACACACACACACACACACACACACACACACACACACACACGCACACACACACATACAAAGTATCCTTTTGTCTGTCGTTCATGTGAACTTGCTCTCATTTGCACTTAGTGAATTGCAGGTATATGGGCGTCAAACAAATGCATACCACATTGTTCGCCAGGCGCAATTGAACTGTGGAGATAAGCAGTTGCCTGCATAATTCTGTACTTTACCCACATGCACACACACACACACAAACATACATTCACACACACGTTCATCGTTCCTCCTTTCCACTCTCTCTTTTTGGCGCATAGCGACTGAATGGATAACATCTTCTTGGCAGTGCTAAGCGGTGCTTCTGTCCTGTGAGGTATTGCGTATAGACAGGTGCGGAGAGACAGATCGTCCGCTTCCATTGATTTTTATGTAAAGGATAGAGCTCTCAGTGCATCACCTCAGCGCTCCCCAGAAGTATACAACTCTTTTGTGTGTGTGTGTGTGTGTGTGTGTGTGTGTGTGTGTGTGTGTGTGTGTGTGTGTGTGTGTGTGTGTGTGTGTGTGTGTGTGTGTGTGTGTGTGTGTGTGTGTGTGTGTGTGTGTGTGTGTGTGTGTGTGTGTGCGTGCGTGCGTGCGTGCGTGCGTGCGTGCGTGCGTGCGTGCGCGTGTGTGTGCAGGGGTGTCGCACCAAATTCAGGGCCCTGGGTACAAGGATTCACTGTGTTATTTTGTGCTTTGACTATTGAAAAATAGTAGATATACAAGCTTGACGCTCTGCGAGCTTGTAGCTCTGCTATTTTTGAAAAATCGTGAAAAGTCTTTTTCATGTGAAGGACCCCCAAAATGATATGTATCTGGCCACGGACCTCCATCTCAAAATATTTAGTTCCAGGGACCCCCCCAGAAACAAAATATGAGTTACAAATGTTCGCAGCGTGGCACCACTCGGTGCCATGCTGTGAGCTTGTATATCTGCTATTTTTCAATAGCTAAAGTATAAAATAATTAATGCCCCTCCACTCAGTCGCACTCCCCCCCCCCCCCCCCCCCTTGTGACGCCCCTGTGTGGGTGTGCGTGTGTGTGTGTGTTTGTGTGAGAAAGAGAAAGCATGTGTAAACTATGCCTAAACCTAACCCTAACCTCAGTAAAACTTTGACTAAACCTAACCACTGTCGAAATAATGAGATGTCGGACTTATGGGCAGTCGGACTTAAGTGCAGTCCCCATGCTATGCTAATTGCATGCATCCGTATTTTGACTAAAGTCTGTGCACCACATAATTACGCAGGAAAGTACAAGGACAGGTGCATGCTAGCTTCGCTTAGTTTTACTCGGAACGTTCAAGTCAGGTTCATGTTCAGTAACCACAGGTCGGCACACAGCTCAGTAACCACCGATTCTATGGAGCCCTTTTGTCATGCACAGCAAGCCATCCGTATCCCGGAAAGCCCGTTTCCTATTGTTCCTCCGGTCCCCGCAGTGTGATTTGACGCTGTCTTTAATGCAGTGTAAATAGGCAGCGCGCGCCAAGTACATTCATTTAATTAGGAAGCCCGACAGACCTGCTGATTAGCACTTTATCTTCATAAGTGTCTGGTAGCAAGCAGCAGCTGGAGTGCTTCCTAGTCGCAGTGCCTCACATGCCAGCCAGCGTGTCCACACAGGTCTGTGCGGTAACTGTACTATAATTAATATCGTCGTTGTTGGGTGAAAACCTTGTATGTCCAAAACCGTTCGTTTTGCATTTAACATGTTTAATTTGATTTAAACTAGTGAAAACAGCCGATCTACAAGCACACAACACCTCGCATCGCGAGGCGTTGTGTGCTTGTAGATCTGCTGTTTTCACTACTTTTGTGCGACGGCCTTGTATGATGAAGCGGGGCTTTACTTGGTGAAAGAACGTACAAATTTGAAACTTGGAGATACGAGGTTTCTGCCCGACAACGACGATATGCTTATGGTGTTGCCTGCCCTCTAAAGCGCTGCTCCTTGAAAGCTTGTGGTTAAAAGATGCAAACGCATCATCAAAGCGCGTTGCATCTTATGGCAAGCTTATATCCTTTGCAGCTTATAGCAAGTTTGCAAGGTCCCAAGTGGCAATTATATTGACTTTGTAACTGATTTTGCTTTCCCACCGTTTTGTAGACTATTTACGGTACCACTGTGCTGCGGTTAGACTCTTCTGGCAGATAGACTTGCGTGCGCACATGGCCCACTGTATTGCAATAATTTTTCAAGCACTCCTGCAAGCAATTTCAGCAGCAAAATGCTTTAAATAACATTACAACACACAGTTTTTGTGATAAATGACACCACTAGAGTTAGTTTTTCTTTTTGCCCGGTCCCCATGTTATGTTCACAGTTGTTCAAAATGGGGAAAAGTTGCTGAGTCATTTCTCATTCATTGCCTTTTTTCATCTCCAGGCGTTTGGAGAAACTTGCTACTACATGGTGGTAACTGTGGTCATTTATCTCTGATGAAAATTGACTCTCTTCCTTGGCAGAATGACAAAGACATTCATACATTCATAGAGTATAGAATGAAGTTGCTGCTGAACCACTTATGCCCTAATTCAAAAAGACTGCGATTAAATATTGTATGTGTAATAGGACAGCCAAGTAAATCTGGTGTTTTAGCAAATGTTTTTTTTATATATACCGGTATTAAAAAAATAAATAAACATAATCTGGGGAAAGCAACATGAAACCATTGACTTCTCAATGTTACTGACTTGCATTTCTATACCAAGGATAGTAGGCTCAGGCCAGCAAGGCCTGCCTATGTGTCAAGATGTGACGGGTTGTGATCTTTCCGATCTGAAATTCATGGAATTATTTGTAAATTTACGAAAATGTTTGAAAATATTTGAACATTCTTGTAAATTCTTTTGCAAGATATTGAAAATGTTGCTTATGATAACTTAGGGATCGCCAGGTTTAAAGTGGTTACAGCGAGCCGGTGGGAAGTCTGTCTGCTTCATTACAATAGAACTCCTGTGAAACGCCGAGCCTCCTTGGCAGTCTTTCTTCATACCTCCCAACTCCCTTTTGGAGTGTTATCATTGAGTGAAATCGGCACGCACACACATGCACGAGAACACCTACAGTTACATATCGCGTGCGCGCCAACACACACACACACACACACACACACACACACACACACACACACACACACACACACACACACACACACACACACACACACACACACACAGGACAAAGCCTCCCGTTCACTTTCATCATGTCCCCGATTCTGCAGGAATGCAGCTGTTCTGTCGTGCCTCCATTTCCCACTTTAATCGGTGGCCTATCAGCTGAGTTTAGCAGAGGGGGGTGGGGGGGGGGGGATTGGGATGGGGGCTTGCTTGCACCACAAACCCCGCCTTTGAGCAGGCAGTATTCAATTTCCTCACTTTGTCCATTATACACGGACACAATAGACAACAAGAGCTTAGTATTTTCTTTGGGTCTGCTTGGGTCTGCTCTGTGACACTACAGGAGCCATGATGGAATAATTCTGGTTGTAGAGCAAGTGACAATATGTGGATAATAATGGAATATTGAAAAAACACTCTCACTTTTGATGTGTTGGTTCATGTACCTTGTTGTTAGTCATTGCTGTATTATTGTTAATGTCAGGTGGTGACCCATTCATTTCTCGGGCCTGACCCCATTTTCACATGCATCTTGTTACCAAGTAAGGTACCAAGTCTCGGCCTACACACCTGTTACTAACTACCTGTTATATACAATACAATACAACAGAATTTCCCTTCTCAGTGACTTTGTGTTTAAAGTGTCCAACCTGAGATTAGGAGGTCGGGTGTTCTATACACGGCCGAGTCATAAAGTCACTTTAAGACAATAAAATTGGTACTTAATGTCTCCCTGATTGGCACTGAGCATCAACGGTTGGATTGGTGTTAAGCCCATGTGACATACTAATTGTCATGTCCAGAGGGTATACTTGTACATCAAACTGCTATAAGGAAACAGGAGATCGGCTTCTGACCTCTGGGCCACATCATGGCTCAGGAAGCGTTGGTTCCCGAGGCTACTTACAAATAGAAGTACTACATGTTTACAGGAAGTGACTTTGGCAAAACTTGAATGTAGTCTGATTGAGCTCTTAAGGATGATTTTCTTTGACTTTATAGTCCCTGAGCGATAATTTGACTCTGAGAATGTACAAATGGAACCAAATGGAGCCGTAAGGGTCTATTTGATTACACCACTTGATTACACTGTGGGAGTTAAATTAACATTGAAGTTTTAACTGCTTACACTAGTACTACACTAAGAAATAAAATACATTTTAGGCTCATCTGTTGTTCATTTATATGATTCATACGCTCTGACTTTGATGGTTGTGGGGGAAGGTTTCTAGGAGTCATTATCACAATTGTGATAAGAGATTTTTGTTGGTGTCATCGGGGCGTCTCTGCTTGAGAACAAACTCTCAGATTACATCATTGATTTTTCTCTCGGGTAGATGATTGCCTTGACAGTGTGTCATTTGTGAAGATTTTGACAACTAGAAGTTCAGGATACATGGTTTCTGTTGTGTCTGAGTGACATCAGTGCATGTTGAAAATCTACATATACTGTATGTGCATTATTGAACATACGTAGCCTGAGTCATATTGACAGGGGCCCATGGGGGCCACGGTTGTCCAGTGAATAATCGACTGCATTATCCATTAGGCAATTTTAATATGGGATTAGCTGGTGCTCATTATGTCCATGCTAAATGTGAAAGCTGTTTTGATTCATATTGATTTAGTTATTTCTGATCCTCGAGGTATATCGACTTTTTTTTTAATTGAAAACAATGATTATTATTTAAATTTTGACTGGTCTAAACTGGTCTATTGAAATGAACTGGTTTATTACATTTACAGGGAGTAGTAAAAGCACCAACTGTTTGGACAATATCCTGTGTGTAACCCAGGGCTGAAGCACTAAATCCAGTCTTATTGCCTGGCAGGAGGCCTACTCTACTCCATATACAACTCCATTAATTCTGTTGTCCATGGACATTAAGTGCTTTGTTTGTTTTAATGATAAAGACAGATTTATTTAGAAAGTGAACAGAACAGTGTTGTCACAGAGTTACCTCACAGCCACCGGACAATAAAGGTCAGAACAAGCACCGGTTAAAGACACAAGACACATTGTTTGCTGCCTTCCCATTCCACCCAGCATCTGGTCATCATTCTGTGGTGCGCGGTGTTCAAACATTTCCCAGTGCCTTTGGCGTTCCTGGAAAGCGCGTTGGGTTGCAAAAAGACCCTCGGGCAAGACAACAGCTGCTAGACCTGTCGCTGTGTTAAGTGAGACACACATTATTACACTCACTCTTGACACTCTCACCTGCCTGCACGCCCACACCTTGACAGAGCTCCTCCTCCTCCTAATCGGCATATGAGGAGTGTGTGTGTGTGTGTCTGTGCGCATGTGTGTAATATGTTTGAGTAATGTGGGAGAACATAGTGACAACCCAGTGCGACTCCTCCCCTCTTCACCTAGTAGTATACTATTGGAGTTGAGGGGGAGGGGAGGCGTGTACTGTATTTCCAAACCTGTGGGAGTTGCCGTGAACAGGTCAGGTAGTACAATCAGAGAGAGAGAGAGAGAGAGACACACAGAGAGGAGGTATTTTCCTGGATTTTATTTGAGGCTGAGTACAGCAGGAAAAGATAAAGGCAGTCGGCGGTGGAGTGTAAGAATGAGAGGACTGTTTGAGCTGGAGGGTGTTTGAGTTCCCTTCCCTTGATTCGGTGGCAGACGTCCCCAAGCGGTGCACACGCACCTGACAGAACCTGGAATCCTCTGGAAAACTGTCCTCGGAGGAGGAGGAGGAGGAGGGCATGAAGTCGGACAGGGAGGAGGCAAAACCCGGTGAGTGTGGGAAAAGACCAGCTCATGTCGCTCTGCCACACCGGCGCCTGGAGCCGGTTTCGGCTGTCGTGTCCTTTAAAACATTTAATCGTTTCAAAAGGCATCTTTTTGCCGAAGGTCTGCAGTCTTTATGGATTAGAATCTGTGTACGTGTGCGTGTTCGGCGTTTATAGAACGGCCTGTTCTCATGTGGACAGGGAGTCAGGTGTCATGTCGGGAGAATGAGCCACTCAGTAATTCAGTCAGCCCTGTAGCAGTACTGAGCCGTTGGGAGACTTTAACCTGTGCTGACCTCACGATTGCTTGTTATTCTCTGAACATGGGAGTGTGTTGTTGACTGTAGCATTGTGGAGCCTGATGTTTACTCTGAACCCCCGTGACCTTTGCCGTTAATTTGGGCCATTTAGCTGACAGTGACTCAATGTACAGTGAGAGTAGGATTGTATTTGTCGTTTATTTATTTTTATTGTATTGTTTAGGACACTTGACAGGCCACAAATAGGCTACTGTGGGGATTTAACCTGTGAATGCAGGGCCCATGCCTGCTGTTTTTGTTGCAGTACTGGTATATAAGCCAATGCTATTTTTAGAACTTGGTAGAATTTTCCTGGAAATACGTTGATTCATTAACCACTTCAAACGTATTTAGTTGAAGGGTGTGTGTGTGTGTGTGTGTGTGTGTGTGTGTGTGTGTGTGTGTGTGTGTGTGTGTGTGTGTGTGTGTGTGTGTGTGTGTGTGTGTGTGTGTGTGTGTGTGTGTGTGTGTGTGTGTATCTTTGCCAATAATAGAAGATCTGCCAACTCCCAATGCATTGCAATGGGACGTGTTGTGAGCTTGTGGATCTGATGTTTTTTTTGCAGAATGTTGGCCCTAGAATAGGGACGCTATAGGCTACATGTGGTTAAAGATTATAGCCATGAGCCAGTGTTTTGACAATGACTTAAATGTTGCAGTCGTGTCCTGAGCTGTTTGAGGCTGAACAGAAACTGGAGTTCAGTGTTTGTGAGGGGCTTTATTAAGGGGATTTCTTTTTGCCCGTGGTTTGTGAAAAGGTGAGTCAGACCGAGTGGAGTTTGTGGGGATTTGTTCTGCAGTGTTTGTCTCCAAACAACAAGAGTTTTTGTGGCTTTGTCTGGCTGAATCAGAAAGACAGTATTGTACTGTGTTGACATTATAAACACTGTGGTCTCACGCATGTTGACTGGACGTTTTTGTTTTACCTCTAGTGCATTTTTTACTTTACTGTCGAAACAAGATTTTATATTTTTTTGCTGTATTGCCATCTCTGTTTTCAGTGCTATTTTGACTTAGGTCTATTATATTTACGTATTTATAACTCACTTAATACCCCTTAATACTTGCTCTATTACTCGCCAATATCAAGCTCACAATTCACTGTAATACAGCATATTGTGAGCTTGTAGATCTGCTATTAATGTGGTAAAAGAAAGGTCCGTTAGTGTACAACAGCAGCCATCCCAGTATTCAGTCAGACTGGATGTGCTTGCTCTCGTATGACTGGCTTTTAGACCAGTTCTCAAACATTTCCCCCCAGAATCATCCATACAGTATGTTATCTACACACTGCTTGTTGTACACCTGTCCTTCAACCCAGGGGCCAAAAACAACACCAACGGCTGAGCTCAAAGATCACCATGACATGAGTTCAAACAAGACCCCTTTGAATAATTACCGTTCACACTCACTGCACCCAGTAAGTTAACATGCAGTGCACAGTACAATACTCAAGTCTGAGTACTGTATACATGTGTTAAAGCCTGAGTGTCAATTTAACTGTGAGAGTGTACAAATGCTGAACACATGCATGGATGGTTTGTCTGCATTTGTTTACTCTCAGATGTACAATAACACTGAGGACCTTATTGTGTCCATATGTTAAGGTTTCAAATTAATCAATTTATTTATTTCACTTTTTAAGATCATAAGTTGTCCCGTTAACCTGGCCTCCTGGCTGCATCTGAACAAACCCAAGTTCCACCCTGCTTGTAGGTCGCGTGAACCCTCGGAGCGTCACCCTAGGGTGTGGCGTGACACCATTAACATTGTCACAACAAAACAAACACCTCCAGGGTACACATGGCCCTCTTGGCGTCACCTCACTGTCCCAGGCGTGGCTATATGTGCATGCACAGTTGTGCTGAATTGCATGCCTTGCATTCTCATGTGTCGTTGATATGATCTCTAATTTCCTCTTGTGGTCTGTGGTGCAAACTGGAAAGCATAACAAACATTGTTCAAACAGGCGTTCTTGCCCGTCACCATCACCTCATATCCACCTTGTCAGTAAACAGTCAACCAAACAGCTATTCAAAATACCTGGCATTGCTTTTGTTTTACAGTTTAGCCTATCAATCAGAAACAATGTACTGTAGCAGTCTGAGGTTAGTGTTGTATGGACAGTAGAGCCGGACCGATGCCAGATCTTTGGCTCTGATCCAAATTTTAATTGGTGGTCCCGATATTAAAAATAAAAGAAAAAAGAAAATACAAATTAAACAATTCAATCTGTTTTGATTGATTGATTGAATATTTTATTAACAGTTTGCAAAAAAAAAAGCACAGAAAGTACAGTTCTATACAAAAGGATGCTAAAAGGATTAAACCCAAGAAAGCGCTATGGCTAATTTCCATTGGGGTCCTGTGTATTCAGGTGTATTTGGTTTGAAAAACTTAGCTTATAAGCAAACAAAGACATAAAAATAAACAAACCTTTACACACAAACTAGCCCCTAACTTCTGAAGACAAAAAAAAAGAAAAAGCCCAAATAGGGACGCCAGGTTGAAAGTGGTTAAAAATAGGCACAAATCTGCGCCGTAATTACAGATACCGATGGTGTCTAAAAAAGTCAAATAATGGCTGATATATGGGTCTGGCTGTAGTGGACAGCCTGTGTGTTTTTCAGCAGGCCAGAGAACAGTGTGACAGTATAATTATGAGAGGTGGCAGAGCCGGGCTCTAGGTGTGTAATTGCCTTCTGTCACTGGTGGAGCAAGGTGAATGCAGCCAGCCCCCCTTCCTGTGTGCTAGATAGCTTCTATTTCTGGTATGGTGGACAGAGTGGACAGCTCACGTTGAGTAAAGGGGTAATAAACTGGCTTGATGTACAATCAAGTCGGTGGCATGAATGCAATTATAACAATGGATTGCCCGTATTTCCTAAAAGTCTGTTGTTGCCCAAAACACATCTTGAAGAGATAATTGTAGCCTCTGTGTTTTTTTTTATCCTGTATTCATGTTCTGTCCTGTCTTTTCTATTCCATCTCTCCATCACCAAATCACTGGGATTCTTATTTATAATAAAACTATGTGATTATTTTGGCTGAAGATGAGCCAATTGGAGTAGGCTAGTAGTCAATGTGCCGGTGTTTGTTCCACTGTGATTGTAGTGTACCTGCTGTTGCTGTCATCCACACATATAGCACATCTCTTCCTCACTTTATAAAAACATCCTGAGTCGACAAAACCTGTAAGTTATGGTATTCCTTCCTGAAAATGTCTAACAAATCCTCTGAGTTAGAATTATAATCCTGAGCTTTATTTCCTGGTGTTGTCAGCAGGGGTGTGGGCAGTGGGCACCCGGTTTAGAAACCATCTCTGCTGGATTGTTTTACCCCCCTCTGAACTGATGTAATTCCTTGGGTAAATCATTATTTGACTCTCGGCTGGACATTTCAAAGGCTTTAGTGTAACTAATGACCATAGTTAGTTTTTATTTCTGCCAAAAGAAATGCGTGTGTCTCTGTGCATGCCTTAGATAGCTGTTCTGGGACAACTGGTTGTTTGTAAGCATGACATGTCGATGAGAGAGTGGACAGAGACAGAATTATGTTTGCTGAACAATGTCTCTGTGTTGACTCAAAGGTGCACCCGCGAGTGCGTGCGTGCGTGCGTGCGTGCGTGCGTGTGTGTGTGTGACACAGAGCTTTATGGTGAAATATGTGAAGTGACACAGTGTCTGCCCGCATGATTTGTCCAGGCCCATAAATAACCAACACCAGTTACCCTTTGGCACCAAAGATTTGCCCTTAACCAAACACACACAATCTTAGTGACACACACACGCACGCACGCACGCACGCACACACGCACACACGCACGCGCACACACACACACACACACACGCGCGCGCCACACAGACACAGACAATTACACACACCTGACCTTAATAGTTCTCTTGAGTTAGTTACTGTAGCTAAATGGATAAATAAGTGAGTGAGTATGAATATATTACGGTCTTCTGCCAGTCCTGATGATTACAGTACAGGTCATGGGACATGAAGACCTTATTCAAAGTTGAGAAATCAGTAGCTAAATGTTGATGTGTGTTATATTCCTACATTTCGCAGGATAGATGTATCAACAGAAAATTATACAACACGTTTATGTTCAAATTACAACACCAATGCAGCTCATCAACCACAGGCACTGCGGCAGTTATTGCCCGGGCTCAATGTGAGCCATTAGCATTCTTGTCACGCCTGGCATAAGCTGTCTAAAAGGAATCAGAAACAATACGTTGTTCTATCTCGGGGAAACAGCCCTGGGGGAGCATCAGTTCATTAGTGTGTCCACTCGCTCCTTTGGTTCTAAACATCCAGATCGCTACTGTACAGGTAATTACACCCATTAGAAAATGAGCAGATATTGTTCCTTTCTGCAATCATACTCTCCTGGACTGGGTCCAGCATGTGTTAATAGTAGAATCTGTTTGCCATGTGAATGCATGGGGAAACAGGAGACTATATAGAGGTTAATGATGAGCTCATGGAAGAGGATGGTTGACAGTCTCCATTTTCCAATTATGCGGGAGGGTTGCCCCTTTGTTTGCTCTGCTTGTTTACAGTCCCTGCCACAGTAACATCCTCAGTGTTTATTTAACTCTGGGAGAGCACATAATGAGGCTTTTACAGTGTGACTCCTACGGCTGGGTGTTTTAATGGATTTGTGCAAAACCAGGGTTATCCCTTCCATTCTTCCTTTCAGGCGTGATCTATCTATCCATCTATTCATCCCTCCATCATGACTTAGCAGTAACTCTGCTATAATAGTATATCGTTGTTGTCGGGTGAAAAACTTCTATGTCCAAAACCGTTTTGCATTTATCATTTTAAAAATGATTTAAACTAGTGAAAACAGCCGATCGACAAGCACACAAAGCCTTGCACCGCAAGGCGTTGTGTGCTTGTAGATCTGCTGTTTTCACTACTTTAGTGCGACGGCCCTGTATGATGAAGCAGGGCTTTACTTTATGAAGAACGTACACATTTGAAACTTGGAGATACGAGGTTTCCACCCAACAACGACGATATGATGCATAGAATCGGCTGCTAATCTCTTTGATAAGGGCATTCCAGAAGCTGCACGTTGC
The DNA here is from genome assembly GCF_963921795.1 of Nannobrachium achirus. Taxonomy (NCBI): domain Eukaryota; kingdom Metazoa; phylum Chordata; class Actinopteri; order Myctophiformes; family Myctophidae; genus Nannobrachium; species Nannobrachium achirus. The sequence continues at coordinate 26,555,264 of NC_137818.1, read as the reverse complement.
ATCTGTCCATCTGCAGTCTCGGTTGAGAATATAATCCCTTGTTGTTTGTGTGTTTGTGTTTGTCGATGTCATAAATAGGAGACACGTCTGTGTGAAAACAAGCACGTTGCTTTGAAAAGTGTGACGGTTCCTCTATCAGTTGAGACTGAGAGAAAGAAAGACGGCGAGGCAGTTACATAACGTTGAAAAACGACACCTGGATATAACGATGGCAGTGGCTCAGAAATCTCCCAGACATGCTCACTTTAGCAAAGTAAACATTAGACAGGTTTACAGTAGTGTGTGTCCTTTATGCTGTCAGCTGCGGTTACTCTCTCCAGTGGTCGCTGGTTGTGTCTGATTGTAGACGAGTTTTAAAACTTTCTGTGTAGACTTTTTGGAAAAAAATCTTCCTTCAAGTATAATCACAATACATGATGATTATGTTGTAGTCGGGAAAAAATCGTGGCACCCCATCTTAAAAGCAGAATTCAGGACAAGTGCCTTTTTTTATCGTAATCTGATGTTATTCCATCTATTAACCATTTGTAGAGGCGAAAAGACTTCTAGCGCATGTTGGCTCTGACCGGAGGGGGCGGCCATTCGTCTTATACAGCAGCCCATTATTGACAAAACTCTGGAGTGGTCGGTACCGCATAATAGTTGTAATGTAATAAAACGGTTTGTCCGGATATAGCTGACAGAGAAGAGGCTTGGGTGAGAATAGCTGACATACTGTAACTGCCACTCTATCCAGCTGATCAGATTTTCACTCGCTGTCATGCTCTGTTCTAATCCCTCTCTCCCATGCAGGAATGTCACATTCCATGTTGTTAAAAAACATAGATTTATTGTCACAGTGGAACACAGTTTCCCAAACGATGGGATCACATCGTAGCATGAAAAAGCATAAATGATCCCGGTGTGAATGACATCCTTATTACTTTAATGTGTTTGATTTAAAAAAAGAAACGAAAATAGGAGCAGCTTCTACAGTATGTTAGCCTCATGTCGTGATGGCAACAAGATAGTTCTATCCTGAATCAATTTGTCCTGAGTTTATTGAATTCACAATGACTGCCGAAAAATAAAATATCACTATGTAACATTCTTAATATTTTGTAGCCCTGGGATATGCAGTGTGGTGCAATTTGAAAGGCCTTTTCACAATCCCTACCTTGTAAACTTCCTGTGTCCTGAGGTTATATGAAGCTACAGACCACGGACGTTGTGTTGCTCGTCATCAATGAATGGCCTGCCTGCTCTCTCTCTCTCTCTCTCTCTCTCTCTCTCTCTCTCTCTCTCTCTCTCTCTCTCTCTCTCTCTCTCTCTTGCCATTACCAATAATCCCAGTCTCCCTTCACCACTGTCTCTATCAATACAGAGCATTAGGGGCTGATCTCTGTGATGGGGTGCCCCAAAGCACTGGAGTAGGGCCCTTTCAATTATTTTCCCCTTTGTTTTTTCATCAACCCCTTCAGCGACCCTGTCATCTCCTCAAGCCTTCCTCAGGCAGATTGCTCCTGCTTGTGTGAATGGACTAGCTAATCCAAAGAGAAGTACTCCATGACAGAACAGACACAGAGGATGAACTGGCTCTGTCAGTAGTCAAGAGTTTCACCTTTACTGCCTTCCTCAGCCGTCAGCCCATTCATGGGCTGAATGGTCCAGTGGTCCATGTATAGTGTGTGCATGCGACCGTGCGTGCGTGCTCGCAAAAGTGAGTTTGACTGTGATTGAGAAAGAAAAAGAAATATGAAGAGATGACCACTCAGATCTGTATTAATAACTCATGTACCCCACGCAGTCAAGGCTTGAAGCCATTTATAAAATCTATTGGGAAATAAATCTGTCGTGTGTGCACTATTTTACGTTTATCCACTTTAATCCAAAGATCCAAAGAGGTTTTATTTGTCACTCATCGAAGTACGTGTAGTGAAATGTTGGCGTGACATGCTCCTCAGGCTGTGCTAACAACAGAGAATATTAACAAACAAGCTCAAATAACAGGGTATAATACAAGTTAAGAAACTTAAACCGGTAAAACAAAAGGTAAAAAAGAAATATACATGTACAGTGCTCTGTACATACAATGCAGGTTCCAACAAATTCTGATTCAAACCCTGCAGTGAAACAGGCTGGAAGGAGAGGTCAAATATGGGTTACTGCTTGTAAACCTGCCTGCAAACGGCAGACGTTGATCAATATCCTATCAGAAGTGCAATGTTGGTTTGTGGTGTGTGCGTGCATGCTTGTGTGTGCATGTGTGCGTGCGTGCTTGTGTGTGCGTGTGTGTGTGTGTGTGTGGGGGGGGGGGAATATGTGGAAATGCTATGTGAAAAATTCTACCTCTCATGAATCATGATATAAATTTTCAAGCAATAGAGACTTCCTTGTACAGCAATGCATGCAATCCTCCTCATTCAATTCAATTGCCAGCACTCAGAAACGTCCTTCAGGTGCTTTTATAGATTTTTTCGTTTCTATCGATGTACGTGTTTCAGCACAATGCCTTCTTTAGCATTATCTAACAATCAGAAAACCCGACACGCATTATTCCAACGTTGCGTTCGTCCAACTCTCCCCATTACAAACCCTATCTCTAACCCTAACCGAGTAATGAGACGTCAGACTGATGTATTCCTCCCAAGGGACAGAGGGATAGAGTGGTAGTAAAAGTGCATGTTTCAACCATGCAATACCCTGGCCACTGCATGGGTCCTGAAACCTGAACACACTTATCAACACATCGCAAAGAAGAGAGGTTGTCTGCGCAATAACTCCGGCAGAAAGGGACAACAGAGGTTGGCCATTTACCAAAGTGAGCTGATAATCTAGACTGACTGCGCATAGACTAGCAGAAGCAGATAGTGAAGTATTTCCCATAAACATGAATCCAGTAATCTTGTCGATAAAGTTTGTGTTTTCTGTGAACACAAACAATGACATTCCATTTATTTGTACGTGTTGGCAGCTTTTAAAACGGCCTCTGTGTTGATTGGCCATGATGCAGGAACAATGTCAGACTGCCAAATCTCCATTGTATCCTACAACGGTGTGGATTGTCACAGCCGTCCTTGACCCTGCCACACTTTTAAGACCCATGGTGCTTATGATTTATGTTTTGCAACATTTATGTTACGATAGGGAAATTCCATCTACACTAAGACCATCACTTTAACCAGATCATCTTGGTCAGAAAAAGCAATTATTCCTGTATAAAATAGTGTTGTTTTAAATATATATATATATATTTTTTTCTTCTTTTTTTACTCTGAGTGTCTAGCATTCTTAAATCAAAGTGAAGCCAAGTGATCATTTATTCACATGCAGCTTGGTGTGCCTTCTAGATAGAAGAGAGAGAGAAAGGGAAATTGAACTCTGCATGAATGCATTTTAGCCTAAGGCCTCCATTGTATATCGCTTTCTATGGAATAACTGAATGCTTTCCATGGACTACCATGCTGTTGGCAGGGTGAAGGCGAGGTCATTCATTCCACACTGTCACAAGGAGGGCACCTCCAACAGGAAAGAATCCCTGCTTTCCTGAAGGACACATGTTACAATACATCATAGCAACAGGTGTTTAATTAAATTTAGTCACAGATAACGCCTGATTTAATTAACGCCCAGTGCTTCTCAAACCTTTTTGTGTCAAAGTGATTTGTATTTGGCCGCGGACCCCATCTCAAAATATGTTGTTCCCGGGACCCCCAGAAGCAAAGATTTGAGTTAAAACATATACTGTACAGTATATGCAAAGATTTGCAAAAAATGTCATGATTTTTTCAAAAATAGCAGATCTACAAACTCATTGCTTGTATATCTGCTATTTTTGAATAGCCAAAGTATTAAATAATGGTTAAAGTGGTTAAAATGATTGTGATGCTATATTTACTTTTGCTGGGGCTTTCAAACTGGGCAAGGCATCACTTAATGATTTTAGCAAAGCCATTTTCTGAAAGTTGTTATTCCAGTGGCATGACTCATGAGTTGCCAAGTTCAAAACAAATAGAATTGTGGGATGTAATCTCCCTTCAAGAAAGAGCTCGCAGCATACATTCCTGACCCCGGCTATTCTTTCATTCCCGTTTTTATTCAACACATTCCTGATTTGGGCTGTTCTATTGTCCACCCAGCCACAGCACAATATGCTATGCATTGAGCCTTTGGATGAGGTTGTAAATCCTTACTGCTGGCATGTTTTTCTAGTCCAGCTCTTCCTTAACCCCTTTCAAGCTGGTGTCCCTATTTTGGGCATGTCATTAAATCTACAAGCTCACAACGTGTCGCATTGAGACATGTTGTAAGCTTATAGATCAAATATTTCTGCTGTTCGCCGTACAAGTAAAGTACGACGGCTTAAGTGGTTGAACACTGCATGTTTTTCTGTTGTTCCCTTTCCTTTGCTTGTTTGAGAGAATGTATTGACTTGGCACTATAGCTGTGCTCAGATTCTATTGTTAGAGCTCTAGAGCTACATATAAAAACTAGAGGATGGACGCCCCTTCTGCCCGCTCATTCATTTCAATTAAAGTTGCTCACCTGGTGCATGCTTCCCCAGAAGTACACTCTCCTTCCAGATGACCAAAAAGGATCTACTTTGCTGTTAAGTCTATGTAGAATGGGTGTGCCCACTGGCCTAGCGGTCCTGGCGCATACCACCTAGTCTCTGATGCCTGACAGCAATGTTTTTAAATCCCGATCCCGATGACCTTTTCTGCATGTCACTCCCCATCTCTCCCCATTTCCTGTCGGTCTACTGTCCTATCAATAAAAAGGGATAAAAGCCCAAAAACATATCTTAAAAAAGAAAGAAACAAACAGTTTAAATGTGTTTTAAATCATGTAGGTTGACCAGGATGACTGCATTAAGACTTCTGTCACTGCACCACCACATTACTTATACTGTATGCAGTGGTGCGAGTGGTGGGTAAATTGAACGCTGCACCATCTCCCCTTCCCACTCACTATGAAGAGGGTGAACTAATTTAGAAAATAAAGAAAAACTCCCCCTCAAGACACATGCTGTCATTCCCTATCCATTTTCAACCTCCACTCCCATTCTAGCAAAGTGCAATTTCAGCTGCCTCGTGGCCACGAACACATTGACAGATTGCTGGACCTTTCAGGGGGAAAGGTTTGTGAATCTTCCTGTTTTTGTGGTGCAGAAAAGAGAGAGAGAGAGAGAGAGAGAGAGAGAGAGAAGAGAGAGGCAAACGGGAGTCATACTGTAACACTGAGAAAGGAAAAAGAGAAGCACAGGGGTCTGTATTGACAGCTAATCGGAGAGGAAGCCCCTAGAGGAAGGAATCGACCCTCGGTGGTACTTTGGAATGAGATCTACTCATTCCAATGATTGAAGATGCTTTGTGGAAACTAAACAAACAGCAATCTCACCCGCCAATATTCTATTTTATTATTGATGGGGACGTGGGGAGTTAAAAGGATGCACAGTTTCAAGGTTAACGGTCAGATTGACTGAACTTCAGAGTGCTTTCTCACAAGTAGAGATGACACATTTCACTTTTTGAAAGAAACATTGGTAAAGTCTTTTCATATATCTGCTTTTTCGTTTTGCACCATCAAGTTCGTTTCACCAGGGATGATGGATTCCTATTCCCTGAAGGATTTCTGAGAGTTTGAGGCAATCTTTATTACTGGTACCGGCCGTACTGTAGCTGTCCTTCACAGCTGTCACGCTATGTGACTGTGGGGTGATTTACGAAGACAGCTTGGGCTATCATGGCCAAATCACAGACATAGGACATGGCACTCATCATCATCGTAATTCACAGGTCCCCTTTGTGTGCCAGCTGATGCATGGCAGCTATTATGGAAATAGACACATTTAAACCATCATTTACATCAACGGCCGGGAAGGGAGATTTTATTTACTGTTTCAATGAATCATAATAACTCGAGGCAGATTCGCTCAGGGATAGAGGAGAGGAGACTGAGGAGGCTTAATGAATGCACATATTTAATATTATTTGCCGATTGGGTCAATTTGCAGCTCAGAGAGACATTTAATTGGTCATTACTCAGTTTAGTTTCTTTGGAACTTCAGCTGTGTGAAATGTCAGGCAGAGAGACCGATTAAATCCATTGAAATCCAACAAAATATGTAATGAGCTTTATGGTGTTTTGGTCTTCTAAAAACATGTTTATGAAAGCTACAAACACAGAGTCTTGAAGTAACACTCTGATCACCCACTGCAGGCAGGGTTGCTGCCATGTTCAGTTCTGTGCAAATAGGTTAGGTGAGTTTTGTTTTGTTGCATGCTGTACTTGTGTTTTCATGCATATTGCTAGCTGTCTTTTGGCAGGTGCACTAGTTAGATTGGGTTGGCTGCATTAGTGGGAAACAGGTGGCAGTGAAGGCACGGCTAGCAGCAGATTCATTACCCCACCGAACTCTGAGGGGGAGAGAGAATCCAATCTGATGGAATCCTCTCATTCCTCCTAGTACAGAACTGTTCACTACAAGCCTTCTTTCCTCATAAGCTAAATGCAATCCTATGTTATTGCCTGCCTTTCTGCATAATCACAGTTACTGAAAACATTGCCTTAACTAGTGTAAAGCTTTTCTTTTTTATTTGTATACTGTTTTTAATGATGAAGACAAATGCTTGATTCAATGAGCAAACTTTGTTTGAAAACTATTAACTATCCTCACTTTCCAATCCTAACTTTCATGGAGTTCATCGATCAACAAATATGCCAGTACATAATTACGTGATAAGAGCTGTCACAGTATACTCCGGCAATCTGTCATGGCCTGTTGGGAATCCATACAATGTCACCAACTATTGTTGGTATTATCAGCACGGGACACTTTCATACGATGTACAGCAATCATAGTATTCATCCGATGGGGTGTTAAATTAGCTCTGAATTTAATGTTCAAGATTTTACTTGTTCTTGCGATAATGATTAATAGTAAGAATCAGCTCTGGGATCCTTTCTAGTCAATGCATTTACCTTAAAATATATAGGTACATTAGATTAACCCAGGAGGACATAAGGGTGCCCAGGAGCGCCCTGTTGTCTCCAGTGCCCTGTGCAACCACATAGTCTGCATACATTGCATAAATAACTCCTGCTTACAGCTGCCATTTTAATGTTTTTTTATTTTTTATTTTTTAGCTAAAGTAAGTACAGTTCCAGTGACTGGTAGCTAGGGTCCACAATGTGTGGCATTTATTATCAGTGATGAATAAATGGCAACACTGCGAGTAACTAACAAATCTAGTGATTGTTTTGTGGGTGGATGGGTGATGTTTGTGGGTGAAATCCAGAGGCAAAGGTTGGCAACTCTGGCTGGCAGGTACAGTAGTTCATTGAACGGGAATGAGCAGAATACTGTACATACAGTCCTGGGGTTGGGGTTGGGGGGGGGGGGAGTAGCAGGAAAGATTGCGCTTATCAAGAAGCCCCAGCTCAGGGTGTCATTTGTAATGCAGAGCTGGAGAGTGCACGCTTGTTCCCTGCCTGAAGGCTATGGCGATGTTGACAAATGGCTGGCTGTCCTGGCTCTCCCCACCACTCCAACCGCCTCCCACCACCTCTCACCATGCTATCTGGAAGGCTTCAGTGCTGTGCCCGCCTGGAGAAAGCAACATATCAGTTCTCCCACCTCCTTCCACCTGACGCAGTATGCTGCTAACTACTGTGAAACATTCGGAGGCTCTGACATGGCCTCCTGCAGCTGCCAGAGGCCTCTGTGCTGTCGTCAAAGTGTGTGAATTTAAGCTACAAATGCTGCAAGTGAGACTTTGTTATAAAATAGGCCACCTTACCATCTGTGCAATGCAGATTTAATGGTCCATTAACTAAATTAATACTACTTTTTTTTCTTCTTTTTGCTGTGCAACAAGGCCACAGTATTGTCTCTCACAAGGCCAAACACGCTTTGTAAATTGAGTTGCAAAATCGCTACTGCAGGGTAGCCTTGCTACCCAGATCCTTAATCCGCACTTCATCACACTGCCGTACTGCAATAAGCCTTTCGATAATTTGCCTAAATTGTAGACCCTTAATTGGTTAAACTGTGCCTATCTATACTATAATTTTGCGAATGTCTGAGTGAGTGTCTGTCTGTCTGTCTGTCTGAGTGAGTGTCTGTCTGTCTGTCTGAAACAGCGTTTCTCCTCAGTGGCTGGAGCAATTGATCTGAAATCGCATCACCATTGGCATATGAACACACCTGACATAACTGTGAAGCCCGTTTGTCACTTTCACAAATCGTATGCTGTATATTCGCATTTTTATGGTGTATCTATTTAGCCTACAGTACCTTTTGTGACCACACATGTTAAGGGAGGGGCGCTGTTGTTCAGGCCATGCACAATCACACACAAACACACACACACACACACACACACACACACACACACACACACACACACACACACACACGGGGGGGGGGGGTTCTGGCCCTGTTACAGATGTTGTCCAAAAATCATGCAGATCGGTACACAGTATCTCTGTAGCCGTTAAATGGAACGGGTATTTCTTACATTGATGCTCCTACATATTAGCATGCAAGCACCAGTTAAAGTTACTTTCCATCCCTCATATACTGTGTGCACAGTGCACATCCCATAACCCACACACTGCACATCATTTCGGAGCTCATATCTTTGAACGGGTAAGGGCTAGTTTGTTCAAAATATAGAATAATGATGTTAGAACGGTAAGAAATTAAACTTTTATGAATGAGCTACTTTACCACAAGTTATGCCCTAACATTTCTGGCAATGTTGAGATCACTAATTTATATTCACTAGCCCTTACCCGTTCAAAGATATGAGCTCCAAAATGATGTGCAGTGTGTGGGTTATGGGATGTGCACTGTGCATACAGTATATGAGGGATGGAAAGTAACTTTAACTGGTGCTTGCATGATAATATGTAGGAGCATCAATGTAAGAAATACCCGTTTCGTTTAATGGCTACCCCCCTCCCAGCCCGCCCGCCCACCCGCCCACCCACACACCCGCCTGCCTGCACACACAATCACACACACACACACACACACACACACACACACACACACACACACACACACACACACACACACACACACACACACACACACACACACACAGAGAGAGCTGGTTAAACATGTTGCCTCATGCTAGATGCAGAATAGATGTGCCTCATGCTAGATGCAGAATAGATAGTAGATACACCATAAAAATGCTAATATACAGTATATGATTTGTGAAAGTGACAAACGGGCTTCACAGTTATGTTAGGTGTGTTCATATGCTAATGGTGATGCGATTTCAGATCAATTGCTCCAGCCACTGAGGAGAAACGCTGTTTCAGACAGACAGACAGACAGACAGACAGACAGACACTCACTCACTCACTCACTCACTCTAGCCCTTACCCGTTCAAAGATATGAGCTCCAAAATGATGTGCAGTGTGTGGGTTATGGGGTGCACACAGTATATGAGGGATGGAAAGTAACTTTAACTGGTGCTTGCATGATGTAGGAGCATCAATGTAAGAAACCCGTTTCGTTTAATGGCTACAGAGATACTGTCGTCCCCCCCCCCCAGCCCGCCCGCCCACCCGCCTGCACACACACCCGCCTGCCTGCACACACACACACACACACACACACACACACACACACACACACACACACACACACACACACACACACACACAGAGCTGGTTAAACATTTTGCCTCATGCTAGATGCAGATTAGATAGTAGATACACCATAAAAATGCTAATATACAGCATATGATTTGTGAAAGTGACAAACGGGCTTCACAGTTATGTCAGGTGTGTTCATATGCTAATGGTGATGCGATTTCAGATCAATTGCTCCAGCCACTGAGGAGAAACGCTGTTTCAGACAGACAGACAGACAGACACTCACTCACTCACTCACTCACTCACTCACTCACTCACTCAGACATTCGCAAAATTATAGTATAGATTGAAACTTTTCTCGTCTACATTGATCAAATTCACAGGTGCAAGTGTGCCTATGCTACCATTACAATTATCTTAGCAAGACTGAAGGATTCCTCTATAAAGGAGAATAGGCTCATATCAACCTTGGTCATTGTTATTCAGGCTTTGTGTGTTGCATGTGTCGTGTATAAATCCCTTTATCTCTGCTCAGCATTGTTGTTCCTAGTTTTTAGTTTTTTGTCTTCCTAGAGTGCTGCCCACTGCGCAATCAATAAACACAACCATAATGAATTAGTAATTGTATCAAGCGCATGACCTTACAGAATCTCTTAACGCCAATGAACAGTATCTCACAGGCTCTTATTTTCTAGAACAGCGCGTCTCTTTGTTGTAGCAGCTTGAGTTGTTCTGTAAAATGTGGTCCTATTACTGCAGGTCCATTAAGCACACCTCTGTATAATGACACTCCTCGGTTTCTTTCGACCCTTCTCCTAATAACCTGTTTTTTACATTACATTCATGTTATTTAGCTGTCGACTTTCATCCACAAGCACTTAGATTTAGCTAGCGAACACAAATTAAAAACCAAAAGGCCACAGAAAGTGGGAAACGAAAGCAACAAACTTAAAGGTTTATTTTAGCTCCAGAGTGGCCGGGTTGGACCTTCAGCATGCTGAAAGGTTTTGGGTCAGCACTGTGTATGCCAGGTCTCCTTGTTGTAGTGCTTTTTATGTTAACCCAACCCTTTTTCAACAGTAGTGGAAATAACTGATCTGATATACCCTACCAGTCAAAAGTTTGGACACAGCTCTCATTTAATCTGTGTGAGAAGCTGTGTCCAAACCTTTGACTGGTAGGGTATGATATCACTTTATTGTCAGCTCAACCAAGACAAATTTCAGTGTGAGCTGACAATAAAGTACTATATCATATCATATCTGCTATTATCACTTGTGTACTGTATGTGCGTGTGAAAATGTCACCTGTAATGACATGCCCAGAATAGGGGCGCTAAATGTGCCCCTCTTTACAAAGTTTATGTTTGTTTTCATATAGTGACATTACAGTATATAAATGTGTAGCATTTGGGCACTGGGGTGGCACTGACACAGGGGTAACGGGGTCCTCCTACCCACTACTGTGGTGTATACGGCTTGGCTAGGGATTATGATGAAAACAATTGCTCATGGGACAGAAGCAAGGTGGGGCAGGCAATAGTTATTACTATCACTATAGTTATGGTCACTATAGCTTGGTCAGGCTGCCTGTTCAGTGGAGCTAAGAGCGATTCCGTGTACCTCAGTATGCGTTACATCCTCCTCCATTTTGCATCGTCAGAATTGAGAGTAAAGGGGAAAACATAAAATAAATGCTGACCATTTACGTGGCAAACTGAATATGTGTGAGCCCAGGTTATAGGCAATATTGTTTTCAATCCATTCTGGAATTCAATCACAACCTGAAGCTGAGTTATCCCTCTCCGATTGACCCATTCTCCCTCTAGATATTTTGTCAGGCGTATTCAGGCTCCAGTTCTCATACATTCTTGGATGATTTCAGTTTCTCTGACAGCAATATTGGCGGTGGGATACGAGGAGCTGTGATTTATGCTTGGTGCTCCATGATGGTGGCGTACGTTCTTAGAGGGCTGCTGAATGCCTCTGCCCAGCTTTCTCCCATGGTTTCGGTGCCCTGAGGATATCTTCAAATTGAGCAGAATGACTCGACTTATTCTATAAATTACTCTCCATATACGTCAACTGCTGCAATGCCTACAGTGTGAAAGGAGTAAAACATGTCTCCTCTCTTTTTGGCTGACATTATATATTTGTTGTCAGGGGTTTGAAAAATGGAAGAATGACACTTTGCTTATGGCTTTTTAGAACTGTTTTGAACTAGGCTAGGTTTTTTAAGTGTTATTACTGAGTATGCAAAAAACTTTCTATGTCTGTTTGCAGTCCTCTCACAACAGCGATGCTTTTAAAAGTGTCAGATCATCAAACCCAGCTCCATTGCTTTTCATGGGCTGTACGTATGCTGAAAACCCTGGCTTGATAATCAGTGCAGTGAGGGCTGCTTCTGATGCATAGGGCTGAAAGCCAGTGCATTAAAGGGATATTTTACTTTAAAAAAAAATCTTTTGTCATTTTATCGTCTAATCAGGCTTTTGGGAACACCCAGGACAGTTTTTGAATTTCTTCATTCACTATTTAGATATTTGCTATTAATTCCCCCCCTTCCAGGACCTTCCTATACAAACCCATTATAACTTCAAACTCCATTTTAGCCATGATAGATTCAATTAAAACACCTGTCCTTTTTTCTGGTGACTCCTGACACCCTCTGAATAGTGTATTTTTTACAACATTTCTCATTGATTTATATTAATTTATTTGGGGAAATGAAAATTATTAAATACAATAAAAGATTATAAAAAATAAATGAAAAAAGTTATCAAAAAAACACGGCCTGCTCACATATTCGGTGGGTGTCAGGATTCACCAGAAGAAAGGACAGTTGTTTTCATTGAATCTATCATGGTTAAAATGGAGTTTGAAGTTATAATGGGTTTGAGGGAAATGAATATCAAATAGCTAAATACTGAATGAAGAAATTAAAAAACTGTCCTGGGTGTCCCCAAAAGCCTGATTAGACGATAAAATGACAAAAGGGTTTTTTGAAAGTGAAATACCTCTTTATATTAAGACTGTGGTCCTTAAACTTTGAGATTTGAAGGTCTCCCCTTAACTTTGACAGTGTACGAATGGAACCAAATGGACCCATTAGGGTCAATTTGTACACATGCGTTAAAGCTGTACTGTGGAAGCTGCTCAACTAGTGGTCAGTAGCGGTATTGCTTTTTTCGGCCGTTTTCGGGGGTCCGCGGACCACCGCGGCCGCCGCGACTACAGTATGGGTGGTAATAGCTGAATGGGTAGAGAGGCCTGTGTGAAACAGAAGGTCCCCATGTTCACCCCCTGGTCCCCTTCTACAGTATGTATCTCTGAGCAAGACACAGGAGTGACCCCTAACTGCTCGCCGGGTGCTGTATTAATAGCAACCAAACCACTGCTCCTAATATTGAGGATGGGTAAATGCAGAGTTCACATTTCATGTATAGGCAAATAAATACTGCAAAGGATTGGGCCAAAGGGGACCATAATTATTACTTTTTCTTTTCTTTTTTTTCAATACTTGGAGGTACTTGTTTAGGCTACATTAAGAATGCCTTATTTTCTTCAGAAATGTTCACGTTGAGACTGCCCTTTGAGATAAATCTATCTCAAGAAATGTTGTGATGGCTCTTCTTTTATGTGTTCCGTTTCTTGCTTCAGTTTGGGTCAAGTTAAACCCATACTCATAATGTGTCTTTCTCCTCTTCCTCCCTGCTGCTCTGCAGTCCTGTTGCGTGAGGAGGTGGCCCAGCTCCAGGAGGAGGTGCACCTGCTGAGGCAGATGAAGGACATGTTGAGCAAGGACCTGGAGGAGTCCCAGGGAGGATGCTCGGCTGACGTGCTCTCTGCCACCGAGCTGCGCGTGCAGCTGGCCCACAAGGAGGAGGAGCTGGACCGCGCCAAAGAGGCCTTGCAAGGTGAGACACTGTCCTGGGGAGACAGCGTTGAGAGCCTGCAAATGGACCCAATTCTTACACGCTAAACCAGTGGTTTTCAGCCTTTTTCAAGGCCCATTTATTTATTCAAAAACTTAGAATATGTTATCGTTGGATAGAATTGTGTCCACAATTCCATTCTGGGATATGGGATAGGAGAGATAACAGGCAAACGTTGATCAAAATAAATAAAATTCGACATTCTCTAATTGTGTAGACTTGAGTAATGCAGATGCTTAACAATGATTGGTCCACCAGCAGACAGCAGTCCAGGCCCACTTCACATGTGGACCTCACTAATGCACATTAAGCCTCGAACAGAGTCGTGCGGTGTAGTGCGGTGTAGTCTTTTTGAGTCATAAAACTACAACGTTCCACCGCGGACCCGACTCTGTTCGAGGCTTTAGAAGATGGCACCATTTCTTTCTCACTCTGTGTAAATACAATTTTTTTTTAAAAGTTAAATTTAAGTTACTCTCGGCTTTAAAACAGAAGAACTTTAGCTGTACCGCAATAGGACAGGGCCGGGCATTTTCAGGAGGAAAAATAGCAAGAGGAAGAAGACAAATGAGAGATACAGGAGGGTCGGTCAGCAGAACTATCTGGATAAAAAGTCATGTGTCTGTACAGTAATTAACACACTTCCTGAGTAGGAATTGGCATTTTTATTCTAACTCACAACCTTAGACACCAAAGGGCAAGGCATGAACTTGTTGAGCTACTTGCCAAGTGAGAAAACCACAGATGGCTTCCTATTATGTGAATTAAAGCTGGGATTGTAGTGTTCTTGGCTATGCTGGCTACATGGGGCAGCGGATTTGTAGTGATCCCAGAGGGGAAATGACTTCTCTGCATTGACCGAGCAGTGACTTGCTCAGACTGAGCGAGGGCAGGGGGGGAGCAGTCGGAGGTTAAGTGTATCGCTCAGGGGGTCTAACACAAAGCCTGGATGAGCCAAAGATCAAACCAGGGAGTTTCTGATTGCCAGACAGCTGTTCTACCGTCCGTATATTATATACATACCAGTAAGACTCCCTAATCGGGAGATAAGCGTTGGTCGCTTATCTCCACAAATATCACAACCTCCACCTCTCACGTCATACGGGCAGCCATAGTTACACCTGGAATGTTGAATCTCCATATATGGAGATAACCTACGCATCACACAAAGTCTGACCTCACCAGCCCATACTTGGGCATGGACGACTTATATCTCCATATACGGAGATGGCCATATATGGAGATACGATGACATCACAGAGTCCACAGCTGATGATGTGGCGTGATGTCATACAATACACAAACAAGCCCTATATAAAGGGGCAATTCTCACCAGGGAAGAGAGCATTCCTCGACTCAGACCTTATCGCCAGGATCAACTAAGCTTATAGCTTATCATCACATCCAACCATCTTAAGATACTCAGCTAGTGGGGAATGCTCTCTTTCCTGGTGAGAATTGCCCCTTTATATAGGGCTTGTTTGTGTATTGTATCTCCATATATGGCCATCTCCGTATATGGAGATATAAGTCGTCCATGCCCAAGTATGGGCTGGTGAGGTCAGACTTTGTGTGATGCGTAGGTTATCTCCATTTATGGAGATTCTTTACCCTAGCAACCATGTTTTTTACCCTAGCAACCAACTGTTTAACATATGGAGTTATATGTTGTTCGTGTCCAAATATGGGGCTTGTGAGGTCAGACTTAGTGAGATGTCATACTGATGTCAGCAGTGTGATGTCATACTGATGCGGAGATAGGAGCAGGGCAAAGGTGTGACGTGTGACCGACGGACGGACGGCCGGTGGAGGTTTTGATACTAAACTGCGACCTACGGTCGCAATTAAATAATTTTGTCAAGTCTGATTAAGTGAGAAAATGGGCTATATACTGTATATTTATTGAATTCAAACAATATGATTTTAACTACAACCAAAATTAAAGGATAGTTTCACACAGAATGAGGCAAAACACAAAAAAAATATTTCGGTATCAGACCAACACATTGCAGGCTGTTAAGGGTCTTAACTCATTTACCGCGATCCCCGTCGAAACCGGAGATTTTCCGCTGTACCTCTCTGCGATGCCCGAGGAGCCCGAAGATTTAATTAGCTTTAATCATTATGAAACGATTAAAAGTATGGTCGCTGTATATAGCCGCTTCGGAGTCTTTAGGCCCGCCCCCTAACTGTATCCGGTCGTATTTCCTGTTTAGACCGGATCTAGGTTTCCATATCCGGTCTGATCTTGTCTACCGGTCTACTACATGAGTCGCGCACAGATCATGCACTATGCGTGCACGTGCCCACGTTAAAAGGTAAGGACAATTTGGCAGCTGCTTAGTACAGCAAAATTGTTAATTGCTGTGATATTTCAGTAGACACTCGCTAGTAAGAACTGAACACAAACAAATTGAATTGGTGAAGATTAATATACTATCAGAAAAACGTTATCGCCTGTTTCTTTACTGTCTGCACACAGACTCAGCCTAGGCTTGTAATTCTGATGATGACTCGGGCTTGCTGATGAAGGCCAAAGCCCAGGGACCCCTGCAGGCCTTAACAGAAGTCAGTCACTAATGAAAGTCTGTATGGTAGAGAAACGTTGCTTGGCTTACAAGGTCCACAAATGTTTAAGCAAGGCGGAAATGGCCCACAATTACAGCCAGTCTATGCGGGAGGATAGCAGGAAATTGCTTGTTGTCGTATTCTAATTGTCAAATTGTTTTCATTGAGTGAGTGTGTGATTCTAGAGAGATGAGTTGATCTAGTAGGGGCGCGACGTTGGTGTAGTGGTTAGTGCATATGCCCTTCGTGCGGAAGGTGAGTGGTTCAAACCCTGCTTAAGCCGACGTCAGCAAGGGGGGAAGACGACAGCCAGCCCCATGGCCTCCCCTAAGTAACAAGAAATCTTGTGAAATACAATGTTGTCAACCAATCATCAAGGACGATGATACACGAAAGAAGAAGAAGAAGTTGATCTAGTGACGTCACATTGGTTTGCTATTGTTGTTTTAATGTTAATGTATTTCCATCGTTCTAAGTAGATCATACAGTGCATAGCAAAATCCTGACCGGACCATTAATTTAACGTTGAGTAATTTCAAATACACTCTCAGAGTTTAATTACTGTATAGAAGATTCAAGATTGAGTACTTTATTATCATATCAATGATACATTTGGTGTGAGCTTGGGAGACAAAATTATGAACAAATGCAAAATAGTTTTTACTATTTTCAACACTTTCAGGCTTATGTAGAGCTGTTGTTGTGGCAAGAATTCAGATTGTTGTGCTTAAGCATGCCTGGCAACCGCTAGCTTAGTACCATGACACTTTGGCACTAGCAAGCCCACAGTCTAACTCTGAGGATGTTAAGGCTTTTAGTATTGTTGGCATCTTCCAGTCGGGGGCCGCTCTCTATTCCGACATGCTGCCATTGCGACATTGACTTCTAATTGTCACTTCCATAGAGGTTAGGTATAGGGTTAGTGTCGGAATGGGGGGATGTCAGAATGGCAGCATGTCGGAATGGGGGATGCACCCCTTCCAGTCCTCTGCATATGAGCAGGTGCCAGCAATTCTGGCCCTCTCCCCAGCTATGCTTTCCAAGCAGAAACTGGAAACAACATCTGTTTTCCCATTTTGTCTTGTTTGCTTGTTTGTGTTGCTTTACTGTACCAGTTGATTCCACAAACCAGAATTCACACTCTCTCTCCAGAATGTGTATGCTGCTGCTGCACATTCTGCATAAGTGGGGATGATTAGAGTGTGTGGATTTGTTTTGAAAGAGAAGCGTTAAGTCCAGGCCAGTGATAATTGTGGCTCCATTAAGTTCCCGGAGTTGTTAGTATTAAAAACCATGGTAACTCCTGGACACTGCTGCTCTTAAAGTGACAGTTCGCAAATCTAGATCATTCTTTCCTCTTACTTATAAAGTATTTGACAAGTTTAGGCTTTCCCCCACAAATGGACTCATTAGTGGTACAGATTGTTGATTTGAAACATTACCATCATTTGCAAGTGTTCTTGCAGTTATCTCATTAGCTGCCTTAATGACTCCATGCTGTCAACTGATTTGAGGTGAGGTGTTGTCCATTTGATTTCCGGCCATTTTCACAAGGCTGACATATTGTGAACATCGATCGCCACCAGATGCTGCAGACAAAAGTGTTTTCCCAGAAGAATGAGACCGGCGTTTCAGACAGGCAGTGAGCGTGAGGCGTCTGCTGTGGGAAAAATAAAATAGGATGAGTCTTCTGTGATGCAGTATAGCTGAATCGAAATGCCTCATCCCCCGTTTGCTCTCTGCCACTTGAGATAATACCCGTTTATGTAGGGAATGTTTCAGAGAAACTGTCACTCCTGCCTCGGTTCAGACGGTTTGCTGCTAAATTACATGCAGATTTTTCTGGTGCTCATGAATACAAAATGGAGACTGGAGAGGAGAACAGCACCTTTCAGTCTATTCTCTCTCTAGTTGACAGTTTTCTTTCTTTCTTTCTTTCTTTCTTTCTATATTGATATCCTGCTGTCCTTTATGTTTAGGGGTTTCTTTCTCTTTCCTTCGCTTTCTCTCCTTTTTCTTTCCTTCCTTCTTTCTCTCTCTCTCTCTCTCTCTCTCTCTCTCTCTCTCTCTCGTTGTGTCTCAGTGTTGTGCACACTGCTGTCTCATTGTTAAGTCCTGTGCTCACCTCCCGCTCTGTCAGTCATTGGCTTCGGAGCACTGTAATTGTGACAGTAATTGTGTAATGGCTTTCCAATTGCAGGTTATGTTGCGATGCCTTGGGTACTCGAGCCGGTACTCGTGCAATAGTTTCACTTTCTGGCTCTAAAGGAGAGTATACTGCCGATGACAAATGGAAACTATCTCAGGGGTCTCCAGACTCCAGGCCCCAACAGCCAAAGCGAAATGAGGAAATAACAGACCACGGTAGTTGGACCATTAATTGGAGTGACGTTTATAAAGTTGACCCAACTCCCATTTAGACCTGTGCCATTTCCCATCAAAGTTATGTTTAATTAATTTTCAGCGTATCGCTGGTGCTCTGTGACGATTTTTAATTAGCAGCTCTCGCGTTGACTAATTACTACTGCTCAGGGACTCCCAGTCAATACAGAGCTCAAATGAACGCATTGGACGGCTGTGTAACATCAAAGTGCAGCCAGCCTCTCTCGTTTAGTGCCATTTCATGCTGCAGCTGCTCACAAAGCACCATGTGCTTGACGCCAAGGCTCAACAGTAAAGTCCTCAGTGTTCATTTAACACTGTACCAATGTATGGAATTTGTACACTCTCTAGGTTACAAATGGATAAAAGAATTAAAGTTGTACTGTCTGTGTCTATACACATGTGTATGTGTGTGTTGCAGAGTGGCTCACAACCTCAGCCTAATGACCTAAAATGAAGCAATAAGCCATAAGAGGGGGCGCCCGCTGGCCTGGTGGTCAAGGCGCATACCACATACTAGGCTATGATTCCTGCTGGCGTCACCGGTTGGATTCCCGATCCGGACGTCCTTTGCCACATGTCATTCCCCATCTCTCTCCCCATTTCCTGTCAGTTTACTATCCTATCAAATAAAGGCATAAAAAGCCCAAAAACAAATCTTAAAAAAAAAATAAGCCATAAGAGGCATGTGGTTACCTGGTATTTTATAACGGCAGAGAGGTATGGTGAGACACGATGCAAAGCTGAGTGTCTCCAACCCTCTCAGCCAGGTAACCACATGCCTCGCATGGCTTATCGCTTTTCTAAAACGGTTACGGCAACATGAAAAATTATAGACATGTACCAAAACTGTTCTATTTCACTAATAATTCACTACAGTCTGCAAGAAAGTAGTTCCCAGCTACAAGCAAGGAAGATCAAAGAAGGAATGGACACCGACATAATTTTAGGCTCCATGGCCATCCGCCATGACACTCTCGGTGGCAAAACTGGCACCGGAGGTTCGGTGAATAACATTGGAGTATATGAGCGCAGGCTGGGCAGCTCATGAACAAAAGAATATTCTGAACGATAGAGACCTTTATAAAACACTCAGCTCAGGAATATAAGAAAACACGTCACACATTGTTTCGTGCTGTGTTGCTTTTCGGTGAGTACACTGTATAACATTATAGAGGCATCTAAAGAGCACAATTTACGTTTCAGAACTAGATAGTATCACGAGACTCTCCACCATTCCCTGTCTGGAATCCAAATCTCGCGATAGCTCCGAGACAGAAACTATACTTGCCGCTGTTTAGGTGCCTCAATAACATTATGTACTGTGCACATCGAAAAGCAAGTGATTGTAAAAATACCTGTGTACAGCAAAGGTCTCTATCGTTCAGAATTATTTTTGTTCATGAGCTGTCCCAGCCGAAGCTAATAGACGCTAATGTTATTCACCGAACTTCCGGTGCCAGTTCCGCCACCCAAAGTGTCTTCTCCTCTTGCTCCTAGGCTACAAGAAAGTACTTCCCAGCTTTTTTGCCAACAACACAGGTGCAGATAATTGGTGCACTGTGGAACACTGTGGAAAGAAATAACGCACCTGGGTTTGATATAAACTGATTCAAGGTGTGGATTAGTCTCATCGAATCCACTCACACATACACACACGCACGCACGCACGCACGCACGCACGCACACACACACACACACACACACACACACACACACACACACACACACACACAGTATCTGAGCTGTCATGCTTTCACTGGACTGTTTAACCTGATCATATTCAATTAATTACAGCTGTAGTGTTTCTGCAACAAATTAAGTTGTGTGTCAAAAAGGTTTCAATTGAATTTGCGGAAAATCACTAATGGGGGCTAATGTTTACCCAATCCCAATGATTCATTGCCCTGCTAATGGCAGCTGGTTCAGCGTGACACGTAATGGGGAAGGTTGTTCTGACTAACGCTTCAATCTTTTTCAATTGGTTTTGTCTCCAGGGAGAGCAATGGGTTTGGCTCACAGTGGCACCCAGTGGTTGTCAAGGGTAACTTAGTAACTTAGTCCTCAGTCACAAAGGTTGGCAATGTACGTGTACAAATCAGAATCCATCTGGAAAATAGGGTGGGGACAGTACATTTATAAGTCACAAGCAAGGCTATATACCTTATAATAACTAATGTGTTTTACTGCAAACTCACCATACTTTGTAGACAGAATTGGACAGTTTGCTTGTTTTGTGATTGGACAGAGGGTTAAAGCAATAACATGCCTGATGTCAAGGTTTATATGGCCGATATCACACTACTGACAAAGCAAATGTGTCCTTCGCATCTCCAGAACCGCCAGACCGATCGACTCGGCGTCGCGGCGTACCTATCACAGGGAGTGTGGTGCCCAGCGACAAGTCTGTCGGATCGACCTTTATGCCCATATACAGTATAGACATAATGTGGAGATCTCGTTGTCAAGAGCCGCCAATCTTAACAATATGGGCATATCCTGATGACATCAGGGAAATCCATTAATGGGCAAAAAAAGGACACGGTCTGTCCACGGTCTGTGGAGGACACACCGAATTGCTGTGTGTTGGGGAGTTAGACATCAGCTTCACTGATGTGCCAGCCCATTCCATCAGCTTCACGGATTGGCTGAGCTTTGTGTCAGCCAATCATGTACTGTATATAATTAACTATTCAAAGATCAAGGTCTTGTCTCCCTCAGAATTTGTGGGTTTCAGCTGATCTCTGCCTTACAGTGAACACACACACACACACACACACACACACACACACACACACACACACACACACACACACACACACACACACACACACACACACACACACCAATGGGCTCCCAGACCACTAGTTAATGAGCAATGTTCATACATTTTTAATTGTGGCTCCCTGCTGTCAAGAACTCCATGACTTGTATAAGTGGACCAAGGGTCAAAGGTCATTATGGGTTCACCTTTCCATTTTCCATACATTACTTGTATTACATGTATACCAAGGGCTCTGGTCCCATCTTCAACCTACTGCACATCTGGATCAATTTGATCAAATGTTATTTTGGCATTATATATAATTTCCCTAATGATCAACCTCCAACAACATAATTATCTGATCTGTGAACTGTATAATATTGTGCTTAGGAGACAGACATGATGGGCTCCAGGGATACTACTGTAGTTTATTATCAGTTAAGCAGGTTCCCAAACAATGGTCTCTCTCTCTCTCTCTCTCTCTCTCTCTCTCTCTCTCTCTCTCTCTCTCTCTCTCTCTCTCTCTCTCTCTTTCTCATTATGCTGCTGAAAGTAAGCTCAATAGAACTCTGTCCCCTCTCTATGGGATACTAGTTGTATGGCATGGTGCCAGCATGGAGTGGCTTCTGACGTGAGGAACATCATTACCGGCGTGGGCGTTGCTGGGTGGAAGTGTTTTTGGGAGTCCTGCTTCTGTACAGCAGGTGATGTGGACAGCATGGAGAGTCTTGGCTGAATCACCAGGCTATTATACATTCAGGTGAAGCTGTGCAAATTGCATACTCTGAATATGAATCCTCAAATGATCAAATTATTCAGTCCATGCTCTACATGGACATGTTTTGTTAGGACCTTTTCAACCATTCTCATATAGAAACCTATAAGGAAATAATTGTTTGAGCTGTTGGGGTTGGGAGATGTCTTGAAAGACCAAGAAAGTTCCCCAGCTAAATTGTGGTTTAGAATCTGCACCAGAAGATATGGGACACAGACAATGATGGCCATGATTTAACAAGAGAGAGACATTATACTTAGTTACTTCCGAAAGTAGTAGATCTACAAGCTCACAATCCATTGCAGTGCGATATGTTGTAAGCATGTAGATCTGCTATTTTCGCTACTTGATACCTGCATGCAACAGTATAGGCCTACATCTGTTTTAAGTGTGCTGCAGTAGTGCATACAAACCACAGTGAATTAAATGGCTGAGGCTCATTTAATTTTTTGACAAACCCTGGGGGGAAAAGTATCCAATAGCTGAATAAGCTCTCGGACACAGCTATTAAGCTGTTGCTGAATAAGAACAATTTAAATCAAAGGCTCCAAGATGGAATATCTGTAGTTTATGATAAACATCTATTTTTTAATTTATTCAGAAGTGCTTCAAGGCTAAGCAGTGTTACAAATAAAAATGTCTTTACTGTTACTACATGAGTTTGACCTTTAAGGCTCTATAGTAGCGCTGCAAATTCGATTAAACACAAGCTATAGTGGAATTTGCTAAACTATAAATCCTATGAGTTCAGAGTCAAGCATGTTATTGTACATAATACAGTTATCAAACATGGATGGATGCCACTTGTATTATGCACATATTGCATATGATTATCACATCCTGCCTGTGACCTTTTAAACATCCAAGATAACACACAGACTGTACAGTACATGCATGAACACATACACACATGCATGCACACACGCATGCACGTACGCGATTCTATTTTCACAATAGAATCGTGTTATACAAAATGTAATTCCTCAACTCTTAGTGTTGGTCTGGGTGGGGGTCCCCAGTTAAAATATGATTATTTTGGTGGTCCTGGCCTAAAAACGTTGAGAACCACTGACTTAGCCTATCAAGGCAGAAAAATACCCCAAAAAACAGAGAGTGGTTAAATAGAAGTATCCACCGATGAGTCCCCAAGTCAGCTAATGAGCAGCTAGTCACAGGATACAGGAAGTGCTGTATGAGCTCCTCTTCAGACAGAGAACTCCCACAGGATCTGGGTGTTCTTGTTCAGTCGTTAATGAGCAGTGCCTCTCCTCACACGCCCTCTAGTTGCACAGCGCCTGACAACAGCTGAGACGAAGGCCATTAGCGTGCAAGCCGTGCACATTAACCTGCATGAAAAGCACAACAGCCATGATGGCAGTCCGAGGGCCCTTGTGTGTTGAGCTGCAAACCACTTAACGTGTTCTTATTGGACCATAAAGAAATGGCAATGGTCCGGTATGAAGGTTTTAGCAAAGAAGGCTCTCTCAACATGCACAAACAAACTAGACAAATTCACTTGCACCTTGCATAGACACACTCATGTTCCCACCGACCCTGTGAGACTACAGGCGGTCTGACGCGATACTGTAACACACTTCGATGAAAAGTTATCCACTATGTTGTCGCTGTTGGTTAGAAACCTCATACGTCAAAAGCCGCAGATGGACAAGCTCAAAACGCTTCGCGCCGCATTTCAAGCTTGCAGATCTGCTACTCGTTGACGTTTTTGCGTAACGCAGTAGTGCGATCAAGTAGGGCATTAAAAAAAAGGTAAAATACGGAGTTAAGAGGTTTCTACCCGACAGCAACAATCTCTCGAATATCTCCTCAGCTCCTACTCCTCTTGGTTCCTGCTCTGTGGACATTACTTTCATGGTTCCCTGGTGGCGCCTGGCCTCCGTCTCATCTGGTAATAACTTTGTGGAGGCCTGGAGTCCTGGACGGAGCCTCGGAGGACAGTGACTCATTAATATGGCTGTCAGCGGCGGAGACATGCGAGCTCTTCCTCGTCCCACCTGTCTGCCTTAATGTAGCCGCCATGAGCTCTAGAGGGCCCTTGGGATGCTGCCTTTATCCATTGAACATTTTCATGAATAGGTTATAAACGGTTAGGAATGGCACTTCCTCCTGAATTGGCTGACAGGTCTGGGCAATATATAAGACTCCACATCGTCTGGGATTATTGTGATATAGCAAACGTGTTGACTTTTCCTGGTTTTGTGCTTATTTTATTCTTTTAGGAATTTTACAAAAAATACAGAATATAGCACATCTACAAGTTCACAACACGTCGCATGTCTATTTTCACTATTCACCCAGCCCTAGAACAGTGCTTTCTCCTCAAAAGCCGAACATGATTTGTGACCCTGAATCAGCCCATTTCCTGTCACAATCGATGTTTTGTTGCATCCAGTGTGTGTGTGTGTGTGTGTGTGTGTGTGTGTGTGTGTGTGTGTGTGTGTGTGTGTGTGTGTGTGTGTGTGTGTGTGTGTGTGTGTGTGTGTGTGTGTGTGTGTGTGTGTGTGTGTGTGTGTGTGTGTGTGTGTGTGTGTTTGTGCATGCATGCTTGCGTGTGTGTATGGGTGTGTTGCCAAATGGTCGCAGGTGTGAGATGTGATGTGGAGAATGTATTGGCTTGCGTCAAAGGGCCCTTTGATTTCACTTCCTGAGGCAGGTGCGGGGAGCTTCCTGTTGCCCTCAGCCAATGAGAGAGACAATTTATCCCCTCTATAGAAGGGCGGTTGGCTCATGAATCACTTTGGCATTGGGATTGCCCGCCTACAGAATGGACGAAAGAGAGAGATTATGAAAAGGGTGACAGAAAGGGGGGGGGGAAAGAGCTAGGACAGGAAACTGGACGGTCAATCTGTCCTTCAATCCTCTCCCATTCCGCCGTGCTCCCCAGACACCACGTGTGAATGTCATGCAATTAACAAAAGCTGTCATATAAGTTAATTAATGACATGCAGCTGGAGACCTGGTTTCAGCAGAGACACAGAGAGAGAGGGAAGAAAAGACAAGGAAAGAGAATGAAAGAGGACAGCAAAGGAAGCTAAGTCTTTAGATTTGTACCAAACAGCGAGCAGAGTTGAGCATAGGGATGAAGACCTCCAAGTGAAGAGAAGAAAAAGATGGACAGACCTATCAGGGTAAAAAGAAAAAGATCACAAGGAGATTAGAAAAAGGATGAACATTACCAGAGGGTTCATGAGCTGAGAAAGAGAAATGAGAATGGAGGAAAATGCCAAAACACTAGGAGGAGAGAGAAGGCATGTGGAAAGGGAGAAGGGTTTCGAGGGTTGCAGTATAACTCACCTCAACCAAACATGTTTTCATTTTGTGTGGGTGCAGAGATGTCATAGAGGATTACAGAGCATGAGAGAGAGAGAGAGAGAGAGAGAGAGAGAGAGAGAGAGAGAGAGAGAGAGAGATTTTAACTCAGCCAAAGGAAGGGAAGTCACGCTGTGTTAGACCTGCGGCAGGTCTTCTTTTACTTTTTGAAACGTTGTGTTGGCTTCATCAACACACCAATTAGCTGGAATTAAACAAAGCTGAAGTGGTTCACCATGAGAAAACTAATTATTCTCAATGTTGACCTCATTTTAAAATTGAAACCTAACTGCAGGCAGTGAATTAAACAAAAAGATCTTCAGTTCTTTATTAGTAAGCCATTATTACTCTAAAGGTCATAGTAGCATTTTTCTCACTAAACAGATTTCCATTTACAGACATAGCCATTGTGGGGAAACATTTTGTTTGTTTCTGGCTCTACTCTCATTTTAACTCTTATTGTGCCTATCCCGAACTAGTTCGGGATAATTATTAACGTCCTGGGTGCCTATCCCGAACTAGTTAGGCTTTAAAAAAAAAAAAAAAAAGAATTCGAGCCGCGCCGCCGGCCGTCATCTGTTTACACGGCCCGCGAGAGCGTCGCGCCGCCGATATTTACCATCCACTCCAATGCAATCCAGGATCTTTAGAGCTCATTTTCTCTGTTCCATGCATATCCATGAGGTGTGCAAGGTTTAATCATGGCTAAATCGCCGAAAATAGGGCTTCTAAAATGCTTGGTAGCCAATAGCTAACTTCAAGCTAACTTCATCCTGTTCCTGTACATGCACAAAGGAAAGTGTTCAGGCGCATTATGGCTGCGCACGGCTTGTGCATATACCAGCGTATCTCTATGGTGTTTTCTATGGCCACTGGGTGCCCTCTAGTGGTGAAAAGGTGGCATTGAAAGGGTTAAGTTGTGGTATATACTGTACAGCAACTACATTACATAACAAACTTTATGCAAATGGCCCGCAGGCCGCCTATTGGGGAACCCTGCTGTACATCATGCATTGATCCTCATCTGCAATCTTTGTCAGATGGCACTGCTCTGTCCATCCAGCCCAGCATGACCCTAGGTTTGACCTCCTTCTCTCTGAACTCTGTGTCTGTCTGCAGCCATGAAGGGCGACCGGAAGCGTCTGAAGGCAGAGAAGGCGGATCTGGTCAACCAGATGCAGCAGCTCTACGCCACGCTGGAGAGCCGAGAGGAGCAGCTCAGAGATTTCATACGCAACTACGAACAGCACAGAAAAGTATGTATAGGCCTAAGCCACATGCACTCCATGCACACCAGCGGGCACAGAATCCACAAACATGTATTTCAGTCAGACAACTCTGATTTATCAGTATCACAATGAAAGCTAGTTTTTCAAGGTTTTATTACAGAAAAGATGTCATGACACTTTTTTACATTAATTCTTCAATATGAATGTTATTTTTTAATATGAGAAACGTCACAGCTTGTCCGGGTCCATCCGTCTATGGGTTTGCCCCTCTGACATCATGCTCTGATGTCACTGTGATGTCAGGGGAACCACTCTACCAGAATGGGTTTGCTGCTCTGACATCACGCTCTGGCTTCACTGTGATGTTACACTAACAGAAACTAACCTTTTATGCCCATATATGGAGTTCCCTGAAGTCATCAATACTAATGATGCTCTGTTAGAGAGATCCCTGTGATGCCAGGGGGAACAATCCCTTTTATGCCCATATATGGAGATCCCTGATGTCCACTTCCCTGATGTCCACATCACTGTGAGCTGTGGCACGACCTCGCCCTAAGTCGCCCCGAGGCGTCTTACTAGTATTATCATTCAAATCTTTTGTGTAAAATTATTTGGGTGCCCACTTAAAATATCCTCATGGGCCACCATGGGTTGAGAATGTCTAGATTATGAGGATGACGCACTATCCGGTCAACTACGGGCATGGGCCATAAATGTTACATACATGCCGGCTGTGTGTGACTGTGTGTGACTCTCCACCAGGAGAGTGAGGATGCGGTGAAGACGCTGGCCAAGGAGAAGGACATGCTGGAGAGGGAGAAGTGGGACCTGCGGCGGCAGACCAAGGAGGCCACGGAGCACACGGGGGCGCTGCGCTCCCAGCTGGACCTCAAGGAGAACCGCATCAAAGAGCTGGAGGCTGAGCTCGCCATGGTGAGACACACAGACACAATGAACAGGCAGACAGACACACCTGAAACAATGTTTTTATTTCTTAAACATTTCACACAGATTAAGCGATGTAATTTCCTTCCGAAACAAAGTGAATAAAAAGCATCAACCTGTCTTCATGAGGGATCAACTACATTATATGAATAGTTTGATACCAAACGTTTGCAGATGCATCTTTGAATTGTTTATTCATCACCATGCTCCCATGCTCCCTGTGTGTAATGATCTTAAAAGATAGTTGTTCTTTAGTTTTCTGGTGACCAGAGCAATCAATATAAAATACAAATGTCCAAAACTGTTACAGGATTCAAACTCAGAAACATAACATGACTATTCATTCATGTCTACTCTGTACGTGTGGCATTTTGCAGTATTTAGATATTCATTTCATATTTGGGGTGTACTACTGTATATACAGCTGACAATTGCAGGACGATTTTGAATGACCAGCATAGCGATCCCTCGTGTCTCCACCTTGCTCTCAGATCAGTAACTGTGTGAATCAGAGAATGGAGTTCCGAGTGTTTGACCGGCTCGGCGACAGGGAGTCCTCTCCTAGGGTGATGGCGGTAAGACAGGTCCCCCTCCCCTCCACCTGCCCGCTTCCACTTTGAACTTTGAACCCCAATGACTCCTTAAGAATCCTCTCCAGTCCCCACGCCTGTGATGTGATTGTCATGGGGTTGTCCGCTATTTGCACGTATTTCACTAACTGCCCGGTTGACCCTCACTGATCCCAGTGGTTCCTAACAACATTGATCCTGCTATGATTCCCCACAACAACAACAACAAAATGAAAAAATAGATCTCCTCTTGTAGATTATTTGATTATTCTTCTGGGTCTAATCAGGGAAAGGATTGTTGGGGAAGTGCTTGAAGTATATAGATGTCTTGTGACAACTGCTAGTCTTGCGTATTGCCAGTCGATCAGGGACCTCCATCTACTGGTAACGTCTGGGAATTCCAAATTCAGTGTATGGGCAGAACATACAGTGGTTCTCCAACTTTTAAATTGAAAAGGCCTATGAAAAGCAAGTCTTTACCACACTTACAAAGGTGGGGAGAAGACCAAATGGGGGGCCGAAACAGAAAAACTCTTGCACTCTGCCTTCAAATGCAACATGGGAATATATAACATTATATTCCCATTAAAGTATTTTTTTGTAGACAGTGTGCAGGAGTTTATTTTTCTGCCAACAAAACCAACGACCACTGCTTTGAAAACAGTTCATATCAACATCCCAATATGAAGCACAGCCCTAAATACTTGGGATTGATCCTGCAAGGCAGTTATTATTGTTGTTATTCCCAAATTTCCACCCAGTTTTAGCCCATTGAATGTAGTCACCAGATGTATCGGTAGGTGCAGATCTGTGATGGTCTGGCTACACTATGCAGACTACAGTATGTGACAACTAATAACCCTTCCCAAGGTCTGCTGTGATTGTCCACTGTTTTGCATGTGAAAGCCTGTTGTTGATGATTTGCCGGATGGGGAATTTGATTATACTGTATGTGATGATTTGCAGCTCAATGCTTAGCATGACGATGGGAAACTCTCCACAATATTATTCAAGGCTGTTTATGCAACATTCTGTTAGACTAAAACAAATCACAGTGACAGACACCAAATGTGCACACACATTCATGCACTTGTGTGC
Source organism: Nannobrachium achirus (assembly GCF_963921795.1). Lineage (NCBI taxonomy): Eukaryota > Metazoa > Chordata > Actinopteri > Myctophiformes > Myctophidae > Nannobrachium > Nannobrachium achirus. The sequence goes on along the minus strand of NC_137818.1, from coordinate 26,526,072 downwards.
TGATTTGTACAGCACATGCTCACTCTCTCTTTCTATCTCTCTCTCATGCACGCACGCACGCACGCACGCACGCACACACACACACACACACACACACACACACACACACACACACACACACACACACACAAGCCACAGAAATAATCGTGGCAAAATATCCATCACACATGCTTGCACACATACGCACACTCACACACACACTTGCTCATGTTACATAGGGTACCTCCCAAGATAAGGGAAGATGACTTGTGGTTTTCAGGCAAGGCTCAGTGGAGCAGCACATGTTTTTGTTGTAAAAGAAAAAATATATTATTACGATCTGCTCCTGTGCCCCTCTCTCTCTCTCCCTCTCTCTCTCTCTCTCCTCTCTCTCTCTCTCTCTCTCTCTCTCTCTCTCTCTCTCTCTCTCTCTCTCTCCGTTCCTCCCAACCAGCAAATCCCTCTCCTAGTTATTCTGTCCTTTTTTTTGTTTTGCTCCTCCTCGAGGAGTGTTAGGAGGAGATTTCACACTGCCAAAGGTGAACATGAATGCCACTGCATATTTCATGAGAGATAAGACAGATGAGAAGCCCAGGAGAAAACTCCTCACAAAGCATGTATGCACATCCCTGTGTACAGCATGCTGACAGCCACCTACACTGATGACTACATGATTTTATACCCAAGTTTATACTTCGTTTCACGCCAGTGTTGCGAGTAAAAGTATCATTACTGCAACATAGAAATACTACGTTACAAGTATAAGTCTAGAATTCAAAATTCAAAAAGTCTGAAAGTGTTGGCATCAAATTGTACTTAAAGTACCAAAAGTAAAAGTACAAAATGTTAGTAATAATAGCAGATCTAATAGCAGTGAGCTTGTAGATCTGCTATTTTCAAATAGCCTTAGGTATAAAATAGGCCTAAAGTGGTTAATGTATGTTTTATAATATTATAATTTATAACTGAAGTTTTCAAATAATTGTAGTGGAGTAAAAGTACAATATTTGGATCTGAGATTGTGGATTAGAAGTAAAAGTATTGGAAATTGGAAATACTAAAGTAAAGTACAAATGCCTCAAAATTGTACTTAGGTACAGCACTTAGTTACTTTACACCACTGCTAACCCATCTACAATGCTACGCAGCAAGATGTTGGGAGCTTGTACATCTGCTATAGAGGGTATGCGCATGCATAAAGTGAATGGCAACTCGAGTGGCAAATCGAGTGGCAAAGTGAGGGTCAAAGTGAGTTTAACGTCTTTTAATGCAATCATTATAGGACTTTTCTGTTTGGATGTATGGGCTGTCAGGGCCAGAAAGTCGTTTTTTGCCACTCAGTAGGTGTTCCCACATAACTTGCGGGTATGATGATGATGTCACGCGCATATCGTCTATTTCTCGTGTGTGACACTGCCTTGAAACTACGTTTAAACCCCCCTTGAGACTCGTGAAAACACACGCAACAAACACATAAACACACTTCCTTACTCCCGTACGAAAATCAAGTCATTATGACAAAAGAAAATTAGGAAATGAAAAAAAAAAAGAAATCCGTAGATCTTTCCTCGTTGGTTAATCCTTCCTGCTCTCTGGATGTTCATTGTCTGTGTTTCTGTGTGTCTTCCCCGAACCTCCCCAGGCCAAACAGTCTTTAGCCACCTTAACCAAGGACGTGCCCAAACGCCACTCTCTGGCCATGCCCGCCGAACCAGTGGTCAACGGCAACAACCAGGAGTGGGTGATGCATCCAGACCTCCCCCTGACAGCCGCCATCAGGCAGAGTCAGCAGACGCTCTACGTCCACACCACGCACCCCACAGACAGACAGGGTAGGGTGACCTTAGGGTGTGACGATAAGCGATATTATCGTTTATCATGATAAAAACACTCATTTCATTCATTTATCATGAAATCGTCCTCCGTCATGCACTGGGTTCAATTCACCTTTTATTTGCCGAGCTGCATATCCGCCCCGGTGCACATTTAAACCCTCTATTGGTAAAATGTACTTATAATATACATACTTTTTTTCACTCTCTACCAAATCTCTGCCAAAAAATCTTTAATAATAAACAGAAAATATATTTCCAATTTCAGCCAGTCAGGAGAGAGTATGCATTTATCAGCTTCAAATGTATAATGTTCAAGTTAAACTTTTGTTTGCTAATTTCTTCGTGCAATCGCTTCCAAATTCACCTTGTTTATCTATCTCCTGATTGGATACATTTGGTATCCTTACCTGAAAATGTATTTTCTGTTTACTAAAGAGCTAGAGAAACAGCAGACCCCTGTTATTCACTTACCCAACCTTTAACACGGCAGCCATTCGGCTTTCAAAATGTTCAAGTGGGCTCTGATCAAGAAAAGGATAACCTTTTTGACAGAATAAAAACAGACAACATTGGTTTGAAATTGAAATTAATGACCTGATCTCCTCTCCCCTCCCTGCCCTGTAGTGGCCGCTGTGCGGGTGAGTCCGTGCCACTCGCGGCAGCCCTCCGTCATCTCCGATCCGTCGTGCATGGAGGGCGACCGCTCGTCCACACCCAGTGACATCAACTCCCCGCGACACCGGACCCACTCTCTCTGCAATGTAAGAGCTGCCCACCACCGCACCCTCCCAAGTAATCACCTCCTTCCTAGTAGCCTACTGTTCTAGCCCCCAGCCTGTCTGTCTGTCTGTCTGTCTGTCTGTCTGTCTCTGTGTCTGTCTGTGTGTCTCTCTCTGTTGACATCCTTCTGGCAGAATGCATGTGTGCCATGCGGTCTGCAGCCTATTATCTATGGTGTCAGGACTTGTGAGTTTAGCAGAGTGGTTAATGGATGCATGGCCACACTGTAAAGCCGGATTTATACGTTGTTGGTATGCCGTGCACTGAAAATAACCGATTTACAAGCTTGTAGATCTGCTATTTTCACTGTGCGATACCACACGCAACTAAGTACAGTATATCAAGCCCGTAAGTGTGTGCCTGTGTAGCGGGTTCAGTCGCCACTTACATGTACTCTCTTTTTTGTGAATGTATTCTTCCCCCCCCCCTCTCTCTCTGTCCGTTCTCTTCACTCCTACTGACGTCTCTGCATCGCTCTCTCCTCTCTCAACCATCTTTTCATCTCCTTCTTCCCTCTGATCTCTCTCTCTCTCCTCCCGCAGTCCCTAGAAGATCTGGAGGAGGCGAAGCGTAAGAAGAAGAAAGAGAAGATGGGTCTGGGATCACTGTCACGTGTCTTTGCTCGGGGCAAGCAGCGCAAGTCCCTAGAACCAGGCCTGTTTGATGGTACTTCAACCCCTGATTATTATATAGAAGAAGATGCTGACTGGTAAAAACATAGCTGTTTGAGAGAGAGAGAGAGAGAGAGAGAGAGAGAGAGAGAGAGAGAGAGAGAGAGAGAGAGAGAGAGAAAAAGAGAGAGAGAGAATTGTTGAGTTGTGTATGTGTGTGAGTGTGTGTGCGTGTGTGCGTGTGTGTGCGTGTTAGTAAGCTAAGCATGGGTTCAACATTTGTGTGCACTTATGAATGTGCACTCACAAGTAGTGTGTGTGTGTGTGTGTGTGTGTGTGTGTGTGTGTGTGTGTGCACGCATGTGTGCACGCGCACATGCGAATGTGTGTATTGTCCGCAAGACGCCTCTTTCTTCGCTGAAGTGTAAATCTTACAAGCAAATTGCACCTGTATGTATGTACTGTACAGTACTGTAAATAGAGTGGACAGTGTAACACAGCTCAGATGTGGATATGCTCTATTGTAACAACCCCTCCCCCCAAAGAAAAAAAAATGACAACAACAACAACACCACATCAAACTGAAACAAAACAAAGAAATGGCTGTGTTTATGATTCTTTTAATTGTTCTTTACATTTGGACTACTTATTTTGTTTTGTTTTCAATGAACTGGAAACTTGAAGGACTGCTGTACCCTGTAAATAACCTTCGATGTGCACTTTGTGCTTGTAAATGTCTCTTTGTCCTGGATGCTTTTGGTTATAATTTTTTTGACATGTTTGCCCTGCCCTTCACCTCCCTGTGACCACCTTGTTTGGATTAACTTAAAACTCCTTGTCATGTATTTGTCTTGCCTGGTCCATCTCCTCTCACACTGCCATGGTGAGAACAGTTTCCTGTCGGCAAGGTGCGGACTCCCTACATCCACGTCCAATTGATTGAACCAGAAAAGAACAGCATGATCTCTTTTACCAGATCCACTCTTATACAACCTGTAAAACTGCACTGTCAGTAAAATGATGGTTGTTCAATCTGACCACCATACAGTAGCTAACCCAAGCTTAGACTTTATCTACAAAATTATTCTGTTCTGGGAAGTTCCAGAACGTGAGGAACATGAAGCCCTACAGGAACTGCAAGAGAGTAACCAACGGTGTCTTATGTCTGTTAACAAGCATGTGTGATATGCTTGCATGTAGCCCCCTGGTACCCAAATGCATGGTGACCAAATCCCTTTAGCCTGTTAAACATGAACGTTTTTCTATGGATCTGCAGTTTAAAATGAAGAAAGAGAGGGAGGGGGGGGGGGGGTCAGTATAATATATTTAACTATTTTATGTTTGCATTTTAAATCAACATTGACCGGACCTGACCACATGCTTTTGTGGAATATGTCTAATGAAGTCCAAGTAGAAAGTGAAGAATTTGAACTTTACATAGATGACTGCAATTCTAAGATTTGCGAGTCCAAAGCTACTTCAAAACCATTTCTTGTGAAAGTTCAGTAAGACTTAATCAACCGTTGTGAAAGAGAATACCAGCGCTCCATTGTTAAAGTGCATTTAATTGCTAGCATTAACTGGGTATACAGTAATTGAACTATGATACTGCGCTTCTTGTTTGGCCATCTCTTACAGATGGATCTTACAGCAGCTTGTAGTCATGGCTTCAAAATAGTCTATTGAAAACAACAACAACAACAACAGCAATGCACAACTCTAAAATAATGCACCTGAATGCAATGCATTGTTTATAATTCAAATGTACAAGTGCAAGTACACAGTAATGATCACACTCTCTGACCATGTCACCATGTGTATTTGGAATGCCATCCTGGCATGGGTATAAGAACTAATGCTTGCCCATCTGAGCCATATTATATATGCAGTAGCAAATACTGTATAGTAGCTTTGTATAAAAGCTGTGTGTGAAGTAACTCATTGCCAAATGAGACATTCACTCAGAAATGAATTATAGCAATAAAGAAATAAAAAATATGATAACATTTAAGTGACTGTAACTTTAACTAGGTCTCAGTTGATGAAATGGTCACATTCCTGCTGACTGGGTCTTTTATATAGGCTGCGATAATGAATAATGAAAATTAGATAATGATTTTCTTTTCTTTCAATTTTTCTTATGGGTATATTCAGTAGCGTAGTGGGGTAGAACCTTTCATTTGTAGAAAGACAAATGTTTCTACGAAGGCGTTTCCCCGCCTCTGGTTCCAGGTCGTTTTTTACTAGGAAGCAGTAGCCTCAATTTATAGACATCAGTGTGACAGCGGAAGGTCGTAGCTGGGATAATGAAGTATTTCTAACCAGGTAGGGCCCAGGAGGGTTAAAACCAGATTTAAGCAGGCTAATCGAACTGAAACAAATGCACACCTCTCCTGTGACCCCACGGTCTACCTCCAAAAGAAGAAATCTGAATCACAGTTCAGACCATGACTGAACAAAAACCAATTAACTAAGTGCCAAAGGTTAATAGTGTTTCTCCAAGCAAAAATAATGGGGAAAAAAATAACAATAAAAATACAGCAGTAGAGATAAATAATTTGTATTCTTTGATGGATGGGGCTGGAGTCTGCACTGTCCCCCAGGAAATCTCTTCTCTCTCTGATAGTATTTGTCAACCTTATCTGAAAGTGTGTGAAGACTCTACTAACATTGGAACTGTGTTTAACCCTGATGCAAAGCAGTGAGGGGATCATGTTTTAAACCACTGGTTCTCAACCTGTGAAATTATTTTGAGGGGTTCCCAGATGATTAACTTAATGTGAAACCTTGTTTTCTCTCTCAACAGTAAGCAAACCAGCATAAAGTTTAAGTGTATAGAGGGTATCTGCACATTTCTAAAGTGACAATTGACTGACTAATACCTAAAATGACAAATTAACATTGGCCAAATTGCCAAATATTGTGGCAGAAATTGTGAAAATAGCCGATCTACATGCTCACAACGCCTCGCAACGTGAGGCGTTGTGAGCATGTAGATCTGCTATTTTCACAATAGAACCGTGTTATACAAAATGTAATGCCTCAACTCAGTGCTCATCAGAGTAGGGGGGGGGGGGGTCCCCAGTTCAAATATGATTATTTTGGCGGTTGCGGCCTGAAAAGGTTGAGAACCACTGTTTTAAACGGTGGCCCTTTATACCATATCTGGACATACAGTAAAATCTAAGGTATGATTTAGAGTTAACTGGCAATGGAAAGTGAAAGATAATAGCACATGAACACTGACAGGTTTCTCTTCAATTCTGTCAGTCATTATCATTAAACATTAGCAGAAATAAACTCCTGAATGCATTATCGATGCACTTTCTTTCATTATTATAATCCTCTCCTGATAGAGAAATATCATATGAAATTAACACAATTATTATCACCCGTTTTCTTTTTTTCTTTTCTGGCAAAAAAAGAAATACTTTTTTGTAAATGATAAAACATTACAGAAATGGAATTAATATTATTGAAGAGTTTTATTTAAAGACAAAGACGTAGGCCTCGAGGGAGGAGCTTTGGTGTGAGACCATCCTCAGATGTTTTAGAGCTGGATAGTAGCAGAGAACTTTTAAAGGCATGGCAACAAAATTATGCTCAAAAGAACTAAAAAATAAAAAGAAGAAAAAAGAAAGATTATTTTAAAATAAAAATAAATAACACTGAATTTCCATCTGGCCGTCGTCTCTTTCCCTATGTTGATGTGTTTGTTTGTGTCTGTCTGTCGGTCTGTTTGTTGTGATGTGGTTCTAATCCCACAATAACACACGAGTGGCAGCTTCCTCTACAGTCCCGAGGACTGCATCCCCTCAAACAAAAGCTCTCACAAAGATTCCTTTCCTCTTGTCCTCGCTTGGTACCCCATTTTATTCACTGTTAAATCATATTGGCTGTACTTCCATTGCACTGGAATCATTGATCAGGGAAGAGAGAGGAAAGGAAGCCTTTGGGCCTGCTGGGACAGAGCTCATCGTATGTGTCGACACTGCGTCAATAACATTTCTGCCTGGACCTCACCTCTAACCTCTGTCACTGAACCCTCTGTCTGAACCCCCTCACCCTCGGACTCTGTGCACAGCCATGTGACCCAGGAGGTTATTGATTAAACCCTGCACCGCTGCTGTTCATTGCTTCAAAGTTTTATTCAAAAAGTGATGCCGCTAGCTGTGGTGGTGCTGGGTCACAAACTGTGTTTGCAGACTCATTACACATCCTAACACAAGAAAAGCACTGAATTTAGCCCTTCTTCAAGTTCTGCTATTGATCTTTGAATACCAAATGAAATATTGATTTTTGAATGCAAGGTCCATTTCAATGGTCTCTAAGGTTCTGTGGTATAAGCTATTGTTTCTTAAGTACACATTCTGTTGTATTTTACACAAATGCAGACAGATCACCTAGTCCAAGTCCCTTGAGTAAGGCAACTGATGTAGGTTCTGGACTCTTAATAAGAAATGTGTGCATACCGTAGCTATACTGTAATCACATTAGTACTAACAGCCCATAATAGCATTTACAAAATAATGCAATCCTCTGTTTTTTTGGGTGGCCATACAGCTGAATGGTTGAGAGCCAGCCTGGGTTGGAATACAGAAGGTCTCAGATTTGAATCCCCTCCTATTTGTCAAGGTGTCCCCCTCAAGTGCTAATTAATGATCACCTGATTTTCCACTGAGGGACTGATAAGGTCTGCAACCAGTGGCCTGTAAGACAGATACATATATTGGGGGGACACTGTCTCCTCTCAACGCAGTATGTCTGGTAAACAGGTGGTAAAGGTTGCTGCTGGTTTGAGTCAAGAATCTTGTCATAGTTCTGTCTCTGGGCCGTAGCTCAGTGTGAAGAGAGGTCGTCTGGTATTCTGCAGGTCACTGGTTCGCCTCCAGGCCCAGGTCTGGGTGTCAGTGTTGCTGGGCAAGGCACTTTTCCCCCAACGGCTCCTCACTGAGTGCTCATCATAACCATCTGAGCAGCCATCAGCTGGGTGAAGCTGAAACTGAATTTCCCCCACAGGAATGAATACCAAACGACTCTCTCTCCCCCCCCCCAACTCTTGGTGTTTAGAGGAAAGAGCATGCATCGGGACATATACTGCAGGTCTAGAATTATATAGCTATCATCATTAATCTCTGTATGAAAAAGAGCACTGGGGGAAAATACCTTTGGCTCATAAGAACATCCATCTCTAGATGAATTACTATCCATTAGGCCACATCCAATGAAGTATTTAAATGTTTAGGCTGGACTGGAACAAGGCAATGTGTTTTCTGTTTTATTGTGGTAGATGTATGAATTCCTTTTTTCCCCCTCATTATTGCATCGTTTGCACAGTTGGATGTAATTCCAATTCCTTCTTTTAACACTGATGGGAGCCACTGTTTTTAACACTTGAATGGCAGATTCCTCTTCAAAGTTTCCTTTACTCTAAAGTATTATCATTATTACAATGTGTGTGCGGTGTTGCATTTGTGTTTTTGTATAAAGGATGAACACCGAAACAAAGGCAGTCCCATCTCAGGCACATCTTAATTAGTCTCTTGAACTTTGTCCCTGTGATTTCTACGTCACGTTCAGCACTGCTGCTCTGCAGGACCAGCATGGGAGTACTGAACACGTTGACTGAATTCAATAGCTTTAGTTTTTTTTTGTTTTGCTGAGAGAGAAAGAACCCGGCAACAACTGTTCAGTGCAGATAGTGGACATATGTTTCAGCATTCATTGTCACATCTTTATTGTTGCATCAAGATAAGCAAACAGAGAAAGCACAGTTACTACCTGGCCAGTCAGGACAATTACACCATGGTTGCTGTGCTCCTACCTTGGGATTGTCACTAGGCTCTTATGCACACTGCAATTAACCCAACATATGTCATTACACATTCATCCAAACGGCCTTACGTTAAGATATTTTTAACATTCTTGGCACCGGTGGGAATTGGACACCCTCCGCGCCACTACCTCAATTCTGCCATTTGTTGTTGGTGCTGTGCTCTACCAAGTGAGCTCAACGGGAGCAATTAAAATTCAACTACATCTAAGGATGGGAATTTGTATATGGTTTGGCAACAGTTTAGAAGTACAAATGAAGGTTTAGAGTATTGTTTGTTTTACGATGCAGCCAATATACTTAAAAAAAGCAACAACGTGTGTGAAGAGGTAAAACGTTCATCTACCAGTCCACAGAGGCCTTTGTTCCATTCCCAGAAGCAGGGCCTCCAGTTTGGCCGGACACTCCAATGAATACAATTGTTAGTCAGTGTTTGCAGGTGCAAATAAGCAGGCAGAGAAATAACTGAATTGGGTGATATATATATTTAAAAAAAAAGAAGAAGAAGAACCGATAAGACAGTGAGTGTGTGATGTATGAATTGTGTTGAAAGGCAGACATGAAGGTGAAAACTGAGGCAAACCAATATTGTAGGAGCAACGGTTACCTGTGTCTGGAAAACTAGCAGACAACAGTAATTTAACACAGCTTTGTTAAAACAAAGTCTCTTGCACGCCTTTTCAGGGTGCACTTGTGAAATAGTAGACGTGTAGTATAAAATAGAATGACCCACACACTGTCTACGCTTGCACAACAAAGACTACTTTCATTATAAAGGCAACGTTTTGGTCATGGACCTCCTTTATGCATCTCACCAGCCATATTAATGACTCCCTGTCCTTCGACTGGACCTTCTTCAGGCATCTTGCCCGAAGGTACATGACTGAAACATTGCCTTTTAATACAAGTTGTCTTTATTGTGAAAGCCTAGGTGGTGTGCAGGTCATTCTATTGTATTAAACATAGCTTTGTTAAATTACTGAATTCTAAGGCAATTCTCAGCCAGGTTACTGTGAAGCAATTATACAGGTTACATCATCACTATATTGATCAAAGCAGATAACATGGCATGAAACTGCTACAGTCACATTTAGACAGATGTGAGTTCTCAAACAGCTGTCTGTTTAAAAGACTTGTGTTACGAATAGACGCCGAGGCAACAACTTGATTGACCTAACTCAAGGAAATTGTTAAAAAGTATTAATAACAAAAGAGGTTATTGTGGAGTGTAAGTGTGTTGTGGTGATTATATGAGTGGATGCAATGCCATATGCTGTAGGGGTTTGGTAGGAAGGATGCAGAACTAACCTAACAGTAAACTAAACAAGAGACGTGCTGTGCTGGATGAGAGGAGAAGAGAGAGAGAGAGAGATATGACTGAGCTTATGTGCTACGGGATGCACCAAGCCCAGGTGAATCCCATAAGCCAAAGAGGGGGTCCCCAACTAAATTATTTAACATAACATAAAATATGTTTAACCACTTTAACCCGATAAACATCGGCTATTTTGACAATAGCCGGCTTGTAAAATTCTATCTTTTTTACATATAAGTCTAGTATGTGGGTCCCTGGCACAAAATATTTTCAGATGGGGGGGTCTACGGCCAATTACATATTATTAAACTGGGGGTCCTTGACATGAAAAGGTTTGAGAACCACTGCTATAAGTGCTGTCGATCCCTGCCTCCTACCTGCTAATAAATAGACAATAATAGCGAACAGAACAGGGAAGCAACCGAGAACTAACACACAGCCAGCAGGTGGAGACAGAGCGCATGTCACAACTTGGTAAGTGGGAAGTGTGTTTGTAGCATGCTTGGGTTAGTAGTAGTTCATTACATTCATGTTGTTTTCTTTTGTCATTACATATAGTTTCACTTTTATTGAGGAACAGAGGGACCAAGCAGCTCAGAAGGGCTATATAATTAATCACGTCTGATGGTTTTATGTCATTTTGAATTCATTTTAATTGCCTATAATATTTTTTTTAAACCAGTGATTCTCAAGCTGTGGGCCAGGGACCACTGGTATGGCGAGTGGGCCCCCAATTAATTGGCAAAACACCAAGATTTTAATGATAATATAACATTATTTTAAAACAACTACTGTAATTTAAAAGTTATTTACAACTTTGAAAAGATTGTTTTCATCGTTGTACCCATTGGATGACGACAACACATTTTTTCAAGGGTTTTCCTGTTGCATGTCGTAAACACTAGACAGACAAGTTGAGACAACATAGTACTACGTAATGATAAACATGAACTTTATTATTATTATTAAATAAACACTGCCCACCCATCTGATCATTTAACATGGCAGCTGAGTTCAGTGGTCAGATGGGTGGGCCACGAAGGCCTCAAGATTTTCAAGTGGTCCTCGATGCAGAAAAGGTTGAGAATCACTGTTCTAAACCACTTTGTTACGTACTAATGGGCCGCCTCTTCCGCCACACAACTTCCCTTACACGTGTCTCCTCCCCTTGCTCCACCCACCCAGACTCAGACAGTCTCTCCAGCCCCACCCGCCACAGTCTCAGCCTATCAGACGGATCAGAGGACCAACTGGACCGCCTCCAGCAGGTGGAGTTAGCTAGGTCCACACCCATGTCCTACTGGAGGGCGGGCACTGTGCAGGCCTGGCTGGAGGTTGTAATGGCCATGCCCATGTACATTCGCACCTGCTCTGAGAATGTCAAGAGTGGCAAGGTAATGATGTCAAACCAACAAGAGTTAGCGCAAACTTGCAATGTCTGGTTGAGGTCCATGGCTCCAAGCATACTGTATATAGACTGTAAAGAATATGGATTAAGGGCATGTGATGGCTTTTACAGAGCTGTTTTGAAGCCAGTTGTTCAGTGAATTCAAATCTCTGTCTTGGATTTACGGTTGCCAATTACAACTAGTGACAGAAATTATGCAAAAAAAGATGAGGCCAAGGCACTCTTGTGGAAAAAAGTTTAAAAAAGCCTTTAATTGTTTGGCTAATGCACGGCAAGAATCGGTTTCTATTCTTGCCATGCATTAATTAGCCAAACAATTAAAGGCTTTTTAACTTTTTTTCACAAGACTGCCTTGGTCTCATCTTTTTTTGCATCATTGCTATAGAGTGTTTGTTCACTAACAGCAGTCTCCCTGTCTCTGCGGCTCTTCAGTAAAGAGTCAGGTCATCAAACCAATTTAATCCAATTAGAAGAGAAAACTCCTAAAGGTCACAGGATAAACAAGTGAAATGAGTGGACAAAATTAGAACTGAAACACTGTTACAAAAACCCTTTTGGTCTAGGAGAGAGTTTGTAACATAAATTTAATTAGCAGGGTATTGAGTATGAGGTGCAAATAAATGGCAGACCACACCACCCAGGTTTTGAGGGCATAGGTGCTGAATTATTAATGTACAATATTTAAATGTATTTACACATACTGTATGTATGCACAGGACAGGGTATACAGTAAACAAAAATCACAACTACTGTGAAGTGCGTGGTGCTATTTATGAGTTAATTGTGGGCTCGCTTTAGCTACTACGGTAGTTCCACATTTCTTTCAGCTACAAATTTCGTTCAAACTTCAACTTGTTCAGCTTTACATGGTTATGTGTGCTTGTATTTTTCTCGTCACAAATGTTTATAAACTGTGAATTCCTATGGGAAATGAATTCTGTCTTAGTATTTATACTACTGCTTGTAATAAATAGTAGCAATACCACAAAATGTTCTGCATGAGTTCAATGGACCTTTTACTGTAACCTTTTCTGTAACACCAAAACCCCAAAGGTCCATTGGGTTCAATGGAGGAGCGGTGTCAGCTTGAGGATTGGTTAAGCTTGCCCAGTTATATGAGCATGCCATGCCCATATATGGGCTTGTACTGCTATTCTTACTCTCTTACTCTCGATGTATGTGTACATTTTCTACAGTACATACTTTGTGCGTGTTTTCAGCAAGCCCACGCAGTTTCTGCAGGAACTGCATTTCTAGTTTCATCAAGCGTCCCGCTGGCCAATCAAAGCGCGTCCTGCCAAACTTGGCCAATGGGACCCTGGGCGTACAAAAAACTTTGAGCCAGATGTAGGCCACGCTCCACGTTTTTGGGGGACTGGAGATTTTTGGGGAACCGGACAAAGACAGATATTGGAGCTTGGCTCCTTCGAGGAGAACCACTCAAAAGCAAGCCAGTATCATTTATATCAAATTGAAGCTGAAAATTGTGTCCCAACTGAAAATGTATTTTATATTTAATAAAGAGCTGGAGAGACAGGGAAGCCATTGTTATATAATTTAGTAGAGGTATAGGACAACTAGAATGTGTACCTGTAGGTCAGCTGTAAGTGTAACAATGTGTCACTTGACTGAAAAGGTTGCAACAGTTGTTTATGTTGATGTGTCACACTGTGCAGGTGTTGCTGGGACTGACAGATGAGGACCTGGAGCTGGGCTTAGGGGTCAGCAGCTCCATGCACAGAAGGAAACTACGCCTGGCCATTGAGGACTACCGAGATGCAGAGAAAGGCAGAGGGTGAGGGAGGGAAAGACATTTCTTTGTATATACTTACTGTTTGTATAGACTTACTGTTTTTTGTTTATTCTTTCTTTTTTTCCTGACTATATCTACTGCATAGTACTGTGTTCTATTCGTCTGTCATTCAATGTTATATGAGATACTTAAAGGGTTTCCTGTGGAAATAAGCGCAGTCTTTTCTAGGATCTCCTTTTAGTAGACCTTGTACCAGTGAACTGTACCGTCATGAAACTGAACCTTTTCCTATGCAAACTTCTAATAAAGTCTTCAATCAATCAATTTCTATTTAAACCACTTATAAACCACTTTATATATAGATTGTTGACATTGCAAGTATGCAGTCAATTAGTGTGGTTGCCCTAACAGTAGCTTACTTGTCTGACTTTCTTTCTTTCTTTCTATCTTTCCACTTGGGCCATCGGCCATGCCAAATCAACCAGCTTATTTGGGACTCGTCTGCTTGCATTTTCTAAGAGATATATTATATATAGTTTAATTTATATTAATTTATTTGTGAATACATTTTCTCCATTGACTTGAATGGGAAAATGCAAAAATGTAACTTTTCCCAAAATATGGAGATGACTGACATCATAGATGTCTGACGTCATAGACCACATGAGAGTGACACAGTATGTCCATTATGGGCTTTCCAAAATATGGGCTTAATATTTATTACATCAGGGATCTCCATATATGGGCATAAAGGGGCCAAGGACGGAATGGTTAGCACCGCTCAAATAGAGACAAAGACTGACAGATACAGAGCTATCCATATATGGTCATGAAAGGGATTAATGCAACTGACATTGTGCGGCCCATATTATGCCTTATTTGTGTAGTCTGTTCATGTCAAGGACCCCCAAGTTGATATGGCCCGAGCCTCGGATCAAGACATTTTTATATTAATGCTAGTCTTGGCTAGCACCCCCCAGTGTGTCCTGCACTTTCACCAGTAAATCCTGTATTCCTCAGAATATGTACAAATGCAAAATATAAGGTGCTTAACCTGTTGCCCCCAATGTTCCCTCGTCCTTCGGGGGCTTTGTGAAATGTATTAGTCCATGTGTGTTTTAATTCCATCTGTGTCCGAACGCCATTTCCCCCCTTGTTTACTTCCAGTTTATATTGTAATTCCGGTTTTCACCGGATGCGCCCGTCACTACCGCCCAAAGGATATAAAACGGGGGCGTGTCCCAGCGTGGTACCGGGGTATTGCACATGCGCAGTGTAACTGGAGCTGCCATGGTGGAGTGTTCCAGCAGAGGCGCTAGATAAAAAGGATCATGATCCGTTCTCAGTAGAGCGAGGTGTGTGTTTGTTTGGTTCGCGTCTAGCAGAGTACCAAGCAGAGCAGAGTACCAAGTTAGAGTTAGGGTTAGGTTAGGGGTCGGCAACCCAAAATGTTTAAAGAGCCATATCGGACCAAAAAACCCCAAAACAAATCTGTCTGGAGCCGCAAAGAATTATAAAAGCCTTATACATGTATATCGTCGTTATCGGGTAGAAACCTTGTATGTCTAAAACTTTGTTTTGTATTTATCATTTAAAAAATTAACTAAACTAGTGAAAACAGCCGATCTACAAGCACAGTGTGCTTGTAGATCTGCTGTTTTCACTACTTTTGTGCGTCAGTCTTGTATGATGAAGCAGGGCTTTACTTTGCGAGAAAAAAAAAACATACAAATTTGAAACTTGTAGATACTAGGTTTCTACCCGACAGTGACGATAAAAATACATCTATTTTCAAACATTTTTGAAAAAGCTCCAGGGAGCCACTAGAGTGGCGCTAAAGAGCCGCATGCAGCTCTAGAGCCACGTGTTGCTGACCCCCGGGTTAGGTTAGGGAGTGAAGACTTCAATATATTGTCCTAGCTAGGCCAAGTCAAGGCCTAAGATGCAGTATAGAGAAAAGTGCTTTCGCCATCTTGTTTTTAAAAAGAAAGAATGTTGCAATTTTAAATTGGGCTGGTTCCCCTAGTTCATAAAATCCTACAGGTCATCTTATAGTTTATGTCCTGTGGGTTTTATGTGTGAGACTGTGCATGGCACGATGGTCAAATTTGCTGACCCCCGGGTTAGGGTTAGGGTTAGAGTTAGAGTTAGGGTTAGGGTTAGGGTTAGGGTTAGAGTTAGGGTTAGGTTTAGGTGCACCTCTGACGCAGTCCAAGTGACTACAATGGAGCGCTCCCTACCTCCGGTTCAGCCAATCACAAGCTTGGGTCCTAAACCATGTCCCTAAACATGCTTGGTGATCCTCTAGACACATTTGGTTCTCTCCTGGTTCTCTCTCCACTCACCTAAGCAGCTGCAGGTTTGTAATTCTCATCCACAACACACTAATTGACTAATTGACATACTGTAGTAAATAAGGAACAGTGAAAGTGACACAAATAACTTGTGGGTGTACATAGTTGTGCCTATTAGAACACCAAATATGCCTACTTGTTTTGTGGCATAAGAACATAATTATGAGCAAATGAAGACCAAGTCCCCAGCAGGCAATTAAAGTGATACAAAACAAACACTACCATTTAATGGTTACACGCTGCCATCTACAGAGCCAAAGTGTAGGTGCAGGCCAGATTGTACTGCATGTGCAATACCCCGGTAAAACACTGGGACACGCCCCCGTTTTTTATCCTTCCTTTTTATTCTAGAGTAATACAGGGAACGTTCGACAGAATCCGACATAAACGGGATTAAAACACTTCTTTATTGAAAGAATACGGACTAACACTGCACAATGACTCCGAATGGCTAGTTAACATGGGGCAACTGGGTAAGCACCTTATTTTATGTGTTGTACATTAACCTCGCCCAGAAAAGTTGTACATAGAGAGAGAAGTACTGGCATCACTACTGTACTGGTGAAAGTGCAGGATGCACTGACTGTTGTAGAAACTAAAATAAAAGTCAATCCAAGGCTAATTACTTCCCCTTCTCTCTTAAAATATATTCTAGCTAGAGTTAGACCCCGCCATACTCCATAAAAGAAGATTTGTGTTATGAAGAAAAATAGCATGAGATACAAATAAACTTAGTCTTTTCATGGATCTCCTTTTAGTAGTGATCCTTTTCATGGATCTCCTTTATGGGTGACCATAGCTGAGTGGTTAGGGAGCCTGCCTGGGGAACCAGTTCCCCTGGTTGTCCCCGGTTCGATTCCCGGTCAGGCAGCAATGTGTCAATGCGTCCCTGAGCAAGACCTTAACCCATAATTGCTCCCCGAGCGCCGTATATGGCTGCTCACTGCTCCTAGTTGTTATAGGATGGGTAAAATGCAGAGAACAAATTTCACGTATGTGCAAATGTACTGTGATAAACAGTCCCGAAGGCGTGGGGCCATATTATTATTATTATTAGACCTTGTACCAGTGAACTGTACCGTCATGAAACTGTACCTTTTCCTATCCAAACTTCTAATAAAGTCTTAAATCAATCAATCAATCAATCAAAGCATATAGAGCAGCTATGTTCGAGTAATTGAAGCTTGAAATGTTGATGAATATGTGGTTCCATAGTGTAGCGGTTATCACGTCTGCTTTACACGCAGAAGGTCCTGGTTTCGAGCCCCAGTGGAACCAAATTGATGTTTATTTCGACGAATTGAGTAGAAAGGACTCCAATGGAAAAAAGCTAGCCTGCTTTCTTCGCATTAAAATGCTATTAGCTGACCTTGTATTTAACTGTGCTTCTCCCCCACCTTTTTTTTGGCAAACTGCTATAAAAGTACCGGTATTCTGTATTTAATCAATTTAATCAGAGTTGGCTGGGGATCGCTTGGAAGATATTTCTTTCCATAGAGGAAAATCGCCTCCCAGCTTAATACAGTATCTGGCTTAAAGTCCTGTTCGCAATTTGGTGTTAGGGGAGTTTCTCACCTGAACTGAGTCAGTGGGTCCCTAGACATGAATAATCACTGAGGTGCTCGTCCGCCATAGTGCCACGAATGGCGCAATGGCTAAATCAAATATGGCTGCCATCGGCTATGATGAAAATCCAACTTTTCTGTTTCTGGGTGTATATGCACATGTAATACCTCTATTTGGACTAAATGTGGTGTGGGGAATTCATTTCTGATATTGTTATGACCATTTTGGGTGATTTGGACCTCAAAAGGTCATGGTCAAGGTCATTTTGCTATTCTGAAGACTGTGGGCCATAACTTGGCCATTGTTAGGAGTAAAAACAGGTGCAGTAGGTCTAAATCAACTAATGTTGACATGTATAATTCATTTCTGAAATTGTTTTGACCATTAAGGATCATCTTGTCTTTGAAATATCAATGTCAATGCCATTTTTCAAAAACGATTTTGTTCATTACTTGCACTTTTATAGTATTTTTTGTAAGTTTGTTACTATTAAATAGTAAGTTTGTTTTGTTTATAACAAAAGACATATAATACAACAAGTAAACATCCACATTTAACTTTAAATGGGGGTTTTAAATGGGTGTTTAAATGAGCAAATAAGACTATTTACGAATAAAAGTGACAAATAAAATTACACAACAAAATCACACACAAAATTAAATAACAATTTCCCTCAAAGTGCACCATATTGTGATTGTGTGCATGCAAGTTAGTATGAGGTGTTTTTACAGGATGGATTTGTCATTGTTCCATGGCAAAATATGATGCACACTCCATCAGTGTCGAGTGTCTTGCTTCAGACATGGCAGGAGTATACTAAAGTCAAAGTGCTCCTTCCATCCATCAGAGCTTGACATTGACTTTTTGAGGCAGTTGTCCTTTGGACAAGTATATTTCCCATTCACTTGTCCGGGGACAAAAGTCACTTGTCCGGATAAAAATGTCATACATTGAAATAATAACAAAAGGACGGCTAATGGCCCCCCTTGCTCCCTCCACTCCATAGTATGGGCACTTGTCCCGGACAACAGGACAAGCCTTTATGTCATGCCCTGTTCCATGTTCCATTGGTTCTAGTCTTTCCTCAGGTTCCTTGGCTGTTGCAAGCAGGTGGCAAGAAATGCGCTATAAAGGTGCCTTGTTGGTCTCAGCAGTTGTACTTCTTGCTACCAATACTGTGTCTTGTTCTGTCAAGGTCTTTGCCTCTCCAAAGTTTGTTAGATATTGTACTCTGTCAGAAGCCATAACTACATGTTTAATCCTCACCTCACCTGGCCCATGCAGTCATCTCCTGTCTCCAAGGCATATGTGCCTTGATCACTGTCTTGGCTAGTGGTGCTCCAAGATGAGACTGCTTGATGCAGTGGAAGTGAGTCTCACCAGTGCCATACTGCTGCCAGATCTCCTTCATCCCCGGTGCTTGGAAATATGGGGTGTAGTATAGCAGTAATGTAAAGGAGACAACAACTCTCTGGGGTCCGTTCATAGTTCCGACATCCCATTATTCTGACCATTAGGTTAGTGAAGGTTAGGGATAGGCTTAGTTATAATGGAGGCTGTACATGCACCAGGTGTTAGCCTCCTCAATCCTATTCAAGATGTCTGGGATCTCTTCTCCACTAGCGACATCATTAACAGAGACAACAGAGCTGATAATGGTAAATGGACTGCATTTACATTATATAGCACTCTTCTCCAAAGCGCTGTACAATGTATTTCACATTCGCCCATTAACACACACATTCACACCATGAATCCATGCAAGGTGCTCATCGGGAGTAGTTAGGGGTTCAGTGTCTTGCTCAAGGACACTTCGACACATAAGCAGGAGGCAGGAGGAGCCAGAAATCGACCCTGGAACCTTCAGATTCCAAGGCAGCCGTTCTACCTACTGAGCCACTGTCGCCCAACAATGTGGGTAGCATTGCCACAAGCTTGAATGGACGCCATATTCCGAACACACAGCAGTTGTTCTCCTCAGACACCCAGAATTTGTAAAGTTGATGAGGGATGGGTGCGTCTGTTGACTCTGTTATCTCTGATGATGAGTGGCTCCCTGCAAAAGGGGCTGGTGGTGAAGAGATCCCAAAGATTGAACTTTGACAGAACAAGACACAGCATTAGTAGCAGAGTACAACTGCTGAGACCAACAAGGCACCTTTCTAGTGCATGTCTTGCCACCTGCTTGCAACAGCCAAGGAACCTGAGGAAAGACTAGAACCAATGGAACATGGATGGATGCAAGGAACACTTCGACTCTCGAGGATATGGCTGCCTTGCTGATGGATATCGGTGCATCATATTTTGCCATGGAACAATGGCAAATCCATCCTGTAAAAACACATCAGACCAACTTGGATGCACACAATCACAATACTGGTGCACGAGGGAAATTGTTATTTAATTTTGTGTGTGCTTTTGTTGTGTGATTTTATTTGTCACTTTTATTCGTAAATAGTCTTATTTGCTCATTTAAACACCCATTTAAAACCCCCCTTTAAAGTTAAATGTGGATGTTTACTTGTTGTATTTCTCACTAGTATGTTTTTTGTTATAAACAAAACAAACTTACAATAAAATAGTAACAAACTTACAAAAAATACTATAAAAGTGCAAGTAATGAACAAAATCGTTTTTGAAAAATGGCATTGACATAGATATTTCAAAGACAAGATGATCCTTAATGGTCAAAACAATGTCAGAAATGAATTATACATGTCAACATTAGTTGATTTAGACCTACTGCACCTGTTTTTACTCCTAACAATGGCCAAGTTATGGCCCACGGTCTTCAGAATAGCAAAATGACCTTGACCATGACCTTTTGAGGTCCAAATCACCCAAAATGGTCAAAACAATATCAGAAGTGAATTCCCCACACCACAATTAGTCCAAGTAGAGGTATTACATGTGCATATACACCCAGAAACAGAAAAGTTGGATTTTCATCATAGCCGATGGCAGCCATATTTGATTTGGCCATTGCGCCATTCCTGGCACTATGGCGGACGAGCACCTCGGTGATTTTTCATGTCTAGGGACCCACTGACTCAGTTCAGGTGAGAAACTCCCCTAACACCAAATTGCGAACAGGACTTTAAGCCAGATACTGTATTAGCTCCCAGACCTGCTCGGCTGCTCCCCACAAGGGCAGTACCCTCCCAATGACACGTGATTATGTTCAGCCAATAAATGAAGACGACTGCTTGCTATTTCCCATCATGCAAAGCGCTTGTGAGACCAATTAAATTTAAACGTATTATTTTACATGTCGTTGTAGTATTTAAAGTAAACGCCGAATTCGATTTGTTATTGTATTTACACTACACTAAATAGTAGGCTATACATGTTAAATGTTTTTTTTTTTTTTGTAGCACCTAACCAAAGGTGCTATGTCAATGAATTAGTCGGGTTCCAGTTTAAACATTAGTTAGTACACTCTTGTTTCTCTTCAGATCGTATAAATCTTTCGCCTTTTACTAAAGATTTCCGTGGAGAGGAACATTATGAGTATCAACTAATTTTTTGATGCCCTGCCTCACGGCGGGGCTTCCTTGATTGTAAAAAAAAGAATTATGTCTTCAATATTATTTTCATATAAGAACTACTCGTTTATAAGAGTTATTTATTTTGTTTTAGTGTTGACTAAATTGTTCAAAAAAGAATACAAGAAACTTGAACAAGTAGAACAATTTGAAAGCAGATTTTCGTCTGTCTGTTTGTCTGGAACAGAGCCTAACAAAAATGGCATGCCTCAACTTCTACACTTCCAATTCCAAATGCTTATCATGGTGGGGTGGGGGCCCAGTAACCATTCAAATAGGTTTATAATGGGGGGGGGGGGTCACGGCCTGAAAAGATTGAGAACCACTGACAGAGTAGATTTTATTTTTGAGCCGAACAAAAATAAAAGCCTGTGTGTGTACTGTGTACCGATGCTAAAAGTAGATTAACATGATGGTCTGAGAGTGCCCTCTCCTGGCCATAGGTGGTAATAGCAAGTACATTGGGGTCAAATTAAATACATTATTGAAGGAGAACTTAGAAGTGGAGTGTTATATTATTATGATCTATATAATCATTAAAAATATCTAAATAATCAGGCGTCACACATTTATCATTATACACATTTCTGTTGTTTGTTTAAGGACCAGAAAAGGACAAGGTGTGCTAAAATTGCATCCTTGTTTGAACAGTTTATAGTGAGTGAGTAGACTGTTCCACAACAATAGCTGTTCCTTTATAATGGGCTATGATGAGGATCATTTATGCATTGAAACTTATTGTAGAGTTACACTTGCATTTTCAAGTTCTTTTTAATATCATTGCTGTCGGGTGGAGAAACGTGTTGCTTCGACACGTTTTGAGCTTATAGATCTGCTACTTTTGTGTCACAATGCAGCATGATCAAGTATTCATTTACAAAAAAACAAAACATTTTAAGAGGTTTCTGCCCGACAGCGACAATATATAAAATGCACACAGTAAAATTCTCTGACAATGTTCACATGTAACCAAATAGAATCCATTTGGTTACATGAGTACACAGAGTTTAATGAACACTGAGCATAATACTGTGCGATGAATAACACCAAAACGTTAATCATTCAGTCTGGTCTCCCTGCAGTCTGTCCAAGGCAGCGGACATGGACCACCACTGGGTGGCCAAGGCCTGGCTCAGCGACGTGGGCCTGCCTCAGTACTCGCAGGCCTTCCACACGCACCTGGTGGACGGACGCATGCTGAACTCCCTTACACGTCGTGATCTGGAGCGTCACCTCAACGTCAGCAAGAAGTTCCACCAGGCCAGCTTGCTGCTTGGCATCGAGCTGCTGCACTCACTCAACTTCGACAAGGAGGTACACTTCAGCCAATCTTTTTTCTTTTTCTTTCCAAGAACCCCTCCAGTTTTATATGCATTATTAGGACACTTGGACAGTGATTTTCAAACGTTTTCTTGTTAATATGTATTTGGCTGCAGACCTCCATCTGGAAAACATTTTGGGTCCGTTTAGCTCAGTCGGTAGAGCTCTTGCCTTTGGATTTCATGGGTGTGATCCCGGGCATTGCTAACTCAGTGTATGGTGGGTGAGGCAAGCTGTGCATTAAGCACTGGGAGCTGATGGTAACTCTGGCGCTCCACCTCAGCAATCCATCTCCCAGGACTCTAGCGCATTGTAACAGTGACAGACTCACATGTTATCGGGTGATACCGACAATAAGCCTCTCTCGATCTACTTAAGTGAATCCCTTGGAATCATGAGCTTGCAAAAAATAAAAATACATAAAAAACTCCAAGTACAGTACTTGTACTTAGTTACTGCAGCCACTGTTGGAACCTGGAAAAATGCTGCTTTTGGCTGTGTGGGGGTGGGTTAGTGTGTATGTGCTGTACTGTACTGTACTGTATAGGACTCGTGGGTACACATGCCTTTGTAACATCGGTGTGTGTTTCAATGTTTTCCTATAGGCTCTGCAGGCTCGCAGAACACAGTGTGAACACCAGCATGTTGACCCACTGGTGTGGACCTCTCACCGGGTCATCAGATGGATCAGGGACATTGACCTCAAGGTGAGAAGAACAGCAACAACATCATCTCATCATTACGCTCTGAGCACTGGTCAAGCATTCTGATACAGGTGTGACGACCTAGCAGTCCAGAAGATATGTGATGTCACTCCAGTATATTATGTTTGTGCTATTCAGGATGTACACCTATAAGTAAATCGTTTTTACTTGACATCACGCTCTGGTTTGATGTCCCTTTTATGCCCATATATGGAGATCGCTGATGTCATCACGAGTCACACTTGCAAATTAATTACGTCCTCGTCCGTTTTATGCCCATATATGGAGATCACTGTCCCAATGTCATCAATATTAAAGGAAAATTCCAGAATAAAACATATTAATCCTTAATCAGCCTTTTATCACGTCTGTACATACCTGGTATGATGGATTTTTATCATAGTCCTTCCAGTTTTTACTTCTCCTGGACTCCTCAGATCTCTCTCCCACAGCCAAAACGGCGGTCAATTGAGGTCCTCCAAAAGCGCTAATTTTCACCGCTGCAAAGTTACTTTTTTCTTCATAACGTGTATTATTAAGACATTCTGCAATGCCTCACCAAATAAACTTTAGGTAAAAATTACCTCATGACCACAGAAACGTGTCTTTCATGAGGTACTTTTTGCAATGCCTCACGTTTATTTGGTGAGGCATTGCAGAATGTCTTGAGGAAAATACGATTATTTTGTGATTATATTGTAGCCTACATTGTTTACAAATAATAATACACGTCAAAGTTATTTTATAAGTAATTCCATAAATAAATAATAAATAAAATCGAAGAAATGTATTGAGGAAAAAATAAAATAAATAAAGGTAATAGAATTACCTTATGACTACAGGAAGTCCGTTAAAATGCTTTGTTATGAATCCTTCTCAGTCATATTACTAGATTCTAGCGATCAATAGACTAACTAGATTATATTCTTCTGCTTTCTTATTTTTTATATATATACCACGATGCCTTGTTGTGTACATACTGGCTGTAATAACTCCAGGAGAAAGCTTTCTTTTGCGCTAAAGAAAAAGCTAAAGGAAACGCGGTAATCACGCGAGACACGAGACTTCATTCTTCTTCTGTGAGTACTATTGGGATCATGTCAACAACGGCCATTTCCCTCAACCCGCGATAAAACAGTGGATTACTGGCTCTCTTGGAACTATAAATAGCAGATTTATGAAGAAAAAAGTAACTTTGCAGCGGTGAAAATTAGCGCTTTTGGAGGACCTCAATTGACCGCCGTTTTGGCTGTGGGAGAGAGATCTGAGGAGTCCAGGAGAAGTAAAAACTGGAAGGACTATGATAAAAATCCATCATACCAGGTATGTACAGACGTGATAAAAGGCTGATTAAGGATTAATATGTTTTATTCTGGAATTTTCCTTTAAGCGCATATCTGGGAATGCCCATATTTGGTAATACCCATATACTGTATGGGCAATTGGGCATGTTCTGACATCACATTGTTGACTATCATGCAGCGGTCTCCATATATGGGTAACTGGTCAGATATACATGGCCAGATGGCCAATGGCACAACTAGCCTAGGGGACCTAGGGTGAGGTTACATGTCGCCCTGAGGCGTCTTACTAGTTTAATGTGGTTAAACACCCAAAAGGGGAAAGCTTTGCTAACCAGCAAGCTCACAACCCCCCACTTTGAGAACCAATGCACTGTTGATCCACAACAGAAGAATAATCTTCCTGGCAGCAAACTGTTTCTGTTATATAGCACGAATGAGAATAATCTCTAAACCTATATGAGACTAATTATGTCTTGTCCCTCCACCTGTCCAGGAGTTTGCCGACAGTCTCCAGAACAGTGGTGTTCATGGGGCTGTCATGGTTCTGGACCCCTCTTTTAACACAGACGCCATGGCAGTAGCGCTGGGAATACCCAACAACAAGCACATGATTCGCCGCCACCTCATCGAGGAGATGAAAAGCTTGATTGGCCCTGCCAGGTGAGAAGTTAAAGTGGGATAAAGAGAGAGACAGATAGAGAGGTAGAAAGAGAGAGAGTCACAGAGAGACACGGATAAATGAGAGTGGTTCTTGAGGGAAAACCGAGGGAGAAACTGAGCCATAAGGGTCTATTTTTACATATATTATGCGTTTTAGTGGGACTGGATCATGTGATCCTGTCATGGGAAAGTGATAAAACTATACAATGTCCATGTCCTTGACTCCACAGCTGACTTCACTGGTAACTTAAACTTAACTTCATTTACATTCTGCAGAGGTAAATGCTAACAATAACTGTATATAGCACAGGATATGTACAGGATAAACATTTGCATGTGTAAATATTCATGGAGAACCCTGCTGGGTTAAACAATTGGACCCCAAGACACTTCACCTCGCACATAAAACAGCAACAATCTTTCAAAACATTTATTGACTTTATTCTTCAACTTTCTATATGTGACGTTAACTCTGTGTTTGTTTTGTTCTAAATACCATACTGAAACCCTATTGCCCATCCTCCCATCCACAGGGCTAATGCCAAGCAGGACTATGAAAGGCTAGGTCTGGGCACACCACCGACACTGCTACGCCAGAGCTCTTTGGGAAGACCCCCCAGCTCTGCTGGCCGCCACACTGATGATGAAGCCTCTCTGAGAAGGAGGGCTGTCAAGGTGGGCAAGAATGATAGCACTGATAACCTGAAAGAGCCAAAGAATGTTTTTAGACTTTGTTCTGGTATTATTCACCGGTGATTTCACTGGTGGGTAGTGTATCTACAGTACAAAACAGTATACTTGGGACATTCAGGAGGTCAAAAGAATTATATAAAACGTTTTTCTTTATTGGTAAATTTATATAGCACTTTTATCCAAGGCGCTTTACATAGATTGTGCATCACATTGACCCATTCACACACATTCATACACCGGTGGCGGAGGAAACCATGCAAGGCACCAACCTGCTCACCGGGAGCAACTAGGGGTTCAGAGTCTTGCTCAAGGACTCTTCGACATTAACTCAGGGGGAGCCCGGATTCGAACAGGGAGCCCTTCGGGAACCCTTCGTGCTCTAATAACCCCTGAGCCCCCCCATTTATTCTTTTATGTCCTAATGCTTTACTGAAAAATGTTACTTGACAATACTCATAATTCTTGCAGTCTGTATTGTAATAGGCCTAAGGAGACAGAAAAGGGTCCTTTTTTACTATTTACAATTTAAGCATTTAGCAGATTCTTATCCAGAGAAAAGTAACAAGTGCGAGATCAGACTTGTAAGTCTGAGTGTTCGAGTGTATTTGAGTCAAAAGTGAGTGTAACTTCTCTTTCACATATTAGCCTCCTGTAGGGTTCAGCCCCAAAGGCCGAAGTGGGCGGGACTTGAGTTGCCATGGTAGCTACAGTTCCCTAACCCGGGAGGTTCGAGAGGAGGCTCCGCCCAGCACGGAAGGAAGTCCAATCCGGGGCTACACCAGTATCGAGGTCACTAATGTGTGAAGCTATCAGAATGGGACAAACTTCTGACGTCAGCTTCATGGCAGGGAAACCTACTGTACATCATGGACATTTGACTTCCATGCCCATGGACACAGGATGTTTATTTTTCTAAGCCAGACAGAATGCACTTTTTATGGGAAAACGGTTAGGATTATTTCTTTTATTTTGTAATATTTTTGGTCTAGGAAAAAAGTACAATTCACCAGGGAGCAAAGGGTATGCGGGGCAGCAGTAGCTTAGTGGTAGAGAGGCTGTCTGGTCATGAGAAGGTAACTGGATCGCCCCCACCAGCTCGCCCAGTATATGTGTCAAAGTGTCCCTGAATAAGACACTTTAGTCCCTATAACAGCTCCCTCCCAAGTGCTCATTATGACCATCTGAGCAGCCATCAGCTTGGTGAAGCTAAAAATGAATCCCCCCAAGATTAATAAAGGTCTACCTTTTATTTGACCTACTGTATTTGAAGGACACCCATTTTTACAGATAGACTCAAGAGATGAAGATGAATGGTCGAGTTAAATGTATTTTTTTATTTTCTTTGTCTTATGATGGGTCTTTGTAAACCAGCAAGTGACTCAGTGGTTCTTAATATCAGTCTGTTTCTCTGAGGAAACGTAAAAGACTAGCACAGACTGGCGACTGCTTGTATGTACAGGGTACTTTGATGATTCAGCTTCGACTAACGGGACAAAAGAATATAAACAAAAAAATATTTTATATCTGTCTTGTTTCATGTAGTACTTTTTCAATAACTGCTGTATGTGATGCCTTGTGATCCTTGTCGAGGACGTTGGAAACAAAAAAACTTGAACTAAAATTTTAATAATTTAGTGTACGTTTGATAGTCATTTTTCAGCTTGCACATTTAACACTGTTGTGTCTAAACAAAATTTGCACCCTCTTCTAACATTTGATATATCATAAATATGAAAATGATTGTCTGAATATCCATAAATGATGCCATCAAAGATCACAGCACAGTTGTGCGTCTCCCATAGAAGCTCAAAGACAAACAAAAGATGAGAGCGGGAAAGCAAATATGCAATAGATTGTGATCCTCAGAGTGAAATAAAGATGACATCTCAACTGCTACCCTGTCGCACTTGTCTTTATGATATAATGTGTGTGTGTAGTTCATACACGTCTAGAACCATGCTTTTATGTGCCAATGGGAATGAATACTCTGTGTTGTTTCACAAAGATATCCTATCCTAGTCTGCTACTTCGTCATCCTAGTTGTTTTCTTTCCCACAGATTATTGGTTAGTGATCTAATAATAACAAGGGATATAGCTGAGTCTTTGCAGCCAGTCAGTATCTATGTCAAACTTTGAGAGTGGGATAGTTCTGGCCCCCTGCTGTACCCCTTGACAACACAAGCACAGTTAGTAAGGGGAATCACTTCACTACTACACTGTGTGGCTGCTCCACACCACAATGATTTCACATGTTATCAGCTCTGCTAGCATCAATCACTGCTCTCAGGCTCTGGCCCAAGTGTACACCTCCACAACAATAATGTAAAACATCCTGCTCTCGTTAATGGTGTCTTCATCATCTGTGTGCATGACACACATCCCAGAGAGCATATAACTGTGTCTGGAGTGGACAGCTACAGGATATGGCTTTCCAGATGTTTTTCAAGGACATTCTAATTGTATTGTAAAATACACTGACATATTATAGGTCCCATGTCAACAGGTCCAATCCAGGACTTCAGAATTACCTTGAATTACTACCTTGAATAGATTTATCCAATCGAGTACCATAATGGCCAAATGTGTTGTTGGCCAGTCCCACTTTCTAAAATTGCAGAACTCATTGAGGGACTTTAGGATTCAAGGTCAGGGATTGATTGATTGATTGATTGATTGAAGACTTTATTAGAAGTTTGCATAGGAAAAGGTACAGTTTCATGACGGTACAGTTCACTGGTACAAGGTCTACTAAAAGGAGATCCATGAAAAGACTAAGCTTATTTCCACTGGAAACCATTGAAGTATCTCATATAACATTGAATGACAGACAAATAGAACACAGTACTATGCAGTAGATATGTAAAGAAAAACAAAAAAGAAAACAGTAAGTCTAAATAAACAGTATATACAAAGAAGGGGCAGGGGAGGGTAGGGTTGGGCTAGGTTAGTTATGAAATATATTACTGATAAACTAAGGTACGGTGGTGACGTGGTGTAGGTGTGTGGGCAAAAGTCCCACATAACTAAACTGGTCATTACCTGGACGGGGTTGGTTCAGTGGACTAATAAATGTGTCATAGCCCTAACTGCATGCTAAAGATAACAGTGACTAATGGTATGTGAGTTTTGTGTTGTAACAGTGTCACTCCCTGTCATTTACTGAAAATGTTCAGTTTCCTCAAGACGTAAGTGGTGTTTGCCATAATGCCATTCATACCTCATGCTCCCTCTGCCATATCTTTGTTCAGTGTTCACAATGTTTTTTTTTTTAAAGAAAATATTTATCCTCTCAGCTTTCGTCTTCTATTTATTGTGCTCACAGTATTATTATTTGGATCCGACCCTTGGATTCCTAAAGATTGCAATTACTACGTTGGTGATCTAGCAGTGTTATTCTTTGGATACACATACAATATGCTAAGAAGGACCATTACTTAAATGCCCCCAAACTGTAGGCTATACTGTATGATGTCATAGTCATGCACAAGCACTAACAATGTATCTTTTTAATCAATAATTTCAGAATAAGTAACCATTCCAAGGCACTTCAGCTTGTAGCTATATTTATTCAGGGTAAACACAGAAACTTATCGTGGTCTGCATTGGCCTTCATCAGGGTGCATTAAGTTTTGTAAGGCAATGTGAAATTAGGGTAATCTAAATTTCACTTCACCGTTTCTGATTGCAGCAATAACATTTTATTTTAATACAGACTAAAAACATTATTGGTTCAAATCTACCACCCATTTCTGTCTGCCTCCAATGTATTTTACAATAAAGCTGTCTCCTGTAGCTGTCCAGACACAGCACAGACACATCTATCAGCTACTGAATCGGGATGTGTGTAACGCACGTAGATGATGACGACACCATTTACAAGAGCAGGACGTTTTACATTATTGTTGTGGAGGTGTAAACTTGTGTCCCAGTTCAGATCTGTGCGATGATTGACACAATGACTCAATGACATAATGTGAAATCATTGTGGTGTGGAGCAGCCACACAGTGAAGTAGTGATTCCCTTTGCCATGATTGTGTATTCGTATACATGGTCCCCCGATTAACGGTGCTTTCTCCTCTCTTGTTGTGTTGTCAAGGGGGACAGCAGGGGGGCCAGAACTATCCACAGACAGTTTCGACATAGATACTGCCTGGCTAGAAAGACTCAGCTACAGTATATTCCTTGTTATTATTAGATCACTAACCAATAATCTGTGGGAAAGTAAACAACTGGGATGACAAATTGTCAAATAAAAGCATTATGGTTTAAGTCATTGTGTAGGCTATGACCTCACACACACACACACACACACACACACACACACACACACACACACACACACACACACACACACACGCACACACACTGTGTGTGTGTAAAGGGAGCACCTGAAAAGGGTGTTCAAAACAACTTTATTAATCCCACCGGGGGAATTGTGCTGTAACGATTATGGGAAGAGAACCTCCCAGTACTCTACACACAATAGACCTTCAGGTCAACGGGGGTCAACATCCAGTTTTTGCTTTTTTTGCTTGGCTATAGATGATCATGAATCAGTCCAAGCTTTTTAATCTCCCCAGCTGTAAATGTCATTGGCTGCATGCTAAAGCATTGTGTTGGCTTATGCTACAAATAAACGAGATGTCTGTCTGTGGCCCCTTTTCAGTAGGCTACTGGTTCAGTTATTTTTTCCTGCCTCACAGGCATTGACCATTATATGCACATAGGCCTATCTGCAACACCCATTTTTTACTTCCCCAATTTCTACGTTGTGCATCCTCCTTCATGGTGGATAGATGCATACAACAACAACAACAACAACAACAAGAATAACTAGACTGCACTTCGTCGAGGTGCCAACTTTGTGTGCCAGTTGTGCCTCACAGCCAAATATGGGCCATCAGAGTGCGCAAGTAGGGTGATGACTGATGAGCTCTGTCTGTGGGTATGTAATGTGGGTCCTGTACCAGGACTCCTGGTACATTTGTCCTGTCCAGGTAGCTGAAAGGGGCTACTGTTCAGGGGAAGTTTATTTACAAAGGAAAGTAAAAGAGTCTGTCTGCGTCTGTTAAGGATATTTCTTTATAGTGTCAGACAGCACTCACAAGAAGTTACTTAGTGCTTTTTTTAATTGATTCATTGATTGAATACTTAATTGACAGTTTGCAAATAGTAGGCCTACAGTGGTATGATTTTACAATGATGCTAAAAGGATAACACAAAAAGCCTCAGGGGTAAATTGTTTCCATTGTGGTTCTTCTGTAATGGATGGATGCTGGATGGGCAGCTCACCATCATCAATCATCATCGATGACATAGTATGAATATCTTGTAACAGCTAACACCACAGACAGACATCATCATGAATGGGCACATTTTCTTCCAGCTAGCAACACTAAAGGGTTAAACAGGGTGGGTGTATGTCTGCCCTGGTCTGCCCCCTCCCTCCTCTCATGGGTCATCCGTGGAAGTCGAAAGTTCCTGATTCTACCAATAAAGTGTGAGAGGGTTTTGAGAGTTTTTCACGTTTTTGTTGTCTTAAAAGAAGCGAAAGCGTCGCTATTTTCAAGAGACGTGTTGTATTTTCATTTCCAAAGATATCTCGGGGACTTCTGGGATATTTTGGACATAATGCCACGGTGAGTAAACTGCCCCGCGCATCGCGAATGTACCGTTAACAAAGTAGCACTGTGTGAAAGTAGCGTCGTTACGCTATGGACCAGAGCAGGTAAAACAGTCGTTCTTTCTAAGCTGTGCAGTTTAATAACTTTTAGGGTCTTGCTGTGATTTCAGGAACTTAATTCCTCGCGGGAACACACGTGGAAACAGTTAATTCTAGTCCTAAACCAGGGGGAATGGCCTTAGTTACAGACTGGCTTTATGCTGTTTTTGTTTCTTTTTAGAATAGGCCCTGTGCAGTCCTGTGGAACTGCCCCCAGATACTATAATATGGGGTATTTCCACAACCCCATCCTCAACACGGAGAAAAGCACACGGTTATGGTATGCACAGCTGTCTTGGAATTCAAAGGAAGTTTAGGATCTACTAGCTAGTAGCAAGCTGGTCATTTTCGCATGTTAAAACGTGCTGGGCAACACGTACAGTTCTGCTTTTATACATTGTGTATGCAATCTTACAAAACATCCCCATAACATGTTGCAACTTGCAAGGTAACTTTGGATACTTATTTTCTTGTTTTAACGGTTGCCGCACAGCCGCAGCGCAGCGCCTAACGGACTCTTAAGTCAGTTTATAGGTCCAGTTGTCACATAGGGGGTGGAGTTAGACCAGTAAGGGATCATAGATCATACCACACCACACATTCTTCAGCGAGGTTTGTCTAATGTGATGAGATGCGACTTTCACCAGATCTGAAAAAATGTGAATTAATAGTGAACTTGGTTCCCATCTGTGTGCTTTTCAAAAGCATATTCCACGAGTAGGCCTTTCAGAATCAGATGTAGGCCTGGCTATTTGTCACATCAGAGGTGACAGGTGTAGGCTACACCTCTGTAAATACATTAATGCTATGGACTTCCACTGTTATGTGAGTTCGTTTCTACAGTCCTGCTTGTGTGATGTTTATTTTGTGACACATTGCTTTGAAAATGTCCCCATCCTGTTTTGCACACATACTGCTTCAACACTGCTTGCTAAGCCTAAATTCTGCAGTTGGTGATGATTTGATTTATACACATAGACTACTATTCACTATTATATTTGAAATACACAAAGATGAATATGGTGGCTACTAGCTAGCTACACATAGTTAGGTAAATGCTGTCAATATAGTTTGAAGAAAAACATTCACAATGTCATGGAGAAATACTACACTGCCCACAATCCTAATGGTACGGTCAGCCAGTGCATAATAATAATACACCAAAACACCCACTTACATACAACCATTGCTTTACATCTGTGGTGTAATTCACAGAATGGATGTTTACTGCTTGGCTTTGGTCTCTAAGAGGGTCTGTGTTTTCCGTGTCTGTCCAGAGCTAATCACACACTGATGGACCGAACAGCACTAAATTTCATGTCCACACTGTCAAATAGGCTTTTGTTAAATAATGGAAGTCATTGAGGCTCTGCTTCTCCAAATGTAAATTGGTATGGATGATGTCATCGGCTAACCTCTGTCACTACAAAGACATTTATCTATGAGAGGAAACAACATCTGCTGCAGAGCCAATCATCACATTTTGATTGATTGAATACTTTATTAAAGGGAAACTAGGTAACTTTATGACAATTTTTAATATAGGCCTATATCTTTTTAGCAGTAATTTCACTTATCAGTCACTATATTTTTGTGCTGGGGTGTTTCCTTGCAGAAAGAGTAAGACACATCCCCCTGGCTGTATTTTGGTTCTGTTCCACTGTTTATGTTGACATTCATCCCTTGGAGGAACGTTTTTGTTAGGTGGAGCTGGCCAGAGCTCTTAATTGCTCCCTTTGAACTTCAACAGGGTTGTGCACTGAGGTAATTGATTGGGCCATAAAAGTGTGAAGTGTTCGTTAGTGTCAAAGACCTGTTTGATGCCTGTCAGAGGGAAAGGGGGGGGGGGGGGGGGGTGTTTGTATACACAGACTTGCCTAGTTCCCCTTTAACCAGTTATACATATTGGTAGAAAACTCAGTAGCATCATAAGGTATATTTACAGTGAAAGGAAGGGTGGAGTGGCGGGGGGGCAGAGGATGCTACTGACAAGGTGTTCAAGGAGTTAAACTTCTGTATTTTAAGTATTTCAGCCATTCAGCCATTATGAGACCTTTAAAGGGTTTTGGTAGGACATTCCACAATAATTGTTAAAAGCTATGGGGGACACTGAACCAGAATAGGAAACAGGTTTTCCACCTTCTAGAAACCTATGCAGTACGCAATAATGCAGTACACATTATGCACATAGCCCAACAGGCTGACACTTGCCCAAGTATTGAGTCATGTCATATGTCATCGATACGCCACAGACGACTGGTGTCGACATAGACCACCGAGTCTGAGGTCCACGTGAAGCCACGCCTTAGTCAGACGCAATTTGTTTTATCTTCACTCATAACGTCTAGAGAGACATTGAGTAACAGGCAAGGGCTGTAATCCAAGTCTAGGGCTAAGTGCTGTCATTTTTATTTGACTATTAAAAACACGCCCTTCACATAGGGGATTCAAAGTAGTTACATTGCTAACTTGGCCTTGGACTCCTAAATAAACAAGCCTTTGGGGGAGACGGGTAGCTTTAGAGGCAGGATGTACAGGGAGTGCTGGGGTAGACGGTATATCAGTTTACATCCTGGCATACACTGTTGTGTTATTTCTTCAACTCTTTCAACAAGTCAGACGATTCAAATTAAAAGGAACATTCCTAAACTTGAAAGAAACATCTACACATCTGGTAAGCAGTTGGCACGCAGTATTATCTTATTTTTGTTTAAGCCTATGCTATACCATTCTAAATGCCTTTCTCTCTCTCCACAGTCTTTGACTGGGACTAGACCAAAATGCGCTCCAGCGTTGACCTGCCTCCGAACGTCACCAGAAACGAGGGCTCCCGCAACAACAACACCAACAACAGCAACAACAACAACAACAGTGACAGTGGAAACTCAGGTTCCCAGTATGCACTATGTGCGCTGGGGGTGGGGGTAGTGGCCCTTGGCATCATTATGATCGTGTGGAGTGTGGCCGACGCACCTGGGAGCGAAGGCAGCAAGCCTGTCAACCGCAATAAAACCTCCTATGTGGCCTTTGTGTTGGTGGGCTCGGGGGTGGTCATGCTGCTGCTGTCCATGTGTTTGGGTATGAGGAACAAACAGCGGGAGCAGGAGTGGCTACAGAGACAGGGAAGACCCGGAGTGGCGGCTGAGGAGCAGGAGGAAGTAGAAAGGTGAGTTTTAACTGTCTAACGACATGTGGTCTAACGACATGTGGTGATACCACACGTTATGTGGTATCAGTTCTGGTTGATGTGTGGCATCCAAAGCTTCTTTTGCATTAGTTAGTTTTCATCCCTTGATGGAAGCATCAACATTTTCACATATCGCTGTCGGGTAGAACCTTGTATCTCCATAGTTCAATTTGTCACGTTTTTTCCATAATGAATGCTGTAATTCATTGTGCAAGAGTGACATGTAAAAGTAGCAAAAGGTTTTGGACATACTAGGTTTCCGCCCGGCAGTGATGATATGCATTTGACTTAGCATTATTATTGCTTTGATTTGTAACGAATGCATGATGAATCCATGACCTCTTGATACTGCTGACATTAATGTGTGTCTGCTGACATTAATGTGTGTCTACTATATCTGTTTCTATGATCAGTCCTGAGGAACGGGCTCAGCGCTACGCTGTGCCCAGCTACGAGGAAGCAGTGGGCAGCGTACAGTATCCTGTTCGACAGAGCAACCCCCACAACTCTGTCAAGCTGCCCTCCTATGACGAGCTGGTCAGAGTAGACGGGGTGCAGTACGAGACTGAAGGGCCAGAAGGTCAGGCCCCTGCCGGGTCGCAACCCGCTGCTACGTCAGCTGGTTCGCTCACTGCTGCGTCTGCGTCCAATCACAGATCTGCGAAAGCCAACCGCAAACTCCTGCCCCTCAAGATCCGTAGGATTAAATCCGAGAAGATGCACGTTAAGAATGAGGATAATTCTCAGCCAATATCGGTGATCAGTATAGAGCCATTGACTCCACCACCACAGTATGAGGACAAGGTGGTGCCTCTCTGAAGTGTTGTATAGCAAACATGTTTTGTAAGACTTTTATTTACCTTTTGGATCTCACTGGATATCTTGGATACCACCAGCATTGCTGGACTACTGGATAGTGGATACTCACTTACTGTGATGCATAAAGTCCATATACCTTTGTATATACAGAACTTGTTGCAAAAGAAAACAAATTGGATAAAAGCAAGAACCAAATCCAGTCATCTCTTACAGTATGTCAAAGTATCTAAGGGTATATGCAATATCTTAGGGTCCAGCTTGAGTATCATCTGTCTGCCAGCCTTTGTGTGCAGTCAACATCATTTGCAAAGGGGTTATATAGTGAGAATTTCTGCTTGTGTGTGGATGTACTGTAAATGCATACAGCATGTGTGGGTCAATAGTTCCATGAAGGGACTACACCAACACCATGGCATGTGCAGTGTTTCTACCTTGGAAGACTTGGGAGTGATTCACTTATACCGACTGTGGTCCGCCAGGCATCTGGAAAGCCCCCAACATGGGTCACATGTGTTGGTTATGTTGGTTAGAGAACAGGATATTAAGACACAGAAATGAAATACCCTTCCTTGTATACAGGGTACCAGTTCGTTTCTGAGAGGCAAGACTGATGTTAAATATTATGTACTGTATGTGTGTGAGAGAGAAATAGGGTTTCCTGCTTGTGTTGAAGACTTGGGTGGTCAAGTCACAAAGACAATAATTAAATTACCCCTTGTGGTTTTTCACCTTATGCTGCTTGTTCAACATAGTTTCATATAACCCTCACATTCTAGGTCTGAAATCCTTTCAGTGCTCTGATTTCCTTGACCACCTGATCACAGTTCAACATTGCAACAGAAACCTGGTGGAAATCGTCTCCTTCGTGGTTATAGTGGCATTTTTAAATTGTTTTTTAACTTAACTCTTTTTAACACACCATAGGATCTGTAATTATGCAACGTTTGTATTTTTTGTTAGAAGGAAAGCGTCCTACAGGCCTTCATGTTTAGTTTTGATTACTTGAAAGCAATTTGTCATTCAAACCAAAAACAAAAAGCTCAGACTTGAACGCAGCATTAGTTGTCATAACAAACGGTAGTGATACATTATGTTACCAAATAATTAAAAAATCGAACCTTCGAAGTGGAGGTGTGTGTGTGTGTGTGTGTGTGTGTGTGTGTGTGTGTGTGTGTGTGTGTGTGTGTGTGTGTGTGTGTGTGTGTGTGTGTGTGTGTGTGTGTGTGTGTGTGTGTGTGTGTGTGTGTGTGTGTGTGTGTGTGTGTGTGTGTGTGTGCAACAGCGCCCCTCCCTTAACATGTGTGGTCAGAAAAGGTTACTGC
This sequence comes from Nannobrachium achirus, assembly GCF_963921795.1. Taxonomy (NCBI): domain Eukaryota; kingdom Metazoa; phylum Chordata; class Actinopteri; order Myctophiformes; family Myctophidae; genus Nannobrachium; species Nannobrachium achirus. The sequence continues at coordinate 26,489,360 of NC_137818.1, read as the reverse complement.
AGGCTACAGACAGACAGACAGACCCACACACACGGCCACGTATGGGAGCTTGTGTTCCACACAGCTCCAAAAAGAATACTTTCTTACGATCAAGAGTCATTACAGTGCTCTTCTCACCATAGGCGTCTCAGCAAGACCTTATGACTGAGTCACACGTTGCCGTGACAGTGTTTGTTCTGTGTTTTGTATTGGGTCAACATAGGAAGGTTGAGGGAGCCTGAAGGATGTTGCTAACAGTGTACAGCCTTTGCCTTGCAGTCATGGTGAGAGGGAGTTTGGATGTGAAGAAGGCAGTGTAGTCTGTGCTCTTCTCTCTTGTGTTGCTTTTGTACTGGTGTGAGATGAGCAACAGAAAGACCCTTTGACTGAGCAGCTGGGCTTGGATAAGGGCAACCATTACTCACTCACTCGTCACCGTTCTCTCAACCACACAGCCTGACTCACAGTACTATGCACTTTGGGTATGCAGAGAATGGACACATAGAGAAGGGAGACTGCCTTTAGGGGATTCCCAGGAACTGGCTTAGTTTTCCTTCATCTGGGTGCCTGCCTCCGTTGTCAGTCATTCTAAGCTCCTTCCCAGACCTACGGTATGTGGGAACTGGCAGGTGAACGCAGAGGAAAGTCAGTGCCTTCTGGCTTGATTGGAATGATGGCCCTTTCTCCAACATTGCCAGTTTGAACAAGTATGGTTCCCCTTTTGTTGTGTGGCACAACAAGTAGTGTTTTTATTTCTCAATATGCCACATGAATATGTCAAACACAAAGGCAAACATTGCAAGTCTTTGTAAATTGCCTTATCAAGTTGAATCTTCAAGATTCATCTTGCCATTGTCACATTGTTTGTTCATACTTCATCATGATTAGTAGTACTGGGGCATAGGCGATCATGCATCTACTGTGCGTCCTGTAGTAAAATGTTTTTAATCAACGCTCATTCCAGTCATTAGTGTTGTCAGTTTTCATTATCGTTTTTTATATTGAACACGTTTTATATTTCTTTTATATCTACTGTGAAAATGTGCTCCTTTCATGTTCTATTGCTCTCATGTTCTCATGTTATGTTAAAATGATACATTTTTGTCAAGAGCAAACATGAACAGAGTTATCTCCTGAATATTCTGCAAAATAAAATGATTTGTTTTTGTCTTTGTAACCTTCATTTGAGAAGTGTCATTTGTTTTGATGGCAGCATTTGATGTGTCGTAACTGTAACCTCTTATTGTGTTTTATGGTTTGTGTGAAATATTTTAATGACATCTGTACTTTCCACCTTCTAAGCATTACTTTTTTAAGTGTCCGGGTAATGGTGTCCATGTATTCCGTGCTGGTCAATACATGGATACCAATCCCTGGACACTTACATTTTTAGGGACCACTTTAATACTAAAAAATAAATTGAAGTGCCTTTAATTTTATATTCATATTTTATTTTAGGTTTTAAAGCAATGACTGTACAACTACAAAGGCTGCACTGTATATTATAATTCTCATAGCGTTGTTAAATTAAGTCCTACTCTAAACATATTTCAAGTCTACACAGGTAAATTATAGATGTTCATTTCAATGGTGCTTCAGTTGTTGGTCATCACCTGTGAGAGGGAACAACAGTAACATAATTAGCCTACAACGTACAGTACTTCCTGTTTTTCGCAAGCTTTTGTTTGCTTCATGTTGCATTACTCGTTTTGGTGATGTCATGCCGATCATTTAAAAAAAAAGGAGAATCTTCCTCACCGTGTTGATCCAGCGAATGTAGGAGCTGACTCCTGTGAAGACTGTGGGCTTCTGGACCACATTGCAGCCTTGACCCGACCCAAAACTCACTGCACCATGAACCACCCAGGAGCCATCTGGGTTCTGGCAGTTCAGTGGGCCGCCAGAGTCTCCCTGTTACCAGGTATACGTAGGTTAATGTGAAAATTCATCCATTTATCTGTCGGATATTATTATGGATAAATGACATGAAAATCCATCCTACTCAGACGGGGAAGAAGACTAACTTCAACCAGATGTGGCTAAAAATAGATTTGATGTTATAAAATAATCAAAGGTCTAAACCTGTTTTAACATATTGTGTAGTGCTGCTATTAAGATTCTTGCATTTATGCAAGTGTTATTTTTTTATTTATTTAACCTTTATTTAACCAGATAAAAACACATTGAGACATGATCTCTTTTTCGAGTGTGACATTGCCAAGAGGCAGAAATAAAAAATTACACAATCCTTGCTTCACAACAAAACTAGAACATCCATGATACACAAACAGATACCTAAGAACTCCAAAAATACAAAATGTACACTAAATAATAAACTAGTTTGCAATTCACATGTAGCAGTACACGCACAGTGTACCCAATGTACCCAAAGGAAGAGATCACAGAGCAAATTAATTACAGGTCTGAACAATGTATAACTCTTGGCTGAGCATGAAGACGAGTCAGTACTGTGGGTTTATTAAAACAATTTGACTATAATCCCTTCTTTATGAGAAAACTTGGAACAAGAGTTCAATTGTAAATATGACAACAGTACCACTACAAGGTGATAGCTGTGATCTTGTATAAGATAAAGTGTAAAGATTAAACACATAAGATTTCCTCGTTGAATGTAACTTTTTATTGCACAATGATAAAGGTATACAGTTTAAAAATAGAAGTAAGAGCATTTGATATGTGCAAGGGAAGTAAGAAACCCAAGTGGGCTTATATGAAGCCCTCCCCAAACACATTTTGTCACTAGTTTGTCATGTGGAAAATGTTAAACTATTGCAATGTTAAATTGCATATAGAGCAACAAAGAAATGTTTTGCCCCACAGTTGACATTACTGTAACATTTCCAATGAACCCCCTCATATATTACTCACATTACAGCCGGCCTTGATGCCATCTCCACCAGCACACACCATCTGGTCTGTGGCCAGCACGTACCACCAGTCAGGCTGACTGCAGGTGGCGTGATCCACCACTGGCAAGAGGGCCTGCTGCAGGATGTCAGCCGGGGGTCCCGAAGCTGTGAAGGAGAAGCTAGCTTAACCCGGGTAAGAAGACAAGCTCCTGCTGTGATGCTGAGTTCATTATTTGCGGAGAGAAGTTGAAATGGAAAAACGATGGGTGGGTGGATGGATTATTTTCAAGTCATGTGCTTTGGTGGATGAGAGAGAAAGAGAGAGAGAGGGTAGTAGACGTGAAGTGAATGCCAAGATCCAGATTGAAACATATGACACTACAACTTACGCAGCCGAGAAAGCTCCATTGATAGAGATTTAATTGTGATGCATACATTATTATCCATCTGTGGCTACATAATTATTCCTGATCGCTAGGAAAAATAGAATATGGCTTTTAATGACACTTTTTGTCTTTCTTCATTACAATGAATGCACATTTAAGCATTTTCTTTTAGCATGGGTGAGAGCTGAACCCCCTGCATGGACTGGGTTAGTACCACAATACTCATTGATGTGTACAAAAACACATGATTTTGGTGATACGTTTTCACAGATTTACTGTATGACCAACTAATGGGTCTAATTCAGTGCACGTGCATCTGTTTAAGTGTAGTCACTTACTGGATAGCCGCCCCCAGCCGCTGACATAGCAAGGGGCACCATGGGGCAATACGAAGCCTGACTCAGGGAGACAGGCGGGCATGATGGTATCGGAGAAGGTGACTGGAGAGGACAGTTTTATCAGGGCAATGTCATTCCTACAATAGACAAAGAGTACAACACCAATGAAACTCATGTGAAATAATCAACAAAATGAAGTTGTCTATGTTTTATTAATAATTTGGTCCTGATGATCTATAATTATTATGGAGTTTCAGGGCTTAATTCAACTATGGACAGTTAGGTCATGACATTTTGTACTAACATAATCCCTTGGATTACAAAACAATTGTAATCTAATCTGAGTACTTTTGGATGACCTTTGTATGACTTTGAATAAACATCCTCATATTATGATTATGATTTCCTCATGGTGGTGGTATAACAGGACAGTCAGGACACTTTCCGGTTTTGGCCTATAACATTTGAGCCATCTCATACAATCAAAAATCTTTATAACTGGATTCCTTGAATGATGACGCAACTCTACATAGACCATCTCAGCCATTTGTGCCAGACAAGACTTTCTACCATTTCTTATTTTCTTCAGAACACACTTTTTGCTACTACTAACAAAAACTCGTACAAATCTGTACACATTATCTCTGGAGTGAGATGAAGATGTATCAGTCAGATTTCGCAGGTTCCATTCCTATTGGCTATACTGTATATCTGACTTCCAAAGTTTGCGGGCCCTAGGGTTGGCAACCCTGCCTGGCAGGGATCTACACTCAGAGGAGCGCACCGTTCTAGTTAAATGGATGATTATGGCAATATGAATGTGTGTGTGCATTCATATTTAACTGAGAGTTGTTCCTACCGGCTGAGCATGGTGTTGTAGTCATCATGGGTAATGATCTTGGCTGCCCTCAGAGCAAGGGAACCCTCTTCAGTTGCCTTCAGGCTGTGCTTTCCCAACACCACTCTGTAGTTGGGACGGGAGCTGCAGGGTGACAGATGGACAGGGGTCATCAACCATGTTGGCTTGTGGTGGACAATGATACAATGTAATGGTCAATTTAGACCCCGTCCTAATGGAACCCAGAGAGTCCCTGGAATCCACTTGACATCCTACCAAAAGCAGTGAGCAGCTGTAAGGACCCATTTACTAGAGCAGGGGTCTTCAACAGGGGGTCCTCAGAGTTACTACAGGGGGTCCTCCTAATCTTTGTGTGATAGAAACTTTTTTCCCTCCTTTTTTGTATTAACCACTTGAACCCAAGTGTCCATATTCGGAGAACTTAAGCCAAAAATAGCAGATCTACAGCACGAGGCGTTGTGAGCTTGTAGATCGGTTAATTTCGGCAAAGAGCTCTGGTGTAGAGAGGAAAAAGAGCAGTCTAAGTACAGAGTAAAAGGTCAAGTATTGACGGTTCAAGTGGTTAAATATCTGAAAACACAAATTGACATGAATACAAAATACACTGACGATTGTGCTGTCAAAAGATGAAACTACTGTATATAGAATCTGTTAACAAGTTGTGGGGGTCCTTGCTTCATCTCTCTCTCAACTAAGGGGTCCTTGGACTGAAAACATTGAAAACCCCTGCACTAGAGATGAAGGTAACCTTCACATCCTACCTTGTTTTGTGTTTGTTTCATGTTATTTATGAAAAAATGATTGAATGCACACGTGTATGTTGCCAAAGCAAATTCATATGTGTGTTGCACTATGGTAAATAAAGGAATCTGAATCTGAATCTGAACCTAATGCAGTGAGCAGCAGTAAGGACCCATTCACTAGAGATGAGGGTTCCTCCACAGACGTGACTCCAGCGCCCACTGCCGTCCGACTGCAGAGAGATCTAAAACAAACAGATTAGTTGGCCATTTATCACTTGAAAAGGGACTCTCTTTTAAAGTAATACATAAAAGTAGCCTGCCCTTTAAAAAGTCCTGTCATTTTGTAAATTCATGCTACAATATAATCACGTCTATTTTTACGATATCTCATTTTGGAATGACCCTCCTTACAAACAACCATACATTTTCTCCCTGCACTAATTCACTTTTAGCTTGTTTAATCTGGCAGAGCTACAATATTTGTAATTGTAAAATTTAAACAGATAACAAAAGTTACAGGCAATAGTCTGGTACATAGTATTATCCTAAGTGTTAACTGACATGTAGTTGTACAGTAAATAATCACAGGTTTTACTGTAGATGGTAGAGGAACAGTAATTTCCTGTACAGATCGATTCATTTCATTCAGCTTTTAAGAAAGATAAAAGTCAGTATTAAAAGTTAATATACATTTTAAACAGAACTGATAGTATAGTATAAACAGGGTAGGAGAAAGATAAATGCATGCGGTGGATTCTACTGTGGCTAGCACTATATTACAATACTGTTGTACAGTGGTCACAGAGAGCAGTCTTACCTGCCAAGGCCAGCTATGAGGCCTGGCATCCTCTCCTGAAACCACCCTGGTCAGCACAGGGGGGAAGGTGGGCAGGCCACATCCGTAGGCTGAGACAAAGTTAACAATGATTTCCCATTTATGCTTTAGCAGTATTACTTTTTGGATAAGATCTTAAAGGGGAAGACCTGTCAATATTGAACTGTGTCATTAATATACCTTAGAGGAGTTGTGTGGAAATAGAAAAAAGTTCCCCCCCTTCTGTGTTGCCTAGAACTGGAGGATTGATTTTGGGGTTTGTATTGTAAAGTACAACTTGATGACATCACACATTGTACCCCAAAATCAAACCTCCAGTTCTAGACAACACAGAAGGGGGGGAACTTTTTTTTCTATTTCCACACAACTCCTCTAAGGTATATTAATGACACATTTCAATATTGAAAATGGGTGGTCTTCCCCTTTAAGTTCAAGAAAGAGTTACTTCTTGCAAAGTTCATGTTTGGTTGTCTGGCCACCTCAGACATGAAAGGTACTTTTGTGAAAAGAGGACTGAAAATGATTCATCTCAACGTCAACAGTTTGAAACCCAAACTGGAACAAATCCAAGCTATGTTTCTTGATGGTAAGGTCCAAATTTTAACCTTCTCAGAAACTAAACTCGATGACTCATTCTCAGATGCTAGCATTGGAATAGCCAATTACACTGTCATTAGGAATGATAGGAACAGGAAGGGAGGTGGTGTTTGCATGTATATTCACAATGATTTAAATTTTATCCCTCGCCCAGATCTACACCACAGCTCTCTTGAAACTGTATGGGTCGAGATAATTTTTGAACATGCTAAAAATATACTAATATGCGCTGTCTATAGACCCCCTGACCAGAATGACTTCTTTGAGCTGTTTGAAGAGAGCTTAGCAAAGGTGGACGGTATTGAGTACTACAGTTTGGGCGACTGGAATGTTGATGTTTTGCGTAAAGAAACACCCCTGTTCAAGTCCTTTAATGGGTTATGTAATCAATATGGCCTCACTCAGCTTGTTACCGTACCCAATAGGGTGACGGAGCACTCCCAAACCCTCATAGATCTCATTGTAACCACAGACAAATCCAAAGTCACCGCTAGCGGGGCTATTGTATGCGGTCTTAGTGATCATTACATGATCTACTGTACGCGTAAAATACACAAACCCAAGGCTAGTGGCCACAAAACAGTTGTAGCTAGAAGCCTCAAAAACTACTCCAGTGAGGCTTTAAATCACACTCTAGCGCAGTGCTACTCAACCCGCGGCCCGCGGGCCGCATGCGGCCCTTTCCGCATGTCTGTGCGGCCCGTCATGATCATGCCAATAAAAATAAGATTTTTCTAAGCCTGTCAAAGTTAACGCGTAACGCAAAACGCGGTGATGTTTGAGCCTCCGTGCACTCCGTAGGTAGGGATAAGAGTCAGGAAGCGAATGTAGTCAATGCATAGAGCACAGCAGTGCGGAGATGCAGGCGGCTACACTAGAGCTATATAGTACAACGAGACAGACAAATCTGCGGAGATTTTGCAGCAGACAACCACAGTCGGGCTCACTGGAGTGGAGACGCATGACGGTCGTGACTCGTGCGATATATGAACGGTCGCGATCGTCATGTTTCAGGCTAATGAAGACGTAACCCTTGTCTGTGCTTGTCTCTGCCTCCGCTGCTTGTCTCTGCCTCCGCGACTCCGCCAGTCAGGACAGACAGTGCAAGCATGAACAGATCGCGCAGCAGCCAAGGAACTATGCTTATTACCACAAATCTCCTCCAGCGAGCTGCTGTGTTTTACAAAGCTCAAAGCATCAAACTGTTTTACAAGTACAGTGCATCTGAGGCTGAGTTGAACTGTACTTGAGTTATTTTTCCATACAATAACTCTTCACCAAAAATAGCCGATCTACAAGCTCACAATGCATCTTGTGGTGAGCTTGTAGATCGGCTATTTTTGGTAAATGTCCCCCAAGAATAGGTATGCTGCGGTTTGAGTGATTGAATAATAAGTATAAACGTTTATTTATTTAAAATTGTCCTATTAATGAAAAGGAGTGTTAGTGGCATGACTCATGAGAAAAAATACCTTTACATTGCCAAAGTGCACTAGCCTTGCATACCCAGACACGGGGGGTTACAAAAAGATTGAACCAGATCTGTTCAATTTCACTTAACATTTTGTGAATAAAGCCTAATTTGATAAAAATTTCAAATATCATCAATTTCATCATTCCATCCATGACAATCTTTTGGTTCAATGAGGTTTGGCCTGGCTTATATAAATGGAAATGTGTCTGTTTTCTGTGCGTTTCCTTAATTATTAGACTTGTCATGAAGTGTGTTACAAAATCAATGTAAACGTCCAAAATAGGACCGTCATTTTTAGCTTGCGGCCCTTTGGACTTTTGGTATTTTGCTGAGTGGCCCCTGAGCCATCTCAAGTTGAGTAGCCCTGCTCTAGCGAATACAGACTTTTCCACTGAACTGCAGTGTACAAATGTCGAAGGAGCATGGTGTGGTTTTAAAACCAAATTGACCGATGCTCTAGACAACGTGGCCCCCTTGCAAACCACCAGGGTTAAAGCCCGCCAAGAGCCATGGTATAACTCAGATATTACCGAATCAGCTAAACTCAGAGACAAAAAGTACGATGAGAAACGTAAGTGCTGCAAAAAGCCATGACCTCAAAATCCAAATCAAACATCTTACTGCTCAGTGTAAGAAGCTCAGAAACCAGACAATCGCCCTAATTAGATCCGCCAAAAAAGACTACATCGACGTCAAAATTGACGAATACAAAAACAAACCACAAGACCTATGGAAGTTGCTTAACAACCAATTAGGCTTAAAACCTAAAACCATATGCCACAGCATAAACATCAAAACGGACGCCGCTCTCATTTCTGACAAATGTGAAGTGGCTACCCATCTTAACAAAACCTTTACCACCATGGCCCATTCACTGGTTGAAAGACTGGTCGCCCCATCTGGGCGGTATGGTGTAAAATTTGTTAAGAAATTCTACAATAAACTGGGCGTCAGAAAAGACAGTTTTAAACTTGCCACAGTGACAACTGATGAAGTGTTTAAAAAACTGAGCGCCCTACCTCAACACAAGGCCACTGGCCTTGATAAAATTCCAGCTAGATTTCTCAGAGATTCAGCCGCCACCATTGCACCGATCATTACCCACATAATTAACCTTTCCATCGAACAGGGTCATGTCCCACAGGACTTCAAACTAGCAAAAGTAACCCCCCTGCATAAAAAAGGTAGCAAACTAGACCCTGGAAACTACCGTCCCGTTTCCATTCTTAGCTCCATATCCAAAGTCATGGAGAAAATAGTCTACGAACAGATAGCAAGATATCTCGATGAGAATAATCTGATTTACGAGTTCCAATCTGGATTCAGAAAATCTCATTCCACTGACACATGCCTTCTCTATTTGACTGACCAAATCAAACGCGAAGCGGATGACGGCAAATATAGCGGCATGGTCATGATGGACCTCCAGAAGGTATTTGACACCGTAAATCATTCTATTCTGATTGAGAAACTAAAAGCCATCGGTCTTGACAGCGCAGCAGTGAGTTGGATGCAATCTTACCTGGTGGGGAGGGAACAGGTGGTGGAGATTAACGGTACCCTGTCCCCCCCCCTCCCAGTAAACTGTGGTGTTCCTCAAGGTAGCATACTGGGACCTCTGTTGTTCCTAATATACGTGAACGACATGGCATCTGCTTGTGACTGCAACCTGTTCCTGTTCGCGGATGACTCGGCTCTCCTAGTCTCGGGCAAGGACCACTTGCAGGTCGAAAAGACACTTAACGCCCCACAAGCCCTGAAAACTAAACTCCAAACAGCCCAAAATAAACTAATTAGGGTCCTACTTCACCTTCCCTATCAGACTCACCTCACCGCTACTCACCAGTTAAGAGTGGGGTGGCTCAGAGTAGATGACAGAGTACAGCAACTTGCAATGGGCCTGGTGTACAAGATACACTACACCACTATGATACCCAAGTACCTGTCAAAATACTTTATAAACATTAAGGATGTCCATAATTACAACACCAGAGGCAGCGCCACAGATCACTTTCAACCCAGAGTCAAAACCAACAAAGGGTCAAACTCTTTTTTCTGCTATACCACCAAAATGTGGAAAGCCTTACCGAAGGTCATAAAGGAGTGTGGATCACTAGCATCCTTTAAAATTGCCCTGAAAAATCACTTACAGGCAGCAGCCGTTCGCAACTGGTAAAAAACTAACCTAGCCCAACCCTACCCTCCCCTGCCCCTTCTTTGTATATACTGTTTGTTTAGACTTACTGTTTTCTTTTTTGTTTTTCTTTACATATCTACTGCATAGTACTGTGTTCTATTTGTCTGTCATTCAATGTTATATGAGATACTTCAATGGTTTCCAGTGGAAATAAGCTTAGTCTTTTCATGGATCTCCTTTTAGTAGACCTTGTACCAGTGAACTGTACCGTCATGAAACTGTACCTTTTCCTATGCAAACTTCTAATAAAGTCTTCAATCAATCAATCAATCAATGGTTAAGTAGTCTGCAACTCCCTTTCAATGATAAGCAAGCTGGGTGTCCTGCTCTTAAAATGTAAAGCATTTACTGTTAAATAGTTGAATTAAACAATAATTGTAATTAAGTTAATTAAAGCAACTTCCTTACCACCAGCTACCAGGACAGCAAGAACCACAAACCTCATCATGACTGTAATCAAACCTCATAGTTTGAATGCGTTTGTATTTATACCAGGGGTATTCAACAGGGGGCCTGGGACCCCTAGTGGGCCCTCAGGGGTACTACAAGGGGCTGGGATAGGAACTTTTTCTTGTTTAAACATGAACCATTTGAACACCAGCTCTCTATTCTAGGGAGAACAACACGTAGAAAATAGCAGATCTACAAATGTTATGTCCAGGGGAAAGGTTTTGTGTAAAGAGAAAAAGAGCAGACACAGAACCAAAGGTCAAGTCTTATAAGTATTTGGTTATTTAAGTGGTTAAATGTCTGAAAATACTTCTAAATCCTACCGGATTTAGAAAATGTAAAAAAAGAAGAAGCTATCAATGAAATCCATGTAAAAGTTTAATCTGCAACACAACACAATTGTATACAATACATAGTAGGGGTCCCTGCTTCATCTCTCTTTCAGCTAAAGGGTTCTTGGCCTGAAAAACACCCTGGTTTATACTGTATGATAGTGAGGAAGGTCAGCAGGTACAACCAGTTCCTGGAAAACTGACCAAAAGATGTGGAAAGCCAAACACGGAGGGGCCACTGAGAACACAACATGTGCTTAGTGATAGGACTTTCCCATCACTCTTCCCATTCTATTCCTGACTCTCCAAATTCAGTATTTTTTGTTGATAAAACTGTGATAATGTAATAATAACCAAAGAAAGATGGCACATGTGGCAAATGTTTTTTAATTTCAGTTTATTTATTTATGGACGATATTTCCATAGGAAATTGGCTTCAAAAGTCTGTCCTCTTAATAGGCGACCATTTTCTGTGGAAGAAATGGCAGAAGCGTCAAGCGTGTTAGATGTACTGAAAGTCTGCATAAATAAAAATGTCAATAATGTTCTCTAAACATATTTATATTTATACATGTCTCACACCTTAAAACACAAACATTTAATTAATCTTTAGTTTAGTTTAGTCTATGAGTTATTCCAGAACGTACAGCGCTGATCCAGTCCATGTAGGAGCTGACTTGTGTGAAGACAGTGGGCTTCTTGGGGAAGTTGCAGCTGAGGCCTAAGCCAAAGCTGACGATGCCATGGACCTCCCAGGCTCCGTCCATGTTCCGGCAGTTCAGAGGACCGCCAGAGTCTCCCTGAGCCGTGAAGAGACACCCCATGAGCACTTTGTGAACTGTGCTATTACAACTCATTAAGACTTGAGGCAGAGTCTACAAATGCCTTCTAAATCAGTAGTTCTCACACTTCTCACATGTGCTGTGAGCTTATACGCTAAAATCTAAAATGCTTTCCGAATTTGAATGGGTTAACAGGCATGTATGACATTTGAATTGCCCAAAATGTGATTTATTTTCAGATATATATTTGGATATCTAGGTATGGGTATTCTGTTTATTATAGGATATCCCATTATTATATCTCATCTCACCCCCCAAATGCTATTGAATTACATAAATCGCACAGGATGCTAATTTTGCAACATCGGATATTACAGTGGCAAAATAATATTATTTGTTTTTCTTCAGACTCACATTGCATCCAGACACAATGCCATCTCCACCAGCACAGAGCATGTTAGCAGACACCAAAGGGCCCCACCAGTCTGGCTTGGTGCAGGTGGCATGGTCCACCACGGGCAGGAGAGCCTGCTGCAGGATCTCAGCAATAGGCCCTCCGGCTGTATGGAGGAGAGAGAGGTGTGTTATAGCTCGGCTCAGGCAGCAAGTGTAACTTTTCCTACACTATACGCAAATCTCTATGTCTTTGAAACGTTTAGTCTAAACATTACTAACATAACAATACATATCAACATCAGATGAGATTTTTCGAAACACTTTTTGGAGTATGAGCATAGGTCATTTATGTGTGAACACTACTTTCTGGTTTGATGTACAGTATAGCACTGAATTTGTGGCTTGTGAGCATGCAGGTGAAGGATAATGTGAGCATAAAGAGGATAGTTTATGAGTTACTGTAGACTCTAGAGATATAACATTTGAAACAAAGGGCGTGTGAGTATAGATAGAGATATAATATAGAAACAGCAGTGGCCGTGGACACTAACTCTTCATGCGTCCCCATCCGGTGACATAGCAGGGTTCATCGTGGGGAAGGAGGAAGCCGGCCTCGGGAAGGCAAGCAGCCATGATGGTGTCGGTGAAGGTGACAGGGGAGGCCAGCTTGATCAGTGCAATGTCATTACTGGAGAGGATAAACGCACAGAAGAAAGGTCTTGAACAAGCTGTGAACAAGACCCTTAATCCACAGCAGAGGTTGTCTTTGGTTCAAGTTACCGGATGAAGAGGGGGTTCCACTTCTCGTGAACGATGATGTTGGCAGGGCTCACGAACGTCTCGCCCTCCTCCGTTGACTGCAGGATGTGCTTTCCCAGGGCTACTCTGTACTCCCTGTCACTGTAAGATTATAGAGCATAATATAAAAACATATGCTACCATTGCTATAGTTGTGTACTTTTCATTAGTTTTTATTCTGAATTAGTTTTTTAGTTTTCCTTGTTCAATTCAGTTTACTTTCAGTTATTGTCCAGAGTGGGGTTGCGTGTTTCAGTTGAGTTTTAGGTTGTGTTTTAGTAGTTTAAACAAGGAATGAAAGACTTTGTTTTGTCTCCATTGTGTCTCTGTACCTGATGCAGTGAGCAGCAGTGAGGACCCACTGGTCAGAGATCAGAGTGCCACCACAGGTGTGTCTCCACTCGCCCTCCCTGTTGTACTGCAGGGAGATCTGAAACACAAGTGATTGATGTAAAATCACTGTTTCCCAAACATTGTGGTTCAAGGACCAATTTTTATGGGTCACGACTCGAGATATATTTCAAATGATTTTTTTTATAAATGTTTTAAAAATAATTGTATACAATTGTATATTTTAAAACGAATGGAACAAATCTAAGATATGTCATAAATAAAAATATATAATTAACTAGTGCTATTTTGCTCTATGGCTTGATGAAATAGAGTAACAGTGGAGACAGATCTTCCATCTGACATTAGGGTACAGAAGACAGCTTCATTATGTCAGGACTCATTGTCGGCACCCATTGTTTATAAGGTTTTTATTGTAAAAATTGAGATTTGTTACTATTACACAGATAGCAAGAACATTCAGTGTAGTTCACCTGCCATGGCCAGCTGTGAGCCCTGACATCCTGTCCTCCAACCACCCTGGTCACCACAGGTTGGAAGGTGGGCAGACCACACCCATAGGCTAAACAAACATACAGACAGACAGACAGACAGACAGACAGACAGACAGACAGACAGACAGACAGACAGACAGACAGACAGACAGACGTTACAGAATATAACAAAGCAACTGTCTGGTTCTTTCACCATATGACTTTCTGCAACGACTTTGCAGAAAAAGCAGAAGTAACACACTATAATCATAGGGCACTCTACTTTGCACAAGGTCAAGTTTTCAAGATGTTGTAACAGTTGTATGTTATAACAGAGGTCTTCAACAGGGGGTCCGGGACCCCTAGGGGGTCCTCAGAGTTACTCCAAATCTTTGTGTGATTAAGTTTGATCACTTGAACCCTAGCATCCCTATTCTTAGTGGAACATTAGCCAAAAAATAGCTGATCTACAAGCTCACAACGCCTCACGCTGCGAGGCGGCGTGAGCTTGTAGATCAGCTATTTTTTGGCACAGAGGTTTGGTGTAGAGGGAAAAGAAGAGCAGACATAGTAGTAGTAGGCATATGAAAATACACATTAATCCCACCTACACAGATGATAGTGCTGTCAAGTCTAAACTGTATAGAAATAATCCATGTACATTTTTAATCTGCAATTTTTGTACCATATGTAGTGGGGGTCCCTGCTTCATCTCTCTCAGAGCTAAGGGGTCCTTGGCCTGAAAACGTTGAAGACCCCTGTGTTATAACATATTGTATGCTTACCGCCTGCAACAAGAACAGCAAGGATCACAAACTTCATCATGGTTGTATCTTCACAGGGTTTGTTGCCAACACATCAGACACTTTTATACTGTTTATGATGTTTGTTGAAGGCCAGAAGTGGGTCAAATTCTTGGAATTGTGCCCTTCTAGGGGTGGAGCGAAGTGGGCATCCAAAGTGGCACAACTCAGACTAACAGAGGAATCTTTCCCCGCCTTCAGTGTTTAAAGTGAACGTAGCAAGTTAGGACCAAACATGTGTTCTTGAGAAGAATATTCCCATTACTATTAAATCACATTATGCATATGCATATCCATTCAATGATTATCTGTATTATTATAATATACTCTACTGTCAGTCGCTATAGAGCAGTGGTTCTAAACCTGTGGGTCGGGACCCCCAGAGGGTTCCCACATGATTTTGAGGGGGTCCCCATATTACAGTGAAGTGACAATTAAAGGACTTTTAAGACTGCATCAAAAACGGCAAACTATTCTATAAAAACTAGTGAAACATTGGCCAAAAATATTCGAAAGAGGCTGAGCTTGTAGATCTGCTATTTTCACAATATTTATCTGTGGAACCGAGTCAAACATAGCCTATTTGAATGCCTTAACTCCTACAATTCCAAGTGCTTGTCAGGTTGGGGGGGGGGGCTCACAACCTGCAAAGGTTGAGGGAGTGTGAAAATCACCCCCTCATGGTTTAAAGTTAAATAATGGAAAAACACAGGGTAGCTCAGCTCAGTGACACCTGTGAATTTTCACAGGGTCACTAGTTGAGGAGATAAGATGTTCTTTTGGGGTTATGTATGTCCAAGGTTGCCACAGAGGCAAAAATGGAAGAAAAAAAATACTCGTTGACCAGAACAGCTCAGCAAGTCAGTTAATTTGCTACTGTATATAAGGAGGACCGGTCACAAGGAACCTGTACTGAGAACAGTCATCATGAAGTTCTTGATTCTGGCATTGTGTGTTGCTGCTGGTAAGCTCTAACAGTCAATCAATTATCCAAAACTCAGTAGAATGGTCATAGATACAACCTTCACCAACCACTGCCTGTATTTCATTCAATATTTCAACCGTAAAATTAAACAAATCTGAATAATTTTGGTTCAGAACTTCTAAATTAGTTGTAGCAATATATTTTCTGTCAGTCTAAAATATCAAATGACATTATTGGAAGTCAATCTCTTTTGAGCTAATATATATGCTTGACATCAACAAGATATTTTCTGCAAAAATGCTGATGTATTTCACTGTTGTCTCTCAGCCTACGGGTGTGGCCAGCCCACCTTCCCCCCCACCCTTACCAAGGTGGTCGGTGGAGACGATGTCCGTGAGAACAGCTTTCCCTGGCAGGTACGTTTCCACTTTACACACTCATGTTTAGTTTTTCATTCAAAACTTTTTTTAAGCAAGAATTATCAAGGTTAACATGAACAAGTCACACTTGACTTGACTTGACTTGTTCAAAACCCATAGATCTCACATTTCAAAGTGAATGTTTTAATTGTCACTCACTGAAAATAACCGGTTCTTATCTCTAAAATATATTTTCAGTGAGCAACATTGCAGTACTACCAAGCTAGACTTCAGTATTTATATTAGCCTTCACCTAAAATATACATATGTAATGTGCTTTTGAATTTTGCTTTTCCTCAGGTGTCTCTGCAGTACAAGAGCGGCAGCAGCTTCTACCACACCTGTGGAGGTACTCTGATCAGCAGCCAGTGGGTCCTGACCGCTGCTCACTGCATCAGGTAAGACATGGTGTAGATATAGATTAGAAAGAAGAGTGTGTTTTATTTGTATGTGTGTGTGTGTGTGTGTGTGTGTGTGTGTGTGTGTGTGTGTGTGTGTGTGTGTGTGTGTGTGTGTGTGTGTGTGTGCGCGTGCGTGTGTGCAAATAAGAATTTAAAATTGGCACACAAAAAAAATAACATCAAAAATGCGTGTACAGTGCCCGATACTATTTTTTCCCTCAAAGAACATGGAAATATCTCACGATGAGCTAATCTAATAAAACTAGTTGAAATATTTGATCAAGTCACTTTGACATTATTCCCTTGAATATACCTGTATTGCAAGTGGTTGTTGCTGATATTCTATAGTCCATTGTAGAAGAATATTAACATTGATGTATTGGCTAATATATTAAAACTGATTTTTACACCCAAGTGATAGTTTTTTATACAGGACTGATTGATTTCTAATTCATTCATTGTCATAAGACAATGTTGATTTTTGAGAAAATCTTTACCTTTATCTAGTCACTAGGATCTAAGATGGATAACTCTGCATTGTTCCATGTAACCTCTTCTAGCTTCTATGAACCCTGACAGCTGTTTTTGTGTATTTTGTGGTGACTCTGTAGCAGTCGCAACACCTACAGAGTTTATCTGGGCAAGCACAATCTGAAGAACAACAATGAGGCCGGTTCCATCGCCCTCAGCCCTGAGAAGATTGTTGTCCATCCTCAGTGGGACTCTTACAGGATCCGGTAGGCATGGACATCCTCTCCACACACTCCTGCTGAACATCTTAAAACGCTGATCTCTGGATTGTCTTCTAATGTTTTTCAACCAGTTGGCTTCCATTTACCCATTAAGACGTGACGTTATTTCTACAAATGCCTTCTAAATCAGTGGTTCTCAAATATATACACAACAGAAGAAAAGATTTGACACTTTCAAAAGTTTCAAAAATAGCAGAAGGACAAGCTGTTCTAAACCACTGTCCTAGTCCTGGAAAAAAAAGTGTTCCTTTTTTCAAGACAACCTAACCAAGTCTATAGTTATCATTGCCATGGCTAGTAGTACAGCCAATGACCTTTAATACATTATTATTGTATTTCAACCCTGTTGTTATTAGTATTGAAGTCAAACCATTTTTATAACCTCTGTGCAGTTGACTATACACAGCAATAACACTAAATGTGACTTGATAATGTGTGTTCCAGCAACGACATTGCCCTGATCAAGCTGTCCATGCCCGTCACCTTCTCCGACACCATCATGGCCGCCTGTATGCCTGATGCTGGCTACGTCATGCCTCATAAGACCACCTGCTACGTTACTGGCTGGGGACGTCTCTGGAGTACGTTCTCAAACTTTAAATCAATCAAGCTTTTTTTGTATAGTTAGTACATTTCATACAGCAAGTACAACTCAATGTGCTTCAAAGAAAAAGTATGATTTAAAAGAAAGGGGAAATGAATGAAAGATAATAAGAATACATAAAAATACAAAGCAAATACATGAACATGTTCTATCAGTTGTCAGTCACATCTGACATGATTTACATCCTTTCTTGGTGAACTTTAGAGCTTGTAATTAGAAAGTTTGAGAAACACTGGTATAAACCACTCTCATAATACTACACAACAAGAGTAAAGCGTCATTCCCACCCGGAACGATAAAGATAACTATATTGATATGTCGGCGTTCACATCAATTATGTCTGCGTTATCGTTGTGGTGTGGACGCTCTTGAGTTGAGAAAGATTTTTAAAACGATATCTTTATCTTTATCGTACCCGGTAGGAATTACGTATTTGTAGTGACAGAGCAGCACAGCTCTGTTTTAAATAGAATGTAATCAGTCATTCATCTGAATGTCCTGTTCTTCTCTCCAGCCGGTGGTCCCATTGCTGACATCCTGCAGCAGGCCCTCCTGCCCGTGGTCAGCCACGCCAACTGCAGCAAGTCTGACTGGTGGGGCAGCCTGGTGACCAACAACATGATCTGTGCTGGAGGAGACGGTCAGCTGGCCAGCTGCAACGTACGTTACCAGAGCTTTCTGTTATGGCACATCATTTTAATGTTAACATGATATTGTAGTTGTCAGGTGGAAACCTTGTATGTCCAAAACCGTTCCTTTTTTATATTATTTTAAAAATGAGTCAAAGTAGTGAAAATAGCTGATCGAGGCGTTGTGCGCTTGTAGATCTGTTGTTTTCACTACTTTTGTGCAACACTCTTGTATGATGAAGTAGGGCTTTAATTTACAAAAGAAAATACTATTTTGAAATGTTCCACCCGACAGTGACCATGTACATGTCTTACTATTCAAATTTTACTTACTATTCAGTTCTCTGATAAATGTGTATGTTGCTATATCAGTGGTGCTCAAATGTCGTCAGGTAAGTACCCCCCCCAAAAAGATTATGTATTTGGCCACAGACCCCCATTTCTTAATATTTTGTTCCAGGGACCCCCAGAAGCAATGATTTGCGTTAAATGTATATATATTTATATTTGATTTGCACTAATAAATATAATAGTCTATAACAGTGATTACTATCACAATACAGTGATTTAACATTTTAACTAAAAATATCACTTACCCTACCTTTACCATGAGTTTTGACTAAAGAATAACTTGGATCACAGGTTTTTTTCTTTTCTTTTCTTGAAAAGTAATGGTTTTGGACAGCACCCGACAGCAACAATATGTAAATTTTACACTGTCATTTTGAACCCTTTCAGGGAGACTCTGGTGGCCCCCTGAACTGCCAGAACCCTGATGGCTCCTGGGACGTCCATGGTGTGGTGAGCTTCGGCTCCAGCATGGGCTGCAACTACCCCAAGAAACCCTCCGTGTTCACCCGCGTCAGCGCCTACACCTCCTGGATGAACGACGTAAGTGCTTCTCAAACCTTTTCATGTCAAGGACCCCCAAATGTATACGGCTGTGTGGACCCCCCATCTCAAAAATATGGTGTGCCTGGGACCTCCAGAAGTAGAGATTTGATTTTAGAATATTCACTTGACATCTGCTATTTTTGAATAGCGAAGGTATAAAATATGGTTAAAAGGATTGTGACACTATATTAACAAATTGTGCTGGGGACCCCTTGGGTGGGGGACCCCCCCACCCAAGGACCACTTTGAGAACCACTGTTTTATAGTATTTAACTTGATGTGCCATATTATGCATTAAAGGAGTAGTTCACCCCCAAAATGTTTTTTTTCCCCTATTGATTGCTCATGCCATGGAGACTTGAGTTCAATAATATTTTGTTGTATTTGTCACATTAATAAGACGAAGATTTGATTATAGTAATTTTACCCCCATTGATTCCGTATGGGGACCCGGATGGGGAGTAATGCATTTGGGTCCCCATCTGGAATCAATGGGGGTAAATTTACTAAAATGTTTCTTTTGTTGCGACCGTAGGTCGCATTTACTACCAAAACCTCCACCGGCTGTCCGTGGGTGAGTCAGTGAGTGAGTCCGTCACACTTTTGCCCTGCTCATCTATTATTACATTCCTCCTATTGCCGCATCCCACTTCCAAGCCCATTCACGCCCCCTTTACATCGACTTCAACTCATAGGTAGTCCTCTAGGACATAAGGAATACCGCCCCTAACGCTATCATTCGCCCCCCGTCGCCATGGTGACAGCCCTCCATTGGCTCATTCCCAGCTATGGGACCGGCGGATCCAATTTCAACAGAGGGGTAGCGGGGCTGTTAAGGAGAACAATACTTCAGTTCTGGAAAGAAGCACCACAATTTTACAGAGTGTACCTCTTGGGTCATTCTTTAGAAAAATCACATTAGACACTTAATTTTCAAAATGTCCGCCAGTTTTAAAGATGGCCGCCTTTTCGGATATGTTTTACAGTACGCCAGCCAGTTAATATCGAATTTTCATAATATTAGAGTTGTTTTGTAGGTTTTAAAACATCCTGAGTTCATTTATTACACTTTTAAAGCAGCCAGAATAACCTTTCTGACTTTTGGTTGGGGTCTTTCCTCACCTGGGACCCCCCAGACAGACCCCTGAGCCTATTTCAGTAATCGCTCTGCTCCTGCACCAGAACAATGTTAAATTAGATCTGAAATATGCTCTGAAATAAAAAATGACTAGTAGCAAATAACAGAGGTCTTCCACGGGGGGTCCGGGACCCCTGGGGGGGTCCTCAGAGCTATTACAGGGGGCCTGCCAAATCTCGATGAGATCTTTTTTTTTTCTTTTTTTTTTTACATTTGAAACTTTGAATGTTTTTATGTATCCTGGTTTTATGTATTGTACTTTGATGGTTTATTAGTATTCTCAGTATTATTTATAATGTTTTTTGTGTTAAAACAGTTATGGTTGACAGCTGTTACTGCAGGGATTGCAATAATGAAGGTATTGCAACTTTTCACTTTGGGTGCAGAACAACATTTCCATTTATTGCACTGCACTCACACTGACAACACATACACACACACACACACACACACACACACACACACACACACACACACACACACACACACACACACACACACACACACACACACACACACACACACACACATTTTAACCATTTATTTATGTCCACACAAAGGAGATGCATACAAGGACACAAATAGTATAGGTGCAGTAGAGTAACATTTACAAAATCATGGCATTATGTCTTCATGATACAATAGCAAGGCACTTGGTACTCTACGGGTATAAGTAACAGCGTCTCCGCCATATGTGGCGGCTGCCGATTATAGCGGAGACGGAACAATACTTTGCCAGCCTTTTTGCCTCTTTTTTAGGCACTCCAAGTTGTTGAAACCCTCTAACAACCAGCCTGTGGGTATGTCCTAGGCTGCCAAATATGAAAACAAATAGTCTGCACCTGTACCCCAGCTCTGAGATCGTATTTAGGAGAGGTTGGTATTTAATGACCTTGGTCATGAAAGCTTCCTCTAGGCTAGGGTCAAAGGTGCAGGCCATCTCCAATACAGACACTTCCCTGGACTCTTCATCAACCACAACAACATCTGGTGTATTAGCTGTCAAAGATGCAAACATTTCCAAGTTATCACAGAGATGAAACATGGATGGAATGACACAGGAATGTTTGTACACACACACACACACACACACACACACACACACACACACACACACACACACACACACACACACACACACACACACACACACACACACACACACCTCTTTGTTATTGTCACCCCAAAACCCTCACCTTATCCTCTTATAGAGCCCATGGTTAATTACGCCCAAAGAGATTCACTACACTACAGTAATTTCAGACATGCAGGATATATTCGTCTTCATCATCATCATCATCTTCAATGTCCAACCTAATAGTGTTGACACAGTCTCCACCATAGCATAGAGTGAAAGGCAGGTTATTTGAGCAGCTGCACCGTCCCTTACAACCTGCTTTGCAGACACATTTGATGGGCTCAAGTACTGCCTTTGGAGCAGGGAGAGCAAGAAAACTGAAACCTGGAATATACCCTCCACTCTCTGAATTCCATCTATTTTCTTCGATTGGTGGAAGCACAGGGAAATTTGTCAGGTATGATTTATCCTGCATTGTGACGGAGTTGGCACGGAGGTAATGTGGTAGCAGTGCAGCACGAGTTGGAGGTAGCATCTCACCCTCCAAGTTATTTGACAGAAATAGTTCCCATCTGAGTAATCCCAGGGTTGTTGGACCTTTTGAACTGTAAACATGGCATGCAAAATGTTCGGACTGCAATGTTGATGGAAGCTCACAATTTATAAGCTCAGGAGGAATGGCCAATGACCTTGCCAAGGTCCTTGAAGCGGTTAGTGGCTTGGTCATCATCATCATCATCATCATCATCATCATCATCAAGTAGGCATTGACCCATGTCTTTTTGGTGATTCCAACAAATGTTCTTCCCCAGTCAACACCTGAAAAACGCAAAGGAACCCTTGACATTTGTAACATCAACTTGAACTCACTCGAATATATCAATTTCCTTTTTTTGTACCGGAGGCAAGGACTTGATAAGGAATCGGGGTATCAGCCTCTTCATGTGTTTGCACTTCCTCAAAATCATGTCCCTTGATGAAGGTATCGTATTATGATGCCTACTTCGTCATACCTGACAAATTGCCCTGAGCTTCCATCAATTGAAAAAATAGATGGAATTCAGAGAGTGGAGGGTATGTTCCAGTCAGGTTTCTTGCCATCCCTGCTGCAAAGGCAAAGCTCATCAAATGTGTTTGCAAAGCAGGTTACAAGGGACGGTGCAGCTGCTCAAACAATAACCTGCCTTGCACTCTCCTCCCTGCAAATGATATAGTGGAAACTGTCAACATTATTAGGGAGGACATGTATAGTAGTGAATTTCTTTGGGTACAATTGACCGTGAGCTCTTTAAGAGGATAGGGTGCGGGTTTTGGGGTGACGATAACAAAGAGGTGTGTGTGTTGTGTTGTCAGTGTTAGTGCAATGCAATAAATGGACATGTTAGACTGTGCGCCCAAAGTGAGAAGTTGCAATACCTTAATTCTTGCAATACCTGTGAACCTGTCTGTCTAACACACACATGTTATAAATAATACTGAGAATACTAATAAAAACAGTTTCAAATGTAAAAATATATATACATATAAAAAAAAGGAACTTCCCCATCAAGATTCGGCAGGCCTCCTGTAGTAACTCTGAGGACCCCCTAGGGGTCCGGGACCCCTGTGGAAGACCCCTGGGTATTTGCTACTACTCATTTTTGCTTTCAGAGCCCAGTTACAACAACTTTAATGCTTCAGTTATGATCTAATTTAACATTGCTCTGGAGCAGGAGCAAAGCGACTACTCAGATAAGCTCAGGGGTCTGTTTGGGGGGTCCCAGGTGAGGAAAGACCCCAACCAAAAGTCAGAAAAGTTATTCTGGCTGCTTTAAAGGAGTAATACATGAACTCACGATGTTTTAAAACCTACAAAACAACTCTAATATTATGAAAATCGGACATTAACTGGCTGGCGTACTGTTCAGAGGCAGCCATCTTGGAAACATGGCAGCCATTTTGATTTTTCAGTGTCTAACGTGTTTTATCATAGGAACAACCCCTAAGGAGTACTTGTGAAAAGTTTTAGGTTTCTTTCCACTTGTGAAGTATTTTAGTGCAAAAATGCATTTACCTGCCCCGCTAGGGGGCGTCGCAGTAAGTGGAGTGAAATTTGACACCACTGTGTTTGCATGTGCGTGCTGCTGCTGCTGCCTCCACAGTGAGGGCAGAGAAATAGCAGAGGCATAACAGTCACTTCTCTCCAGTGCGTCCGGCGGTCAAATATGTCCGACCGGAAACGTGCGCTGCGGCACAATAGTTCCGCCACAATAGTTCCCCCCCCCCAAATTTTTTTTTTTTTTTTTTATTTCTTTTTAATTTTTAATTTTTTTTATTCCTTTTTTTTTTTCCTTTTTTTTTTTTCTTTTTTTTTCTTGAAAAAAAAAGTTTTTTAGTAAAGAAGCGGACGTGGACTCTAGATGTGAGCGGCCCGAAGGGCCACGGCGCGAACCTCTAGTATCTCCACAACCGTTGCCCCCATCCATGCCAAATTTTGCACACACACTCCTTGACTGCCAAACTACAACCTCCAAGGACCCCCAGAGCCCCAGGGACCCCCAGGTCCCTGGGGGACCCCCAGATGTAAAAAATGACCAAATGTGGTCACACGTCACACTTTTTCCCTGCTCATATCTCCGCAACCGTTGACCCGATCCATGCCAGATTTTGCACACACACTCCTTGCCTGCCAAACTACAACCTCCAAGGACCCCCCGAGCCCCAGGGATCCCCAGGTCCCTGGGGGACCCCCATATGTAAAAAATGACCAAATGTGCAAAAATGACCAAATGACCACCCCAACGGGGCTGCTCACGGGGAATTCCCGGGGACCACCGACTCCTGGTGCTCCAGAACCGATGCAAAAGTGGTGGCGCCCCCAGTGGAGGACCCCCTACACTGCAGCTCACATAAAATGCCGTAACTCCGGCTAGGAGCGACCGGGAGAGCCGGGGCCGGTACCTATTCGTCCGCCTCGGCGGCGCGGAGACCCCACCCCTCATTTCTCACATGGCCCTCTTCTAGCGCCACCATGAGGCCATGTGACCTGACGGTCGCTTATCTCCCGAGTAGGGAGTCTTACTGGTAGTAATAATGCGACAAATACAAAAAATATTATTGAACACAAGTCTCCATGGCATGAGTAATCAATAGAAATAGTCATTTTGGGGGTGAACTACTCCTTTAAAGTTGTAAATAAATATAACCGAAGCATCATAACATTTGTATTTTACATTTTAACCATTATGTTAAAGCGTATAGAAGTAAGGATTCTTAAAGTTGAGTTAACTGAGATACAGTATATCCAGAAATAATGGTTGCCTATTTCTCCTGCTATAAATACAGCATGTGGCTGAGTGTGATATGATACTTATTCTTGCTAGGTAAGAAGCACACAGGCCAGAGTGTCTCTAGATAATTGCTTATAAAAATGCTTTTATGTTTTACATTCTCCAGGTGATGACCAGAAACTAAGGTGCATGGGATGTCCAACTTTGTTGTTTACACTGTCATCAATGTATCATCAAATAAAGGAAGTAGACAAAATACTGACTGTGCTTTCTCTCTTTTTTTTTCTTTCTTCATATTATCATATTATTTATCAACATGATTTGATGTATGAAGACATTTAAACTGTAAAATGATAACTTAACAAAACTGTGTTGTAATGGCCTTCCCTATATAGTCCAGTCATTTTAGGCCAAAATTAGGCCAAACCTGGAACAAATTGCAATAGTAGCAAACTCAACTGATTTTGTATCCTCAATATGTCCTTAGTGAGGGAAAAAAAGTCCCAAGGAATCCCATCGGGGCAAAGTTTTGAAAACGACCTATCTACCTTCACTTACTATACACTACAATATAAAGGAAAAAATGACTGAAAAAAAATCTGCTTTAAGTGGGATGTGAGGGGTCAAACTAGGGGTTTTTAATTATTCTGAATCCATTGCAATCATTTGTTTTGCACGAAAAACATTCCTTGGGCCAGAAATGGCCACTCAAAACGTCAATTTTCATCAATTTTCATCAATTTTCAGTCTTTTGGGGTCCGTTTTTAGCCCAAGGAATGTTTTTCATGCAAAACAAATGCTTGCAATGGATTCAGAATAATTAAAAACACCTAGTTTGACCCCTCATATCCCACTTAAAGCAGATTTTTTTTCAGTCATTTTTTCCGTTATATTGTAGTGTATAGTAATTGAAGGTAGATAGGTCGTTTTCAAAACTTTGCCCCGGTGGGATTCCTTGGGACTTTTTTTCCCTCACTAAGGACATAATGAGGATACAAAATCAGTTGAGTTTGCTACTATTGCAATTTGTTCCAGGTCTAACCCTAAAATGACTGGACTAATAGGATAGAAATGTACAGACAGGAACACTTGATCCAACTTGCCTTAATTTCACCCATTTTTTTTAATATATACAGTATGTTTTTTTAAACCTGCAAGAGGGTAGACTGACCCCGAACAAAAATCTGTCCAGACTGCTGAAAGTGTGAGTGAAGACAGTCTGCTGCTCCGCGCATATTTTCATTGAGCAATACATACTAATAAGAAGGGGTGTCGCACCAAATTCTGGGCTCTGGGCGCTTTAACTATTGAAAAATAGCAGAGATACAAGCTCACAGCGCTTCTATGTCAGTGGTGCTCAAACATTTTCATGTGAAGGACCCCCAAAATGATATGTATTTGGCCACGGAGCCCCATCTCAAAATTAGTTCCAGGTACCCCCCCAGAAGAAAGATTTGAGTTACAAATGTTCGCTTGAAAAATACATATATTCAAAGATTTGCACACATTTTCCTGACTTTTAAAAAATAGCAGATCTTATAGTGAGCTTGTATATCTGTTATTTTTCAATAGCTAAAGTATAAAATAATGTATGGAACCTCTCTGCTGAAAGTCAGATCATTAGACCACTTTATTACCTGTCAGAAACTCAGGGCACAGCTCACTTCTTGGTGATTTGTCATTGGGCATCCAGGTGTCAATCAACTCTAGTTGGGTGGGACTCAATTCAAAAAGCAGGAAGGAAAACAGTCTGAGTGAGAGAAACAGGTGAAAACAGGAATGTTTATGAATTAAATAATCTGGCAAAAGTTGTCACCAAATGAAGCAGGCCAGGGATAATAAATACCTGTGACATATCAGCATGTTAGTGTGTTTGGAGCTGGCTTTTCACTCAGTATTTCTACCATAACCAGCTGACATTAATAACTAACTACTTACTAACACACTAGCCTGGAGGAGAAGAGAGTGTGGGAGACATTTCAACAGGTTTCTGAGTAAGTATGGACGCTGTCTGACAACTTCAGCCCTAGAATGTCTGTGATGATATCACTTACATTTCACAATGTCACCGACACAGGAGGGCATAGGAGTCATCTATGGCTTTATACTGTATATGAAATACATAAATTAAAGGAATATCACAGCCAATCTAGGACTACAGTGGGACCTTTAACAGTGTTGTGGTGTTTTGGATAGTGTGCTTATAGACAAACATGCTGTTAAATGGCTTCTTTTTTTTTCTTCTTTTGTAACGTTGTTTGTTGTTCCTCTAATAAGAAAAATCACACTCGTGTGAACTGAGCGGTGGTGTGTGTGTGTGTGTGTGTGTGTGTGTGTGTGCAACAGCGCCCCTCCCTTAACATGTGTGGTCAGAAAAGGTTACTGCAGGCTACGGACACGGAGACAGACAGACATACCCACACACACGGCCACGTATAGGAGCGTTGTGACCACCGCTCAAAAAGACCATCATGGCTTGACTCAACAAAGCGCATCATGATTACGGGAGATTTGGTGATATAGTCTGGTGTCTAGTGATCTCTAGTGGTGCTTGAGGGTCATTGCATGGTGTTGGGCGTATTGGGAGTCACAGGTTTGATTCCCCAGCTTGATTATTTGTCTCCAACATCTTACATTGTTTATCTTTTAATACAAATCTTTCTTATAGGAGCTCCTGGCACTACATGTTTTCAGATAGTGGTCTGCGGCCAAATCTGTATTGATCAGATTTGCTTGACAATGGCTTGAAAACGTCTGTCTCGTTGCAGCTCAATGAATAGAGTAATTGCCTTGAGGTTGAGAGGTCAGAGGTTCAAGCCCCAGCCCTTGACAGTGTGTTGTGTTGGATAATCACAGAGGCTGACAGACATACAACTTTAAGATCTCTGGAGTCCAAAATCTGGATGAATATCATCTTTCACTTTTTCACTGAAGCAGGGAGTTTAAATCTCCCACAGGATATTTTTGCTGTCCATCTAAATTCTAATAGTTGGATTAAGTATTACGTTCGCCATTGAGTAATCCATGCCAGCGTGGCTCAAAGGTTAAATACAAGGTTTACAAATCAAAGGTTTCAGGTTCAAACCTCAAATCAAACTGAAATACCACAACTCACCAAACAATTAAGATAACTGGTAAATCAAACTGAATGTGCACTACAATGAAACTCAAATGTCTCAACAAAACAATTATCAAATAAAATGGTAATGGGAAAAATCAATGACCGTCACATATAAACCGAATTAATACCACAAAACTACTGGGTAAAACACGAACATAATAATATAAAAAGCCCCAATAAACACATTGTTGAATAAACAATTTAACTTAATATGTACATTTCTAAAGCTTCTCCCTCTTCCACCGACCGGGCCTAAAAGAGGGTGTGAGGAGGGAGCTTGGGCTGTCTCCGCCCCTGTCGCCTTAAAAACACAGAAAATGAAGACATACCTTGATCAAGACTCAAACCCTTAACCTTCAGGTAATGAGACATCTATACACTCATGCACCACAAGGCCATGCACACTAATGCAATCTTGGAGGTTATACTTAAAGTTGAAATGAGAGGTGACAGGTCAGAAAATTAAAATCCACTGCAAACACCTTTACCCCTGATAGAATAACTTAAATGATACTGGCCATGATACTGGCCTGTCTGGCCATGATACTGACCATAATTATTACTGACATGATACTGGACATGATACTGACATTATTACTGGCCATGATCAACATAATACTGAAGCCTGTTCTCTGAAGAAGTTTTTCATGTCATTGTGGCTCAAGAGATGAACACAGGTTTAACAAACCAAGGGTGAGGAGTTTAATTCCCCACTGGATATTTTTGCTGTCCATCTAAATTCTAAAAGTTGGGTTAACTATTACCTTCGCCATTTTATCATCCATGCCAGTGTGGCTCAAGAGATGAACACAGGTTAAACAAACCACAGGCGAGAAGTTCAATTCCCCATTGGATATTTTCGCTGTCCATCTAAATTCTAAAAGTTGGGTTAAGTATTACCTTCGCCATTGTATCATCCATGCCAGTGTGGCTCAAGAGATAATCACAGGTTTAACAAACCAAGGGTGAGGAATTCAATTCTCCACTGGATATATTCGCTGTCCATCTAAATTCTAAAAGTTGGGTTAAGTATTAGCTTTGCCATTGTACCATCCATGCAAGTGTGGCTTAAGAGATAATCACAGGGTTAACAAACCAAGGGTGAGGAGGTCAATTCCCCATTGGATATTTTCACTGTCCATCTAAATTCTAAAAGTTGGGTTAAATATTACCTTCGCCATCATATCATCCATGCCAGTATGGCTCAAGAGATAATCACAGGTTTAACAATCCAAGGGTGAGGAGTTTAATTCCCCACTGGATATTTTCGTTGTCCATCTAAATTCTAAAAGTTGGGTTAAGTATTACCTTTGCCATTGTATCTTCCATGCCAGTGTGGCTTAAGTGATAATCACAGTTTTAACAACCAAGGGTGAGGTGTTCAACTCCCCACTGGATATTTTCACTGTCCATCTAAATTCTAAAAGTTGAGTTAAATATTACCTCCGCCATTCTATCAACCATGCCAGTGTGGCTCAAGAGATGAACACAGGTTTAACAAACCAAAAGTGAGGAGTTCAATTCCCCACTGGATATTTTCGCTGTCCATCTAAATTCTAAAAGTTGGGTTAAATATTACCACCGACATTATATTATCCATGCCAGCATGGCTCAAGAGATAATCACAGGTTTAACAAACCAAGGGTGAGGAGTTCAATTCCCCACTGGATATTTTCACTGTCCATCTAAATTCTAAAAGTTGGGTTAAATATTACCTCCGCCATTGTATCATCCATGCCAGTATGGCTCAATGGTTAAAACCAAGGTTTATAAGTCAAAGGTTCCAGGTTTAAACCCCAAACAAAACTGAAAACTCTCAAAACTCAAAATCACAACACAAGCCAATAAACTAACCCCAAAGTGCTCTACAAGGGACTCAAATATCCCAACAAAAAGTGAAACAATAAAACTGCTCATGGGTCAGATCACCAATAAACCCAAAAAAGACTTGAACCACAAAACTACTAAGGATTGTGACACCACACTATATTAACAAATTGTGCTGGGGACCCCTGGTACCTCCACCCAAGGACCACTTTGAGAACCACTGTTTTATAGTATTTAACTTGATGTGCCATATGCATTAAAGGAGTAGTTCACCCCCAAAATGTTTTTTTTTTCCTATTGATTGCTCATGCCATGGAGACTTGAGTTCAATAATATTTTGTTGTATTTGTCGCATTAATAAGACGAAGATTTGATTATAGTAATTCCGTATGGGGACCCGGATGGGGAGTAATGCATTTGGGTCCCCATCTGGAATCAATGGGGGTAAATTTACAAAAATGTTTCTTTTGTAGTAATAATGCGACAAATACAAAAAATATTATTGAACACAAGTCTCCATGGCATGAGTAATCAATTGGAAATAGTCATTTTTGGGGTGAACTACTCCTTTAAAGTTGTAAATAAATATAACCGAACCATCATTTGTATTTTACATTTTAACCATTATGTTAAAGCGTATAGAAGTAAGGATTCTTAAAGTTGAGTTAACTGAGATACAGTATATCCAGAAATAATGGTTGCGTATTTCTCCTGCTATAAATACAGCATGTGGCTTAGTGTGGAATTATACTTATTCTTACTAGGTAAGAAGCACACAGGCCAGAGTGTCTCTAGATAATTGCTTATAAAAATGCTTTTATGTTTTACATTCTCCAGGTGATGACCAGAAACTAAGGTGCATGGGATGTCCAACTTTGTTGTTTACACTGTCATCAATGTATCATCAAATAAAGGAAGTAGACAAAATACTGACTGTGCTTTCTCTCTCTTTTTTTCTTCTTCATATTATCATATTATTTATCAACATGATTTGATGTATGAAGACATTTAAACTGTAAAATGATAACTTAACAAAACTGTGTTGTAATGGCCTTACCTATAGGATAGAAATGTAGAGACAGGAACACTTGATCAAACTTGCCTTAATTTCACCCATTTATTATTATTTTTTTTTTTATGTAATGTTTTTTAAACCTGCAGGAGGGTAGACTGACCCCGAACAAAAATCTGTCCAGACTGCTGAAAGTGTGAGTGAAGACAGTCTGCTGCTCCGCGCATATTTTCATTGAGCAATAAATACTAATAAGAAGGGGTGTCGCACAAAATTCTGGGCTCTGGGCGCTTTAACTATTGAAAAATAGCAGAGATATACAAGCTCACAACGCTTCTATGTCAGTGGTGCTCAAACATTTTCACGTGAAGGACCCCCAAAATGATATGTATTTGGCCACGGACCCCCATCTCAAAATTAGTTCCAGGGACCCCCCCAGAAGAAAAATTTGAGTTACAAATGTTCGCTTAAAAAATACATATATTCAAAGATTTGCACACATTTTCCTGACTTTTCAAAAATAGCAGATCTTATAGTGAGCTTGTATATCTGTTATTTCTCAATAGCTAAAGTATAAAATAATTTATGGAACCTCTCTGCTGAAAGTCAGATCATTAGACCACTTTATTACCTGTCAGAAACTCAGGGCACAGCTCTCCTCTTAGAGTTCAGATGGTGATTTGTACCCAGGTTTCTCATTTCACTGCAGCTGCACTAAAGCAACAGGTCCACTAGGGGGCAGACATGCAGCTACTTGGTCAGACATAATTTCGCAATGTCATTGGGCATCCAGGTGTCAATCAACTCTAGTTGGGTGGGACTCAATTAAAAAACCAGGAAGGAGTGAGAGAAACAGGTGAAAACAGAGATGTTTATGAATTAAATAATCTGGTAAAAGTTGTCACCAAATGAAGCAGGCCAGGGATAATGAATACCTGTGACATATCAGCATGTTAGTGTGTTTGGAGCTGGGTTTTCACTCTGGGTATTTCTACCATAACCAGCTGACATTAATAACTAACTACTTACAACACACTAGCCTGGAGGAGAAGAGAGTGTGGGAGACATTTCAACAGGTTTCTGAGTAAGTATGGACGCTGTCTGACAACTTCAGCCCTATAGAATGTCTGTGATGATATCACTTACATTTCACAATGTCACCGACACAGGAGGGCATAGGAGTCATCTATGGCTTTATACTGTATATGAAATACATAAATTAAAGGAATATCACAGCCAATCTAGGACTACAGTGGGACCTTTAACAGTGTTGTTGATAGGGTAGAATTATGATACATAATTCTATGATTTGTGTTTGAGGCTCATATGACCATATAAGGATATATTATGAACTGAACTGACAGTATAGGCTGTAAAGCTCATGGCTCAGGCTAATAGATTACAGGTCATAGTAACTTTGGTTGCCATGATATAATCATGTTTTGGTTTATACTGTATGTCACTAGTGGAAAATTACCAACACTACGTGTCACTGTCTTCCTTGTTATGATCTGGGAACGAATGAATGAGTCCCACGATTCTTACTGTCATAACTGTACTCTTTATATACATGTTAACTTCCATCTTGGAAGAGAGCGAGATTTAGAAAGCTACCACTATGGTATGCTCACTGTATTGTCTCCTTGTCTGACTCTCTTCAAATACAGCAATTTATGGATTGTCCTTTGGCTCGTCTCTCTTATTTTGGTTATGGATTTATCCATATTCTTTATTTAACATTATTCATAATTTATTATAACAGTTGTGGTGTTTGGGATATGCTTAGACAAACATGCTGTTAAATGGCTTCTTTTTTTTTCTTCTTTTGTAACGTTGTTTGTTGTTCCTCTAATAAGAAAAAGACCATCATGGCTTCCCCCGGGAAAACGCAAAACAAACCTCGCCCAGCCTACCCTCCCCTGACCCGATCTGTATGAACTAAATTTTCAATGTTTTATGTTTTTATTTCTATCAGCTTTAAATGGGGCTCAGCATATTTATTTTGTGCCAGATTAACTCTGCCTGACTCAACACAAAGCGCATCATGATTACGGGAGATTTGGTGATATAGTCTGGTGTCTAGTGATCTAACAAACTAAAGGTGAGGAGTTCAATACCCCGCTGTATATTTTCGCTGTCCATCTAAATTCTAAAAGTTTGGTTAAGTATTACCTTCGCTATTGAGTCATCCATGCCAGCGTGGCTCAGGAGATAATCACAGTTTTAACAATCCAAGGGTGTGGAGTACAATTCCCCACTGGATATTTTCGCTGTCCATCTAAATTCTAAAAGTTTGGTTAAGTATTACCTTCGCTATTGTGTCATCCATGCCAGCGTGGCTCAGGAGATAATCACAGGTTTAATAATCCAAGGGTGTGGAGTACAATTCCCCACTGGATATTTTCGCTGTCCATCTAAATTCTAAAAGTTGAGTTAAATATTACCTCCGCCATTGTATCTCACATGCCAGTGTGGCTCAAGAGATAAACACAGGTTTAACAAACCAAAGGTGAGGAGTTCAATTCCCCACTGGATATTTTCGCTGTCCATCTAAATTCTAAAATTTGGGTTAAGTATTACCTTCGCCATTTTATCATCCGTGCCAGTGTGGCTCAAGAGATGAACACAGGTTAAACAAACCACAGGCGATGCGTTCAATTCCCCACTGGATATTTTCGCTGTCCATCTAAATTCTAAAGGTTGGGTTAAGTATTACCTTTGCCATTGTATCTTCCATGCCAGTGTGGCTTAAGCGATAATCACAGGTTTAACAAACCAAGGGTGAGGTGTTCAACTCCCCATTGGATATATTCGCTGTCCATCTAAATTCTAAAAGTTGGGTTAAGTAATACCTTCGCCATTTTATCATCCGTGCCAGTGTGGCTCAAGAGATGAACACAGGTTAAACAAACCACAGGCGATGCGTTCAATTCCCCACTGGATATTTTCGCTGTCCATCTAAATTCTAAAAGTTGGGTTAATTATTACCTTCGGCATTGTATCATCCATGCCAGTGTGGCTCAAGGGATGAACACAGGTTTAACAAACTAAAGGTGAGGAGTTCAATACCCACTGTATATTTTCGCTGTCCATCTAAATTCTAAAAGTTTGGTTAAGTATTACCTTCGCTATTGAGTCATCCATGCCAGCGTGGCTCAGGAGATAATCACAGGTTTAACAATCCAAGGGTGTGGAGTACAATTCCCCACTGGATATTTTCACTGTCCATCTAAATTCTAAAAGTTGGGTTAAATATTACCTCCGCCATTATGTCATCCATGCCAGCATGGCTCAAGAGATAATCACAGGTTTAACAAACCAAGGGTGAGGAGTTCAATTCCCCACTGGATATTTTCACTGTCCATCTAAATTCTAAAAGTTGGGTTAAATATTACCTCCGCCATTAAATTATCCATGCCAGTATGGCTCAAGAGATGAACACAGGTTTAACAAACCAAAGGTGAGGAGTTAAATTCCCCACTGGATATTTTCGCTGTCCATCTAAATTCTAAAAGTTGGGTTAAGTATTACCTTCGCCATTTTATCATCCGTGCCAGTGTGGCTCAAGAGATGAACACAGGTTAAACAAACCACAGGCGATGCGTTCAATTCCCCACTGGATATTTTCGCTGTCCATCTAAATTCTAAAAGTTGGGTTAATTATTACCTTCGGCATTGTATCATCCATGCCAGTGTGGCTCAAGGGATGAACACAGGTTTAACAAATTAAAGGTGAGGAGTTCAATACCCCACTGTATATTTTCGCTGTCCATCTAAATTCTAAAAGTTTGGTTAAGTATTACCTTCGCTATTGAGTTATCCATGCCAGCGTGGCTCAGGAGATAATCACAGGTTTAACAATCCAAGGGTGTGGAGTACAATTCCCCACTAGATATTTTCACTGTCCATCTAAATTCTAAAAGTTGGGTTAAATATTACCTCCGCCATTATGTCATCCATGCCAGCATGGCTCAAGAGATAATCACAGGTTTAACAAACCAAGTGTGAGGAGTTCAATTCCCCACTGGATATTTTCACTGTCCATCTAAATTCTAAAAGTTGGGTTAAATATTACCTCCGCCATTGAATTATCCATGCCAGTATGGCTCAATGGTTAAAGCCAAGGTTTATAAGTCAAAAGTTCCAGGTTCAAACCCCAAACAAAACTGAAACATCTCAAAACTCAAAATGACAACAAAAGCCAATAAACTAACTAAAAAGTGCTAAAAGGGTTAACTAAAAGGTACTCAAATGTCCCAACAAAAAGTGACACAATAAAACTGCTCATGGGTCAGCTCACCTATAAATAAAAAAACAAATCAAAAAAAAAAAAACTTGAACCACAAAAATTACTTGGGAATAATCACTCACATAAAGGAAGAAAATAAAAAAAAAACAATAAATTAAAGAAAATAAAAAAAAACAATAAATAAAAATAAAAAAAATTAAAGAAAATAAAAAACAATAAATTAAAGAAAATGTTGAATAAAAATAATTTAACTTAATATGTACATTTCTAAAGCACCTCCCCCTGGAGGTGTGGCAGCAGCAAACTCCTCCCTCTTCCACCGGGGCTAAAAGAGGGCGTGAAGAGGGAGCTGGGCTCTCTCCGCCCTCATCGCCTTAAAAACAAGAAAAATGAAGACATTCCCTGACCAAGATTCAAACCCTCAACCTTCAGGTTGTGAGGCATCTGCTTTACTCTTGCACCACCAGGCCTTTCACACTAATAGGATTTTGGAGGTTATATTTAAAGTTAAAAGGAGAGATGACAGGTCAAAAGATGAAAATCCACTGCAAACACCTCTACCCCTGATAGAATGACTGAATCTACTAGATCACCCCCTGATGATCAGGGTTCATTTTGACACAACTGAGTTCTATTCCAGGTTATTGTTTAAATCTGTTTGAACATTTGTACTTTTACTGAGTCTGCACCTGCATTTACACATGAAAGCACTTTAAAGCAAACAGGTTTTTTTCCTTCATTTTAGCCCAAGTAATGTCATTAAAATTCATACCCTTTTTGTCATATGGATTTCTTAGTTTCAGATGATCAAAACTATAGCAGTTTCAGCCACAAGTTTTTCTTGTTTTGCCTCTCACTTTAGACAGTTGCATTAAAAAAGGCTAACAATATTTATATTTATAATGCACTTCACATTCGTGACAATCTCAAAGTGCTACAATAGGCAAGTATCATCACACTATTAAAAAACATTTAGAAACTTTAAAGTTTATAAGGTTTCTCAATTAACTGAATTATTAAATATATAATTAAATGTGTATGTGTCACAGCCCAGCCTGTGGGGCCATGACAAACTGAGGAGGACACATGGTAGTGGTTTTAAATGTAAAAATAACTTAACAAAATGTAATACTTTAAAGAGTTTGGGCTGTTACAACCCTTTAAATATGGCTCAAATACCAAGGGCTATAACATAATAAACGGACAAAGTCAGGTCTCAAAAAGCATTGAATCTTTATTTTACATAAAAGCTGGTGCATCATTCAAGTGCTTTTATTGTTACACACCAAATAGTGGAATATGTTGCAAAGAAACACAAGTGTAACAAACTACTGTAAGACCTAACAAAAATCCTAACCAAACAAAAGAAAAGGACAGGCTGGCCACTAACAAAAGAGGGGAGCTGGGTGGGCCAGCCACTATGTGGCCGTCGACCCACCACAGCTCCCATAAACTACCAAAACAAAATAAAAAGCTAA
The DNA here is from genome assembly GCF_963921795.1 of Nannobrachium achirus. Lineage (NCBI taxonomy): Eukaryota > Metazoa > Chordata > Actinopteri > Myctophiformes > Myctophidae > Nannobrachium > Nannobrachium achirus. The sequence goes on along the minus strand of NC_137818.1, from coordinate 26,452,901 downwards.
ACTATGATCACGAAAAACAACCAAATAATACTTACGACCAACCCATCAGAACTTAACAAATACAGGAAAACTTAAGGAACCACATGTTGGGTGTTCGCTGTTGGGGTGCTGGGGGACTCATGGGAGCTGACTAACACTAGCTAGCCTAGGCCCTAATCACAGATGGAGAGCAGCTGACACAGGGCAGAGAAACCAAGCCAATCATCAGTTGAGTTGAAGGTTGAATGTCTAGCCAATAGCCATGCATAGAAACAGCAGCAGAGCAGATAAGAGCCAGCCAGTCAGGGTGGACACTAAACCAGAGGACAAATAATCATTAGTGAACAAATATGGTCATCATGCTGTATAGTGAGGTGTGCATATGTGCAGGCACATAACAGATGTGTAGTTCAGTAATCAGTCGTGTCAGCAATGCATGGATGTGTGGTAGGTGTAGCATGGGGTGTTGTAGAGTGTGCAAACTCAAACATAAGGGAAAGCAAACAAAAGGGGTGCTGTCATCATCTGGACAGGGAAAGAGAGACTAGCTTGCCACCCAGTCTTATGTAGGGCTCCAGGGAGTACTGGCCAGGTGCTCCCAATGCACCTAATCATCAACCTCATTGGCCGACACCCATAGGCTCTGTGGGAAAAGCACACATAAAGGGAGAACACCATATGGACACTACAAGCCAGGTCAAAGAGGCTGTGACATATATATTAAATAATATGTAGATGATTATTTACAAAAAATAGAAATCTCCTGGATTCTGACAGTCCTCTGTTGGCAACCCTGCTTATAGGACCTGTTACCAAAGCTGTGCAGTAGAGGTGATCAGGACTTGTTACTGTACACCAGAGGGGGGACGGACCACTATTCCGAAACACCGTTATTCCGACGGACCCCTATTCCGAAACAAAATTGAAAGACACCTTTATTCCGAATATAAGACTCTCCCCCCCCCCCTCTCACCTCACCTCTCGCGCTCATTACTTAGAAACACCCATCACCCATTCCCTCTCAATGATTTGTTTAGGACTCTCTCCCCTTGCGCTCATCCCCCCCTCTCTCCTCTCTCTCTCGCCCGCTCCCCCGCTCTCTCTCTGTCTGTCTGTCTCTCTCTCATTTCAGTTTGCGATGCATGCACGCAATGCATGTAAAAAGCCATGGGAATTAAGGAATGCACGCACGGTCAACAATCAACCCATGAACAAACATGATACAATTGATTTAAGTTCTTTATGAGGAGATGGAGTGGAGACAGTAGGAAGAACACCACCAAAGTCTTAGTTTTCAACTCTCCCAAAGTTGCATAACGTGCGCATGGATGCACTCACTGACTGTGTCACCACTCGACAGTGAGTAGGCCTACTGAGTAGCCTTTTTAATTCATTGCTCATCTATCAAGTATCAACCTTATGAAACAATTGCGCAGACCCACGCAATTGTCAAGACATGGTATTGTATTGTTGGCATGAAACATGATTGTGAAAGCAGTGTGCCACATGCAGACACAGCCTGCGCGATTATAGTCCAATGAATTCCCTTATGCAAGATTGAAGCTGTTTTTTTTTAGCCTACTTTTCATTCAATTTCAGTCCCATGCAATGCAGTAAGCCTAATACTTTAACTGTTGCCTATTGGCTGTTTGTGCATCTGCTTGTAGGCTACTACATTACAATTATTATGTCCGGTAAATTTTAATCATACCGGTCACGGTGACCGGCAGTTTAAAATCCTAGCGCGAAGTCTGAAATAATGAATTCACTGTTGATAAATGCCTACTTCTGCTGCTGACTTGACATGACAGTGAAATTAGAATCATTTAGGAGAGAGAAAGGCCTTCTTCTGAATGTGTGAGTGGCTTATTGGAGGGCTGTAGGCGGCGGCCTATCTTTGATGCAGGCATCTGATGGTTACATTTCAACATATATTGTTTTATTACGTTGTAATCACAAGACTGATACAGAAGTTAAGAGAGAGAGAGAGAGAGAGACACACAGAGACAGAGACAGAGAGAGAGAGAGAGAGAGACAGAGACAGAGACAGACGGACTGCGCCGCCCTAAACACTGTTCGAACAGTGTAGGGACTCATGGACTAAATATTAAATAATAGCCTAAATAATAGGCTATTCGGAGTAGCGGGGTCTTATATAAAAATTGGAACCACCGCTATTACGAATAATGGAAGTCTACGTTCGAAATAGGGGTGCGCCGGAATAGCGGTGTGTAACCCACCAGAGGATCCAGGTACAGACAGACAGACAGTCAGTCAGTCAGTCAGTCAGTCAGTCAGTCAGTCAGTAAGTATGTTCTCCAGCTCACCCAAACTCATCTTGTTGGGGTACTGCTTGCAAAAATATAGCTATGTATATTTGCGACCGAAAGGTCGCAGTTTACCATGAGAAACGTCGCAGCTTGTCTCCGTCTGTCTGTGTCAGTCAGTCAGTCAGTCAGTCAGTCCACATTTTTACAGTTGGTTCCCTTGTCACTGTGACATCACAGGTGATATCACAGGTGACATCACCTATGTAAAAGTCCATACATGGGTATTCCCCAGAATCCCTTTTATGCCCATATATGAAGATCCCTGATGTCACCGATATATATTAGCCTTACATTAAGCCGCACCTGCAGCGACTTCCGCATTGTGACGGGGGATGTCTGCAGGAGCGTCTTACAGCTTTGTCATACACTACCACTGCAGGCTCGACCAAATCTCATCTAGTTGCTCGACACATGCACCAATGAAAAATATAAGACTACGCAGGAGTTCTCATATCGCTTACCGACTCTGGCGTAACTTTTCACAATGTAATAGTCCGTTGTTTTCAATAAAAATGCTTTTTACCAAGTCTATGTCCGAGTGCCTTTTCTCTCCGCTCTGTTTTTCGAGGTTTTTCCTGCATTTCTTCTTTGAAAACAATGTTGTTGCAGCTGCGCAACAGCGCCCCTTTGGTGGCCGGGAGGTACTATTGCTCATTTGAATTGATTTCTTATTATGATTTCTGATGTCATCAATCCCAGGCCCTAACTGGTCCAAGAGCCTGCTTTACTCTGATTTACACCCTACCTTCCCCAAAAACGTTAATATTAAGTCTATATAATTATGTATATGTTAATATGTATATATATATATTAATAAAGGATACAATAAATAAAGTGTCCATATACAGTATGGGCATTCCCAGATGATGCCCTGTTATGTTATGCCCATATATGGAGATCTCCAGGAATCAAACCCAGACCCTGCTTGGCTTTACTAATTAACATAGGTCTACGTTTTATGCCCATATGGAGACCTGTCCCAATGTCGTCAATATTAAGGACATATCTGGGAATGCCCATATTTGGTAATGCCCATATATGAGCATGTTTTGACAACATTGTTGACTATCATGCAGGGGTCTCCATATATGGGTAACTGGTCCGATATACATCACTGGCCAAATGGCCAAGAATTGGCGCGACCTTGAGGTCACATGTCGCCCTGAGGCGTCTTACTAGTATGAAAACCTGCAGATCATGTGAGTGTGTGCATGCGTCAGTCAGTCCGTCACGCTCCATATGTGGCCAAGTCCATTTTATGCCCATATATGGAGGTCCCTGATATCATCAATATTAAGCCCATATTTGGGAATGCCCATATATGGACATATTGTGTCTGTCTCTGTTGTTTCAGCACAACCTTGCTTCTCGCCCTTAGGGCGTCTTACTGGTAATAAAGAGTATAATAAATATCGGATCCTATATCAGTGTCACCATCATGACATTTCACTTGATTGATTGTCATACAAATAATTGCACAAACCTGTGCTCGGATGAGCACTTCTTCCTGTTTAATTTGTCCTTTGAACATCGGAAGGAATATATCAATTATAGGCCATATTTAATAATGTTATAGTCAAAATTAAAAGTAGTGGAAATAGCCGATCTACAAGGCAAGCTCACAACGTGTCGTATTGCGATACATTGTGAGCTTATAGATCAGAGAATGTATAGCTATATTTTTGCAAGCAGTACCCCAACAAGATGAGTTTGGGTGAGCTGGAGAACACAGTACTTACTGTCTGTCTGTCTGTCTGTCTGTCTGTCTGTCTGTCTGTCTGTCTGTCTGTCTGTCTGTCTGTCTGTACCTGGATCCTCTGGTGTACAGTAACAAGTCCTGATCACCTCTACTGCACAGCTTTGGTAACAGGTCCTATAAGCACACTATCCCAAACACCACAACACTGTTAAAGGTCCCACTGTAGTCCTAGATTGGCTGTGAATGTGATAATAATCCTTTAATTTATGTATTTCATATACAGTATAAAGCCATAGATGACTCCTATGCCCTCCTGTCGGTGACATTGTGAAAGGTAAGTGATATCATCACAGACATTCTAGGTCAGACAGCGTCCATACTTACTCAGAAACCTGTTGAAATGTCTCCCACACTCTCTTCTCCTCCAGGCTAGTAGTTAGTAGTTAGTTATTAATGTCAGCTGGTTATGGTAGAAATACTGAGTGAAAACCCAGCTCCAAACACACTAATATGCTGATATGTCCACACAGGTATTTATTATCCCTGGCCTGCTTCATTTGGTGACAACTTTTACCAGATTATTTAATTCATAAACATTCCTGTTTTCACCTGTTTCTCTCACTGTTTCCTTCCTGCTTTTTGAATTGAGTCCCACCCAACTAGAGTTGATTGACACCTGGATGCCCAATGACATTGCTTAACAGAAATGATGTCTGACCAAGTAGCTGCATGTCTGCCCCCTAGTGGACCTGGTGCTTTAGTGCAGCTGCAGTGAAATGAGAAACCTGGGTACAATGAAATCACCATCTGAACTCTATAAATAAAAGTGGTCTAATGATCTGACTTTCAGCAGAGAGGTTCCATATTCGAACCACAGTCTACCTGTAGTTTGATGATGGAGTACTTTGGAATGTCTTTGTAAAAATATGCATGAGTAACTCAAAATGTCTTTGAAAATGCACTGGGCACCTAAAATATGCATGTTTGGGTGGCTTAGTTGGAAAAGCTCTTTACTCATCAACAGAAGGTCATGGAATCAAATCAAAATACCTCTGTATCTGAATAATTGACACTCATGTTTTGATTTTTCTCTCCTTTAAATGTCCATTGTCATTGACAAAAGTTAAATATTTCAAAAACTACAAATTATTATAATTATAATTAAAAATCTCAAGCATGCATGTGGAATTTTTTAATTGTGAATCAAGTTACTCGGTTAAAGTACCGGTATGTAGGAACAGCGAGGTGCCAAAGTTTTCACATTTAAAATTTAAAAGTTAAATATATCCAAAACTACAAAACATTTCAAAGTAAAACATTCAAGCATGTGTGTCCACAGTTAGGTGAATTATAAAAAGTAGGAGTTTCTATAGGTGAACGTGTTTTTTGAGGCGCACAAATCTGCCATTAAGCTCCATGTTATTTTTCCGAATTTTGTAAAGACTATAGGCCTACCTCTAAAACCATGCAACATTTCAAATATTTATCTTCAGGCAAACATTTCCACAGTAGAAGGCTGACAAACGGTGAATTGCAACTACTAGGAAATACTGCCTACTTCTTTCAGAATAATGTTTTTATTTTTTCTGTCAAAAAGGTATCTTTGAAAAAACACTACTTGGTCTCAGTTCACAGATACACGGTATACGTTTGATTTAAAAAGCACACAGGTTTTTATTGCATATCAATTTCATGTATAAATTCTTCATAGCATTGGAAAGATTACATTTGGTATACATTTCTATTCTACAGAATTAACATCGGAGTCATATTTTTTTCAATGAAATTTCTCTAAAGTACATCTTCAATAATCACAAGCATCAAAAGAACTGCAATTTCAGAATTGTTCAATATTATTCTACAATCCTTTTTTTTTTTTTTTTTTTTAATTTCTTCTTCCACCAGTCTGTCTCTCTTCTATGTATTTCAGAGCCATCTGCCCGGTACATTCGTAAGGCAGTCAAGAACTTGAAGTCAAACCTACTAAAACCTAAACCACATGTACAATAAGTGCATCTACGGATTCATTTTATTCTTTTTTTTATTTGATACACATTTCACAAATGGACATCATTATTATGACCGCTAAACACGTCATGCACAATAATTTTTTTTTTCTGTTTTCAATAAACATAACAGAGGCGATATTACAACTCAAACGAAACAAGCACCATCCATTTAAACCCATTTTTTTCCAATGATTTTGTTTTCTTCTTCAGACAAATGCACCATTGCTGTTTTTTTATTATAATCCTTAAAATACTATACAATTAAAAAGAAACAATATGTATATATAGATCTTCTTTCTTTTTTTTTTACTTTATCCTGTAACAGTGGGGGGATGGGCAGGGGGACAGCAACCATGTTCTACTATGCTGAACCATGTGTCAGTGATCATTTGCCAGAATACTTTCCAACGTTGGCTTTGCTTTACACAGCGCGTATTTATTACAGTAGTACATGACAAACATTATATATAGTCAACCCCAAAAAATGTAGTAACCAAGGTATTTGCATTATATAACCAGGTGTTGTACAACAATGTGTTAACTGTGAATGAAACCTCATTCAGTAGCTAGTGTTAAAAAAGGAACACCCCAAACCTCGGCCTTTAAAAAAAGTGAGACGATGCAGCAGTCTTAGCATCAAACTATCACTGGCTATTATGAAAGAAAAAATTACAGTGCTTCAGTATCAGAGTTTTTGTTTGTTTGTTTCTTTCCGTTTTGAGCTTGAGTTGCTCATCTACTCAAAGTGAACCAAGTTTTGACGAGAAAGAAAAAAAGCAAACAAACAAACAAACAAAAAAATAAAAACCCAACCAAAAATAGAAAGAACAACTCTGTGTGTTCTCAGTTCAAGAGACCAAAGCCTTGATCAATGTATGGCTTGGACCCATGTGGTTTAAGTGCTATTTTGAAAGTACAGCATCAGGCCTATATTCTCAATAGTCCTATTATGACAGGAGGATCAAGGTAACAATGATCAACAGAGCTCACCCTCCCTCCCGCCTTTGTCTCCTACAGTTATCTACAGTTATCTACAGTAAATGCCTCATGCTCTTCCGTAAGTGGCATATCCACCTTGTTGACGACCATTACGGACTACGTGCTCTGTGTGTGACCTATGAAGATTAGGGAAGCCAAAAATTAGGATTATGATTAAGTAGGACTATTCCCTTTCACCGCAAATTCAGAAACACACATCTGTAACTAAACATGTTTTACATGTGTTAGGAGGACAGTTAAGGTATAACCATTAACACCAGCAATGATATATATATATACATTCTGGTACATTTGTATGTGTGTGTGTGCTGAATTTGTTTAAATAATTTGTCTTTTGCACCAGTGATTCTTTTACTCCGTAATGCAACTAATTATTCGCCCGTCAAACTGTGACACAGTTAGGGTCGGACGTTGATATAGTCTAAATTTTGTGATTATTTAAATGAGCATTTATCAGTAATGATAGCCCTAACTCTAACCCCATGGAAAAAACAAAACAAAAAACAAAACAGGGACTGACGATATACAACTGGGTTAAAAAAAAAAAAAGAAAAGAAAAAAGGAAGAATCATATAAGGATGACATTATAATGCCCTTTCCTGACATTCAAGGAGAGTGTTGCCCAAAATGGTCACTATGTGAGTCTTCGACCTTTGAAGAAAAACATTCAGCATACTGGTTGAAATGGTTGAACTTGAAACAGGACACACCGAAGCCTGGTAAGGTGTTATGATGCCGAACAGGACCTAAAACAAAGCTACAGCTAACTCTTTCACTATAAATAATAACAACAGATGAGTTCATGGATTCTTTTCCATTTTGGCACACTAAAACGCAACAAAACAAGAGATTCTGAATCTCACTCAGGTTCCAATAGGTGCTCGCTCCGTCGGCGACGAGAAACAAGAGGGACAAAACGACACTTAGTTTTCATTTTTCCGCTTCATATTGTGAACAACCAAAAATAAATAGAATACACAACACTCTCAAAAATCAAATATATCAGAGTGTGAAGAGAGCAACCAAACATGAACTATGACAGAAATGCAAGCCCCTTAGAAGAGATGATTGTCAGAGAACAAAACGTTTTCTATGGGTTATTTGGCACATACCACTCTTGCTATGAACATCTAGGTTATTTTGTACATCATACAACAATATCATACAATTTTGGTCCTTCTCTAAAATAATTATATTAACATTTTAGCACCGAGGTGCCTACAAAGAAACAATACTGTTATCTAAGAGGAAAAAAGAAAGTAAATAAAATTAACAAATGAAATGAATTGAACATCTAAGGAGAGTAGAGAGAAAGAAAAAAAAACACTTTCCTCTTGTTGAGTATAATTTAATGTCATTTTCAGCATGATCAAAGAGGGTATCTAATCAAAATGGCTAGAGTCCTGGCTGGGTAAAGAATCAAAATCACTGGTTTATTTAAACGTTGTAGTGTCACGCTCTGTGTAATCATTCAACACAATAAGCTCAAACAAACATCTATTGGGACGTATTTCCTATAAATCAAACACAGAGTGTGATTTCCTCCAGTAACATTCTGTCAATTATGGTGCTATCGTTGATTCTGTAACTTTTAGTTCAAAGTGGAATAACAGTACATGTGTGGGCCATGATCGGAGGTGTGTGTGTGTGTGTTGTGTGTGTGTGTGTGTGTGTGTGTGTGTGTGTGTGTGTGTGTGTGTGTGTGTGTGTGTGTGTGTGTGTGTGTGTGTGTGTGTGTGTGTGTGTGTGTTAAAAAGAACAGAACCTGGATGCCATAGTGCACGCGCCCACTATGTTCCTGCCAGTTGCTCCTGTTGAAATACCGCCACCCTGTGGCCATGCAGTGCTATTGCAGTGTCAATGCCGCAGTGCTCTTTGTGTTCGTAGACGTCAGTGAGATATTCATATCGTTCAGCATCTTCGTGAGAGCCATACTCGGGGTCGCCGTGGGGCTTTCAGTGGACCCAGTGGGGACTGGGGAAGGATGGGAGAATTGTGGAGTTTCTATGCAGTGGATAAGCATTCATCGCGTCCTTCACATCAACAGGGGCTGAGCAGTGCTTCCTCTATGTCAGAGTCTTTGTCTCTGCTTACAAGACCCCTCATCAAGGGATGATTATTATCTCTCATACACACTCTCTCTCTTCTCTCACACTCACACACGCACGCACGCACGCACGCACGCACGCACCCACGCACACACAAATACACACAGACGCACTATTCTGGTCTTCACTCATCCTCACTTGTTTTCAATCACTTGTTTTCTATCCATTGTGATACTATTGCTCCAGTTCCTTCTCCCCCCCAACCCCCTTCTCCTCTCTCTCTCTCTCTCTCTCTCTCTCTCTCTCTCTCTCTGTCTTCTAGATGTGGTTGAGTGGATGAAAGCTGCTCGTCTCAGACGGTCCGCCTCCCATGCTCAGCCAAGCGTCCAGAGAGTTCTGGGAGGGCGCGTGCAAAGGGTTGTTCTCTGACAGAGACAGCATCATTGCATAAGCCTGTGGGAGAAGAAGAAGAAGAGAGGTTTACTGGCAGGAATCTCATTTCACACTTTCACACATTTTTAGGCACACTGAACTGATGCTTTAATCCAGATCAACCTCTGAATTAGCTTCAACATGTAGATGACCCTGTTACTCCTTATTTTCAACCAGGACCACTGTCACTCACTTTGGGTGTCATGCCAATTCTCTGTTAAGCACAGTGGAGATAACAGCCTGAACAGGTTTGAGAGAGTTGATCACAAGTTAATAGAAAATAGAATAGAAGATGGAGTTAATACGTTCGATTGTTGGTTAAGGAATGGACAGGAGAAAAAGAGATTCCATTTGGCCACAGAATTGAAATGCCAACCTTGTTTTTGTTTTAATCCCACATTCCAAAGCTATAGTACACATTTCTACTACACTCTAACGACTTCACCTCACCTCCTAAATCTTATCTTTCCTCTCCCCCTTTTACTCTCCCGTTTGCTCAACATCCACAGGGCAGTCTGCACGTACCTGGGTTTTAGCCTGCCTGTACAATGTCTCTTTCAATGTCTCCGACTCTAGCGACGCGTTAAACATGTCTTTAACGTCAAAGGGTGGCTCGTCACCGGCGGTCTTACGAAGACCGTCCAGGCTCTTGGGAAAGCTGGGCAGACCTTCCAGGTCCAAGAGAGAGCCCTCCTCCTCTAAACACCTGCACACCCAATGTGGGGTAGATGGGGGATATATGGATGGATGGATGGATGGATTGATAAGAGGACAGATGGATGGGTGTTGAGAGGGATGGATGAGGGGAGGAACAGATCAGGGAGGGATGAATCATGTAGGAAAAGGAAAGGATGCAAAGAGTTAACAGAGATCCAGTGTTGATATCAGGAAAGAGATGTGGGCAAGAAAGGAAGGAGGAAAGTTTAGTTTGATAGGAAAAAGAAAACTTTTGAGGAGCAGAGAGTAGCCAGCAAGTACGGTAGAGCCCGACCCATATATCAGCCATTATTTGACTTTTTTTTTTCCTTCTTCGAAATCACTATCTGCAATTATTCAGCCGACGTGTACAGATTTTCAACCACCTAAATCCCAAATGGTTGACTGAGCCCTGAGTCCCTTAGGGCTCTATACTAGTATATTTTCTGTTTTTGCTCTAATTAAAATATCTTCGCTGAAAATAGGCGATCAACAAGCTTGTCGATCTGCTATTTTCTGCGAGAGCTTTCCCCACAATACAGAGGCTGGGGTTGAAGTGGTTAAACAACTGTCAACCCTATGTGGGGAATGTCATCATAGGCAAACTTTGTTTTTGGAAATATAAAAAAAAATGTTTGATCTGATCTGATCGACAATTTTTGCAATTGTTTAAGTGGCTTATGTGATTGAATAAAATAAAGTTAATGTTGTGTGTATTTTATATGGGTTTGTTTGCTTGTTCGTTCGTCAATTCTTAAAAAGTTAAATGTTCTCAAATAGATCAAGATTGTGCACTTTTTTAAATAAAATAAATATCAGATTGGAATCAGAGGCAAACTACATGTGGCATGGGTCGGGCTCTAGGCATAAGAAACCACAGTGTGGGGAAAATGTCCAGAAGGATTGAGTGGGCAGGTATATGAAAGGGCATTGCCAGGGGTGTCACACCAAATTCTGGGCCCTGGGTACAAGGATTCACTCACATTTTGTGCTTTAACTATTGAAAAATAGCAGATATACAAGCTCACAGTGCGGCACCAAGTGCCGCGTTGCGAGCTTGAGTGCTTGTACACAGAGTGCACAGAGTGCTTGTACTGTAGCTTGTAGATCTACTATTTTTCAATAGCTAAAGTATAAAATAATGACTAGGGCACCTTGGGCCCTAGTAATTCAGTCCCACGTCCCCCCCCCCCCCCCCCCCCTTGTGACGCCCCTGGGCATCGCCCTCAAATGAACGCAACTTGTGTCCTGTCTTCATGATAGACAAGGGAGCAGGCAGGACCAGGGGTGTGACACAGTGTTACAAAGTCAGTTGGTGCTCCTTCTGTACAGTATATATGTATCTATCTGTGCTCGGCATGCATGGGTCACATGGCACAGGAGATCAGTCACAAAACCAAGATGCTCATTGTCCCTTGGGAAAGGACAATTCACTCACAATACTCTGTGATAACGTGCACTGTCAACGGGTAACAAAAGTTCATGACCACCGAAGGTAATTAGAGACTGACTTCATTGCCACTGAAACCATTATGTGATGGCAAAGTATGACAGAAAAATACACACTCTGTTGAACACAACAAATGGAAGATCTATGGAATATGGAGGCTTCAACAGTCTGTTGCTTTGACGCGTGTGCAAACCCTTGTCAACATCTGGTCAGCATGTTTACCCAAATAGGTCTGGAAAATCTTAGACTTTAAATAGGCTAGCAAGCTAGCTACCTCTGATAATCATTAGATATTCAGGCCAGCTGTGTTAATGTTTGTATTCTGAAAGCATCTATAACAAGAGTGAATGGATGTATGTATATGGAATGGTTACAAAACAAATCGTTCTTGATGTGTGTTTGTTGTGTGGTGTATTAACATTCATTTAATTATTCATCTGTCTTTCTCAATGCCAAAAGCCAGCTGTTGGTGTTTAATATGGGATTAGTTTGAAAGAGGCAAATATATACTTTTCCATAAGACTCATTTCGAGTCGTTTAACAGAAATGACTGTATTTCCAAACAAAAATATGACAGTTTTTGTCACACAAAGGGGTTATGAGATGAAGTATGAATTGGCCTTTAAAGGGCATGCTGGTAGCATACATGTGTTCTATAATTCTGGGCCCTGGGTAACTATTGATAAATAGCAGATATATAAGCTCACAGCGCGGCACCGAGTGCCACGCTGCAAGCTTGTAGATCTCCTATTTTATTTTTATCGTGAAAATGTGTGCAAGCCTTTGAATATTTCAATTATCCTTCTAAGTTTTTTTTTTTTTTTGAAAAACGTATGTTTCTATGTCAGTGGTACTCAAACCTTTTCATGTGAAGGACCCCCAAAATGATATGTATTTGGCCACGGACCCCATCTCAAAATATTCTGTTCTAGGGACCCCCCCAGAAGCAAAATTTGAGTTACAAATCTTCACTTAAAAAAATACATATAGCCTATTCAAAGATTTGCACACATTTTCACGACTTTTCAAAAATAGCAGATCTACAAGCTCGCAGCGCGGCACTCGGTGCCCCGCTGTGAGCTTGTATATCCGCTATATTTTGTATATCTACTATTTTTCAATAGGTAAGTATAAAATAATTCCAGGCCCCTCCACCCCTGGTAACTCAGTCCCACTTCCCTCCCCCCTTGTGACGGCCCTGCGCTCCGGTGCGTACCTGCGAGTGTGTTCGTAGGTCATCGCTAACGGAGCCCCCTCCGCCTCCTCGTCCTCCTCGTCCTCCTCATACCCTCCCGTCGTCATGGCGACCGGAGACGGCGACTCGGGCGCCTCGTCTTGAGACTTCTCCGTCAGGCTGCCTTCCTCCTCCTCCTCGTCGTCACCCTCCACCTCCTCCTCCTCCTCCTCCAGGCCCTGGAGCCTGCTGGAGCCCAGCTTGGAGTTGGACAGACTGTGGCCAGCTGGGTGCTCTTCGTCCGCTACTCGCTCTGACCTGGGTGGGGGAGCAAAATGTCATAGTGTCTCAGTTTGGAGGGGTTTATACTGTATATTCAGTGGTTCTCAACCTGTGGGTCGGGGGGTCCCCAAATTATTTTGTGGGGGGTTCCCCAGATGATTAACCTAATGTGCAACATTGTTTCTCACTCAACAGTAAACAAAAGTTAAAGTGTATAGAGGGTATCTGCACATTTCTAAAGTGACAATTTCAGGACTTTTTAATACCTCTAAAATGACAAATTAAACATTGGCCAAATTGTCAAATATTAGAGGCTGAAATTGTGAAAATAGCCGATCTACATGCTCACAACACAATGCTGGAAACTATATTAAGTGCACCGCTTTTGTTGCCCTCTATTTGTGACACTAAAGTATTGAAAATGGCTACCCTGGTGAAGTAAGTAAGACAAAACAATCTTTTTTGTTTTGTTTATCACCAATGCCTGACTGTCAAAAGGCATGGCTCGCCATCGTGAGCCAGTGCACACATAATCTGTGCTGACAACTTAAACAGTCCAAATTCACTGTCCAGCCAAACACATGAGTGCCAACAGTCAGTGTGGAGGGCTTTTCAAAAGAGAGAGAGAGAGAGAGAGAGAGAGAGCGAGAGAAGGAGAGAGAAGGAGAGAGAGAGAGAGAAGGGTTCACTGAGACTCTGTAATGGATGCGTGTGAGCGAGGTAAGAAGATGGCTGATCTGCAAACAGGCTATCAGCACACAACCATTATGACCTGACGTCTGTACATTTTCCAGCCAACCCCCCCTCCCCCTCCCCCCTCCCCCTGCACCCCCATCCAGACCCCTCAGACCACGATGTCATGCCTCATGATATCATTTCCTCTGGGACGGCAAAATTTACCCCTTCCATTTCTCTTTTTTTAAATCACACAGTGGACATTTATCAAACCAGACAGGATTACATTTGGGAAGGGGCGTACAGGGACAGGATTGGGTCACAGTACACACACACACACAGTGGGTGGGTAGAAAGAAACGGGTTGGGGGGGCAGGGGAGAGGCACGCGAAATCACCTTCTCTTCTTCTTTTTCTTCTACTCTTTCCATCTAGATGAAACACCCCCACCCGCACCACCACCCCTGGCCCCCAAAATCAAAATTGCCCAAGCCAGTTGGCAGAGGAAAGAACATTTTGCCTGTGTGCTGCGAACGCAGAGACGAGTGTAACTCTGACATGAGGGGGGCCCTGGGTTTTGTCATTTAGCCTAAACACGTCAGCGGGGTGTTTGTGTTAGCTGTCTGGGCAGCTAGGGGGGTACGGGCAGCCGACTGGAGGAAGCGCTCCATCATCAATGGATCTCCTATAGATCAGTGGTTCTCAACCTTTTCAGGCCTCGACCCCCCAAAATAATCACCCCCCACCCTATGAGCACTAAGAGTTGAGGCATTGCATTTTTGTATAACATGGTTCTATTGTGAAAATAGCCGATCTACATGCTCACAACGCCTGTGAGCATGTAGATCTGCTATTTTTGCAATTTCTGCCTCTAATATTTCATAATTTGGCCAATGTTTCATTTGATATGATTTGTATTAAAAAGTTCTTAAATTGTCACTTTAGAAATGTGCAGATACCCTCTATACACTTCAACTTTATGCTGGTTTGTTTACTGTTGAGTGAGAAAACAATGTTTCACATTAAGTTAACAATCTGGGGACCCCCCAAACTAATTTGGGGGACCCACAGGTTGAGAACCACTGTCCTAGATCACTACTTCTCAAACTTTAACTTTTCAAGGACCCCCTTTAACTCGGACAGTCTACAAATGGAGCCAGAGTTACAGACTTGTAAGGGTCAATTTAGAACCCCCTTAAAGGTATATTCAGTGATTGTATTTCATTCAAATAAAAATATAATTGGTACATTTTCCATTCATTCTCCTCACTAGAATGTGTGCTGACCATATAAGGACTTCCACCATGGCCCGTGTTACGAGCATAGCTAGATTCGGTTTTCAGAGGTGGCCAGGCAGTCCTCGACCAATCAGGGTAGAGTATGGCCGTAGTTATGTTATTATGTTTAGTTATGATGGTCAAAATAAAAGTTTTGAGAACCACAGTCGCTCTGAATTAACCCTATTAGTGCCTATCCCGAACAAGTTCGGCTTTATTTCAATCCAATACAATATTTTATTTGCTATTTTACTTACCCTGAGCTGCTTGGCGGTCCGACGATTTATTCCATTGAAAATGGTTTAAAATAAAGTTTAGAGCCCCCCAAAAAAACCTCAATCTATACTGTCGGCGGCGCGACGTATTCCAGGGTGCCTATCCCGAACTAGTCCGGGATATTTCATAAAATGAATTATTTAATCGGAGGCCTCAACGAAGCCCCGGTCTAAACGTCCATCCATGGTCCGGGCCAACACTCGGCCATACACGGGCCGTAGTCGCGCTAACGGCCGCATCGCGCCGCCCACTCCAATAATAAATCACATCTTTAGACAGGATTTTCTCCGGATTGTGTTCCCAGACCCAAAGAGAAAGTTTTTTGCGACTGAAATAGCTTTAGATCGGGCTTCTAAATGGGTTAGCATTTTGGCTACGTGTCAGCTAGCTTCCTCCTCTAGTCACCCATAGCATTGGCTGGAGTGAAATCCCAAGGCACTTGGGACAGTGTCGACGGAAGCTAGAGCGAAGGTCTATAGAAAAATTTCTGGCACTCTAGCGCCCCTTGTGGCCGGCGGCACTGTATGAGTTAAGAACGTCTGCTAAATGCCTAGATTGTAAACTACTGAACTCTTCACAGTCTGGTAGTAAATCAGTATCATACATATCCTGAAGCTGGAGACGTAGGCCTACCGATATTCAGTGATTGGGTCTAATGATCAAAACGAGAACATTATAATGGTGTAAAAAATCTATAAAAAACTAAACATTTCCACGCTGTAAGGCCAGTAAGGGACAAGATGACCCCCGGCCACTTTCATTATCACTGAATACACCTTTAAGGAACCCCGAGAGTCCCTCAACCCTACTTTGAGAACCATTGTCAACGTCCCACTTTAAGAACCATTCTCTTAGTGCTCGTCAGGGTGGGGGTCCCCTGTTAAAACATGATTATTTTGGGGGTCGCGGCCTGAAAAGGTTGAGAACCACTGTCCTCGATAAATGCCTCAACCTGAGACTGAGTCCCCCCTCAGTGGCCCAGGCCAGCAGTCAGTCAATTCAGCCCAGACCCACAGACAGTGGAAACACTTCCAAGTAAGAGTGCCCAATTTTGCGAATAACCATGTTTGTGAGCTTTAAGGTTCCTGTAATCCATAATTGCAGAGTGCAGAGGTTTCCAAAATACCAAAACATTAAATTTAATTTAGCATGCCTGCCTGCTGTGGCTGAAACTAAGTCACCCTAACTGTAAAACCCAACGACAACCCTAAAAGTGTATTAAAGTTATTACGGTCGGTCCACAAATATCCAGGCATAATTAGATTTGACCAACATAGCCGATCTACAAGTTCACAATGCATACAGAGTAAGAACGCTTTGCTGAGTTATGTTGCAAGCTTGTAGATCGGCTATTTTTGGAGAAGAGATTGGTTGGAGCGGAAAAGGAGCAGACCTAGTGTAAAGCCATGGATGTGATCACAACGTCTAGCAAAACATCACTATATGTATATTCATTTTATCCAAAATTGCTCCATAGAAATGTGGAACTTCAGCTCTTTCCCAGTTAGTTTTTCTGATTGTGATGCACATTACATATTCACATAAAGGTTTATTAGATTTACTAAATAAATATCTACACTCCACTAAACTCTTCCTTTTGTACACTCAAAAGACTCAACATCTACAGTACACTTTGCCCGCCTGGAAACAGCTTAAACAAAAGCCTCTCATGAGAAAACATAGGTTTCCAGGGACTTTTATTTTGACTGGCTTCGATAGGAGGGAATTTTTTAAACGGGAGGGAATTTTTTCCTTTTTCGCCAGGCTGGACACGCATGCACAATTGCAGATAGACATTCATGGATGGCTGTCTGCACAAAACATTCGACTCCAGTCAGTCAGAGGCAGAAAGAACATGGGCTTGTCTGGTGGGAGGACAGAAAACAGAACACTTACTCTGAATTACAGATATTAAAATGTCAGGCCAGCTTGTTGTAGATGAGACTCAATATTGATCCCAGATGGCAGAGGGGCTAAATTGCCACTGCATGGGCCTGCTGGCTTTTATGTGGACTGACAAGGAAGGGGGAGGAAGGGACAGACTACCAGGAAGGCATTCAAATTGAGGGATAGAGCACGGCTGAAAGAGAAAGACAGACACGAGAAAGAGAGAATGATGAAGCAAAAGAGAAGAGAGACAGAGGGAAAGAGAGATACCGAATGACTGGTGGCTAGGGTAGGGATATTTTCAAGCTCTTGAATGAATCTACACACGCACCCAGTTTTGCGAGTTCACTCGGGAGCAAATGTATACGCATCATACAGTAGATGTTGCAACGACTGATTGACACATACTATATCAGCGTTGAGTTCAGAGGTTCTTCATTGTTTCTGATTGTTTTGGTGAGCATGTACATGAACATGTACACAGACCGGGACGTCTGGTCACTCTAAGCTAGGGTTAAATTCCCACAAGTAAGTATTATACAAGTGATATCAAAATAAGTTCTGGTCAAGGTATATTATTTGCAGAACATAATGTGTATCATGGTCAGTATCATGTCATCATACTGGCATTATCAAGTCAGTGTCCTTGACACTGACATGATACTGACCATGACACTGACAACATTATGTACTTCAAATAATATAACTTAAAATATCAGAATGTTGACCATGATACGGACATGATACTGACAATGACACTGTGGGAGGAGTAGCGCGGCAAAATAAAGTTTATCCGGAAAGATGGAAATAAATAAATAAAGTAGGACAAGTACTATAGGCTGTTAGCCCTGGTAACCACACTAATTATCTCTCCAGGTCACCAATCAGTCTGTCTTTAAACCTATATGGATATTATCTTATCTGAAATTCTCAATGCATCATGACACACAAAACCTTTGTTGGGTTGGAGATTGTAACTATCGTCTCTCACATGCACACAAGCATGTACGTACGCACGCACACGCACGCACAGCTTTAACAAAATGTGTTTGAATTGTCGAATATGAGGTCGTCCTTCTTAGCTGACAGATCACAGGCTATCAACTTGGCATTTTCATACTCGCAGCTGTTCAGCCTTAACTTGCTGTTTTTGCATGTTCATTCAAATGTTGATTGCTACCGTAGGTCGCAAGTTTACTATGAGAAACGTCACAGTTTGTCCGTGTCCGTGTTGTAGACGCGTACACATTTTTACGGTCTATGGGTTTGCCGCTCTGACATCATGCTCTGAGGTCACTGTGATATTCGGCACATCTTGTCCACGTATCCTTGTATCTCTGAAGGTCACGCCTGACACTGTGGTTCCCCTGACACATCACTGTGACATCACAGGTGATATCACAGGTGACATCACCTATGTAAAAATCCATACACAGGTATTCCCCAGAATCCCTTTTATGCCCATATATGAAGATCCCTGATGTCATCGATATATATCACTGTCCAGATGGCCAAGACATGGCCCATATCTATGTGGCTGTTTCAGATAGGGATCTCCATGTATGGGCATACAAGATATTGTATGTTGTGATGTCATGGGAACCACTCTAACAGAATCCCTTTTATGCCCATACATGGAGATCCCTGATGTCATCAATATTAAGCCCATATCTAACAGGACTTCATAAGGGAATGCCCATATATGGAGGAAGACAGCCCATATCTGTGTAGCTGGTTCAGACAGGGATCTCCATGTATGGGCATAAAAGAGATGTACTATATACAGTACATGGATCTCATCTATGGGTACCAGGGGTCTCCATATATGGGTAACTAGTCCGATATACATCACTGGCCAGATGACCAAGAATTGGCACGATGTCGCCCTGAGGCGTCTTACTAGCTACTTAATATAAATGGTTTGTTTGCTTTAATAATTAAATCAATACCACAAAGAAATTGTGCAACAAAGTGGCCAGGTTGGGAATCCATAGCATTATGCAAATCTCTCCTCATTGCATTTAGTGTTGCTTGACCAATGTTACTTGAAAACAAGTCCATTTCCCAGGATTGCCAGGATAGTTGCTCTCTTCAGTTAACACCTTTCTCTCGTTTAGACTGACTCAGTAACATTCAGCAGCCTTTCTGGACTCCCTGAAAACAAAATGAACTTAGAACGTTGTAATCCTGAATTTGAGGCTCTCACTCCCTACCATATCAGGTTACACATTGAACCACTAGAGTGCACTGTTCACTAATTGTTGCCATTGGTGATCTTGTATGCTTATGTACATAAAACATGATGACTCTTGTCTCTTGCTATGACACAAACTTTGAATAATTTATACTCATTCGATCGGCTGTGCTGCTGGCCGGCCGCGACGTGCGGCGAAGCATGACTTAGTCTTAAGTACTTAAGCCCTAGTCTAGACTTTGTAAACTGGGCTATTTGGCTCTGTATGTGGACTGCTTTTTGCCGCCAACACCAAATCTCTTAGCTGACCTACACACTCACAATGCGTTACAACCTGACACATTGTAAGTGACAAATTGATCAGCTATTTTAGGCTATTGGTATGTGTTTGCAGTTTTGCAAATTAGCAGAACTACAAGATCACAAGCTTGTAAATCGGCTATTTTAGGCAAAGGGGTTTAGTGTAGAGAGGAAAAAGAGCAGACTAAGTACAGAGTGAAAGGTCAAGTTTCAAGAAAGGTCAAATTGACGGTTCAAGTGGTTAAATATCTGAAAACACAAATTGACATGAATCCAAAATACACTGATGATTGTGCTGTCAAACGATGAAACTATATGGAATCTGTGAACAGGTTGTAGGGGTCCCTGCTTCATCTCTCTTGACTAAGGGGTCCTTGGCCTGAAAATGTTGAAGACCCCTGCCATAAAGGGCATGCAGCATGCTAGTGTTCGTCTCGATCCGCATTCCCTTACCTCTTATCCGTGGAGCTGGAGGCCTGGTTCATCTCACTGTTGGAGATGAAGTTACGGATTTCTGAGAAGTACGAGTCCTCCTTCTCCTCCAAAAGTGCGTGATTGTCTGGCTCCGAGTTTGGCGAGGAGATGGTGGTTCCGAGGTTGGACAGCATCCCAGACTGTTGGCTCACTGTGGGGAAACGCAGGCAGATAACATACACGCACACGCACACGCACACACACACACACACACACACGCACGCACGCACACACACACACACACACACACACACACACACACACACACACACACACACACACACACACACACACACACACACACACACACATTAGTATGATGAGTATCAGACATGCGTAACATCAAGCGTAACGTTTAGTACACACAATTCTCAAATGGCAATATGCTGGACCATATTGTCCGTTCTTTGATTAAGATCTGGCTAGTGTATGTACAGATTCTCTAATATCTTTTGGTGTATAGCATTAACTGTCAATTTCCCTCCATACCATTCCCATGGATATAGGCTAATGGCTAGCTGTGTGTATTTTTACAAACGGGCTTATGTATTATGTTATGTATTATGCGAATGTATAAAAACAAAACTATTAGATTACCATGTGGTCTCTCTATAGGAAACATGATACTGTACATAAAGTATACAGTACATATACAATAAATTACAGGTAGCCTACTGTAAAGGTATATTGGTAGTGCAAAAGCTGGTGTCGACCATTATTCTTTTGTTCATTTAGTTGACTGAAAAAATATAACAGCAATAATAATGAATTAGTATCAGAGGCCAAAACATACAAAAAGTGCTTGGTCAAATAAATTCCTACAAATCTGCACGAAAGCGTACGATTTCACTCGGTCCTATTTTAACCTCCATTCAGGGAAGGTTTGCACATATGTTGACTCTTTGGGAACGCCCTGCTACGTACTCATATAGATACACACTCTCACATGTGGGAGCTCTCCAGTCCAACCACAGTTTACTATTGTTGGCCTCAGAGCAGCTCCACAGGGGCAGTTAGGGGTTAAGTACCTTTTTTCAGACTTCATATTTAAAGTTGTATTTTTAGGTCTAGAAAAATATTTTCAGTTAAAAAAGAAAATCTCCTTTTTCTGCCCTCTTTGTTTCAGCAACTCTGATATTACGGACCTTAAGGAGGGGTTTTGGGTGGATTAATGACAGAAAACATCAGAAAGAAATCCTCAATCGCTATTTCTTTGTGTAACAACATATTAAATAATATAATAATATTAATGATGCCCTGTTAGAGAGACCCATGTGATGCCAGGGGGAACAAATCCCTTTTATGCCCATATATGGAGATCCCTGATGTCCACATCCCTGATGTCCCTGATGTCCACATCACTACGCCAATGAGCTTGTAGGCCAGCTATTTTCGGTGTGCCCCTCTTGATTGTATTTCTAATACTGAGTAAAAGAATGTGTATTTTCATTTCCACTGATAGTTGCTAGGGTCGTGCAATGAAGTATACGTCAGGACAGAGTTCTAAATACGGCACAAACTTGACGTTGTGTCTTTGGCCAACGACCGTGGCGCTTTTGAGGCGATGCACAGCGGTAACGTCACCCGCCTCTCGCTAGCACAGCGGTAACGTGATCCGCCTCTCCCCTCAAACAGAAGCGGTTGTTGATTAGCGTGACCGACAGACAGACATAGGCCCGGCGTTCTCATACTAAATGCTCCCTGACGGTTGCGAATAGGCTGTGTCTGCAGAGGTGCAGGTGTTGCGTGCAAGTGGGACTGACCAGGTATTAGGGCTGTCACGATATGACATTTTACATGACGATTAATTGTCACTCAAATAATTGGCGATTAACGATTTAATTGTGTTTTTGTCATTGACAATTACATTTCTGTTTGGCTTTTAGGCTTTGAAGTTGCACATGGCAGATATGACACAAAACCTAAATACACGAAGAAATTACTGACATATTCGACAACTTACTACTTAAAAACTAACATTGATAGTGGAAATAGCCCACAATCAAGCTCACAATCAAGCTCACAAGCTCACAACGCGACAGCCCTACCAGGTATGTTCTCGTGCTCGTGCTTCTTGAGATGGCGGTCCAGGTTGGTCTGCTGACCAAAGCAGCGGTTGCAAAGGTGACATTTGAAGGGCTTCTCCTTGTTGTGGATGTTGCGGACGTGTCTCTGGAGGTTAGACGAGATGCTGAACGAGCGGTCACAGTATTTACACCTGCAAGACAAGAACAACGTGGCAAAAAGGACGATTAGACTGGAGGTATGAGCAAGAGAGCGAGATGAGGTGTGTGTGTGTGTGTGTGTGTACGTGTGTGTGTGTGCACGTGTGCCTGTGTGCCTGTGTGTGTGCGCGCATGATGGAAAATGTGGTAGAGATAGACTAACTGAGCCCCCCTGTTCCACTCAGTATAAACAGTAATTACCCGTCTTGGTTCTAAACGCCACATTACTCTGCTCATCTAGAGGGGCTATTTCATGACCACACATGCGTTGCTACTACCACACACACACACACACACACGCACAAAACACAGGCCTATAGACACGAGTTTGCGTGCATATACGCATGTGCAATTGTGCATGCAGGCAATGCAGGCGCTGCGCTGCATGCAGGCACGCACGCACGCACGCACGCACACACGCACACACACACACCTCACAGCCCACCTCGGTTCATTCAGACAAGATCCATTTACTGTAATTTGCCTGTAAACAAACAATGGAGCTGAGCCTTCTGGGAGCCCCAGGTCTTCTACACTACTTCATTGTTGTGATGGACGTGATGGATCCCCTCAGCCTCACTAAATATCTCCTTGTCCCCTACCTCACTGTCATTTGCAATTTCACCCAATCAAGGTCAACAATTACAGCTAGTAGAAGACAGCAAATACAATTATACTGCAGAAATGATGTGTTAAGAATAGTCTTGTGCTGGAGAAGAGAAGAGAAGAGAAGAGAAGAGAAGAGAAGAGAAGAGAAGAGAAGAGAAGAGAAGAGAAGTACCGTACCTGTAGGGCTGCTCCCCTGTATGTGTCCGCAGGTGTCTGGTGAGGTTGGCGGAGCGAGGGAAGATTTTCCCACAGTACCTGTAACAGACAGACAGAGGGAGGGGAGAGGAAGTAAGTAGGAGTGGGTGGGATAGGAAACATTCATTTATACAGGGTTCCCACGGTCATGAAATTCCTGGAAATATTTTGAAATTAGACAAATATTTTTCCAGTACTGGAAAGGTTTTGGAATTTATCAAGGGTCCTGGAAGGTCCTGGAGAAATAGCTATATGCATTGCCTTTGGTTATTGATTTTGTTAATACCTCTGAAACATGGGCCAAATTGTCAAATATTAGAGGCAGAAATTGTGAAAATAGCCATGCTATTTTCACAATAGAACCGTGTTATACAAAATTCCTCAACTCTTAGTGCTCGTAAGGGTGCCAGGTCCCCAGTTAAAACATGATTATTTCGGGGGTCACAGCCTGAAAAGGTTGCGAACCACTGGCATACACTACCTGTCTTTGGGCATTGCGCATAGGAGTAAGCGACTTGTTATTGAGCTGAATTATTGTTATATAGTCCTGGAAATTGGGTTAAATATTCTGGAAAGGTTTTGGAAAAGTTTTGGAAATGAATTGGTAAAAATGTGTGGGAACCCTGTAGGAAACATTCATTTATAGTTGTACAAGTTTCCCTTGATCCTTACAGGTCTAATAACGGTATAGGATTTTGCAGGGTACAATAGTTGCATTGTAATTTTAAAGAGGTGGTCCTCAAGCACTTTTGCCTTGGAGCTTGGTGCTGCGCTGTGAGCTTGCATATCTGCTATTTTTCAATAGCTCAAGTATAAAATAATTAAGGCCCCTCCACCTTGGGTAGTAACTCAGTCCCACTCCCCCCCCCCCTTGTGACGCCCCTGTTCCCAGGTCCCATACCTGCAGGTATAGCGCTCCTTGCCCTTGCGAAGGATGGCGTCCGACAGGGAGGGGGGCGGCGTGCGAAAGTTGAACAGTGGGTGGGCGGAGTGTTGCAGCGAGTTGGGCGGTGCGTCCAGTTTCAGAGTGCCAAAGTTCTCCAGCTTCTCCGTCATGTTCTCCATGGCTGCCATCTGGGCAGGGAGGAGCAAGGAGAGAGGAGGGAGGCAAAGGGGATAGGGAACCAGCGCAGAGGAAAAAGCAGGGAAGAGAGGGTATGGATATATATATACAGTAAGGCCAGGTTTGAGATACCCACATGGGATACAAGAGACTACAACAGGAGTTGAATTGTCTTACACTTGTGTCCCATTCAGATTTTAACCAGCAACCTTCACGGCATCAAGCTCTTGTGCTTTAATCTTCATCTGCATCTTGTATGTATATCGTCACTGTTTCAAATTTGTATGTTTTTTCTTTTCGTAAAGTAAATCCCTGCTTCATCATATAAGACTGTCGCACAAAACTAGTGAAAACAGCAAATCAGCTTTGAAAATGATGAATACAAAACAAACGGTTTTGGACATACAAGGTTTTCACCCGACAACGATGATATGTGAATGTGTGTGTGAGACAGAGAGAGAGAGAGAGAGAGAGAGAGAGAGAGAGAGAGAGAGAGACTCACACAAACAGAGAGAGTGAGACAGGGAGACAGAACGGAAGCCCAGAGGAAGCTGTATATCAGAGGTCAGCCTTGTTGATTGTGCTGCAGGGGTCTCACCTCCCTGACCTATCGCACATTAACAAACACTTGAATACCACTCTTCTCCACCCGCCGCCACCACCACCACCCCAGGGACCCCCATCCCCAGCCCTGAGCCACCACTTTGTTCTCCAACCTTTCCCCCCTTCTCTCGTGAAGCCACCGTCTCTAAAGCCCGGCTCGCTGGGCTCAATGAGCCATTCAAGAGCCCCGACGGGAGCCGTACAATATAGTTTAAGATACCACTGACTGATAGCTACTTCCTCTCCTCCGCAAGAAGCCTTGCGAACAAAGGGGAGCAGCTATGTAGGAGTTTATTTGCCAAAAACAGCCTTACATCCTTCCTTGTTTAGTTGAATGCTGGGACGGCGATGAGACACAGGGACAGACCGTCCGTCTCGATGTGTTTATTCGCAGTCTGAGAACGGGGGTGGGGTGGGGTAGGGGGGGTGATTCCGTCATGCGACTGGATTTAGAGGTGGCATTGTGTTTGGATCAGTGGGAGGATCGCAGCAGAGATGCTCTGGTGGTGTGAGAAAGGTTGAAGAGCTATGTGCAGTTTCTCTGCTGAGGACTTTGTTGAGTTACTGCGTGTATATCTGGTTATGGATCAGTGGAAGGCCACATGGCAGTCGTAATTAAGAGCGCTTGTTAAGTCTACAATTCAAACAAAAACGTCCCATGCCAGACTGTGGTCTGCAATAGCAGTAAACAATGTAGTAAATAAGTATCTCAGAGAAATCTAATGGTGCAGCTTAAGTGCAGGGTGCAGAGTAAAGGTGGTTGCACACTGCTGCGTTTTTCGGGCCGAATATCGGAGTGAATTTCGGAGCACGCAAATAAAAAAATCAACCTCATGTTATGTCAATCACGTTTGCACACTGCCGCCCGTTTCGCGCACCACTCGGTCCCTTGCTCTCTCTATCTCTCTCTCTCTCCTTGCCCTGAAAAACGCATTTCGAAACGAAAAACGCAGCAGTGTGCAACCACCTTAAGTGAGACTCTGGACACTTTATTGACTAATTAAAATTCTCATCAATTATTTATTACACATTATTGCAATCTGTCACATGAATCATCTTTTTTTACAAACTAGCCATAACCCCCCTAGTGATGGGATTCTTTTTTATTTTATTTTTGCTTGATAGCTAATTAAATAATTTCCCATGTTTGCTGTCCTCGTGCCACCCACGTCCATACAGGTCCATACATACACATGCACTGCCCTACCCTACTATACAACAGTGTGTTCTACGAGTGTATCTGTCTGCATACACACCAGTAAACGTGTGTATTGCAAAGTCACAATTGACAAGAGGACCCAGATTTCCAGGTCAGATTAAACTGTTTCTACCCCCAATGAGAGCCCTCCATTCTCCTGGACACAAACACAGGATGTCCTTGATGGGCATGTAGCTATTATCTAGCCCGCCAGCCAGAGAGTGAAAAAAAGAACTACTCAAAGGGAAGTTATTAGCTGGCCTGTGTGCTCCCAGCATACAAAACAATGCCACAACTAAGTTTAGCATGGCCAAGTGGCTTTGTGCGACAGCTCCCCTCAATTCAAATGCTTATTATTATTTTTCTTTTATTATTAATACTATCATTCCCTGTGATCAAGATTTGGAGAGGTGGGTGGGGAGGGAGGGAGGGTTCGGGGACAGTCAAACAATGTGACTGATTATCAAAGGGGCTGCGATAACAGACTGTGTCTTCTGAGCAAGGTGGAAGCGACGAGGTACAGAGGCGCCATTCGGTAAACAAAGGAAGAAATTGTACAGAACCCTTGAGAGAATAACATCAACACTGTGGAATGATGGTGCGTAGGGGCCTATCAGTTCAGGTTGCAGTGGCGTGGGAGGCTGCAGCGAGGTCTTTTCACATAATACATGTTATGAAAATAATAACTGATGGTATCTGGGAATAATCAGCCAGCGTATAGAGCATACTGTAGGAGGACAATTCACCCAGCTACGGGAATCCCTGAGTATGTATAGGCTTTGGTTAAAGCTCACACTTGTTACGCATGTAGCGATGATAACTTCTTGATTACCTTCGACACAGATCATATCGGTGATCGATGGCAGACACACCCGTGTGTGTGTGTGTGTTAGGGATGGGACGATAGGCGATATAATCGCTTATCGTGATAAAAAAAACACTCACGATAATTGTATCGTGGAGATTTAAATGCTTGTGATATCGTCCTAAGTCATGCACTCTGATCAATTCACCTTTTATTTGCCACGCTGCATATCCGGTACCACTTAAACCCTCTATAATTGGTAAAAGGTATAGGCTACATACTTGATACAGTCTTTTTTCACTCTCTATCAAAAGTCTTTGCCAAAAAATATGATTTGGCAAATGTTCCGCCCCAGGATAATGGATTTTGATTATTGCGATAACATCGTAAATTGCGATTTTATTTTGTCTCAATAATCGAAATGTTCATAACGTCCTATCCCTAGTGTGTGTGTGTGTGTGTGTGTGTGTGTGTGTGTGTGTGCGTGTGTGCGTGTGTGCGTGTGTGTGTGTGTGTGTGTGTGTGTGTGTGTGTGTGTGTGTGTGCTCCTACCTGTGGGTGGAACAGCAGTGGGGAGGGCCTGAGGAACTTCTCTTTCAGAGCTCCTACAGGGTCAAGCAGCTTCCTCTTCTCCACCCTGCTGGACCAACACCCAGGAAAAGGGTTACGTACCAAGGTCAGAGCTCAACGTCAGCCTCACATTTAAAGGCATCCTCTTCTACCATCAGTGGTTCTCAAACCTTATCATGTCAAGGACCTCCAAATGTATGTGTATTTACTATTTAAACATCTGAACATGTTTTGTGCCAGGAGCCCCCACGGGAGAAGATATGTGTTAAGGGAGTAGTTCACCCCCAAAATGTAATTTTTTCTATTGATTAGTCACACCATGGAGACTTGAGTTCAATAATATCTTTTTTTATTCATCGCATTCCAAAGGAAAAAAAATAGATTATAGTAAATTTACCCCCATTGATTCTGGATGGGGACTCAAATGCATGGGCCTGGATGGGGACCCAAATAAGGCCCTGGGTGGGGACCCAAATGCATTTGGGTCAGAATCAATGGTGGTCAATTTAGGGTAAAGGGTCAAGTAAATATCTCCATAGTGTGACTAATCAATAGAAAAAAAGTCATTTTGTGGGTGAACTACTCCTTTAAAATAGCAGATGTACATTGTAGATCTGCTGTTAAAATGATTGTGATGCTGTATTAACACATTTAGCTGGGGACCCCCTGCAACCCCTCCAAAGACCCAGACCCAACTTTGAGAACCACTGCTCTACATCCTCAAATTCACACAAGCATTAATGATTCCTATTGATATATTCCATACATATTCACTTTGTAACAGTTGGATAGTCATGAATTCAACTATAGATAGATGCAGATAGATTAAAATAAATGAAAAACGGGTGACCTTGTCGAGTGACATTATTCTAGTCTACTCGGGGCTGAAATACCTGTATATGGGGTCCATGAAGAAGGCCGAGGGCTTGGCGTAGTGCAAGGGTGGCTGCTGGGGTGGCTGGGCCAGAGCTTGCTGGTGCTGGGTCATGCTGGCCTGGTGCAGGGACTGTAGATGTGGATGTGGATGTGGGTTGACACTAGCAGGGGGTTCCTCTTTGAGGTGAATACCCTTCCCAGCCCCAAAGTTGTGGTGCTTGCGGTTGTGTGGCTCAGAGGCCACGCCGTTATGACCACCCCGGCTCCGACCGCCAATGCTGAGGTCCAGAGGCTGCTCCTCGCTGCCAGATACTGACAGGGGCCCACTACTGCTCCCACTGCTGTTGTTGGGGTGTGATGGCTTGGTTGGAGTTGGTGGAGCCAGCTTGATCTCCTTGGCCTTGTTGGTGAGGTCAAACGGCGACTCTGCGGTGGGCGCAGGAGCTCCGGGACCACCGGGGACCATTTTGTGTAGGTGCTCACGAGGTGACTTGGGCTCAGGCTTAAAAAACATGCTAGGGTTGATGGCGCCTCTTTCGGTACCAAAGGAGTAGAGGGAGTGGGGGAAATTGGGCAGAAACTGGAAGGGGAACATGGAATGATACGGCAGTGGACCCATCTTCTTCTCCTGATGTAGACCCATCAAACCCGGGCCAAAGTATTTCTCTGCAATGGAGGCGATGGCTTTGATGGAGTCCGTGGTGACGGTGTTGGCATTGCCGGTGCTGGGTGGCAGTGCTTGCTCGTCAGGCGGAGGAAAGAAGGAGTGCTGGGATGATGCCGAGGAGATGAAGGGCCGATCGACGGGCAGGGTCCCCGAGCTGGACATGGGTGATACCAATGCACTGCTCGCGTCTTCAGGACGCATGCCCTCTTGACCTGACACCACCCCGGAGGGTTTCCTCCGCTTGCTGCTTCGCTCCAGTTCGCTTTCTCCTTCGCTTTCCAAGTCAGACCCATCGCCTGAAGCAGTACCGGTCGTCGTGTCCAAATCAGTCCCGCTTGTCGTGTTGACGTCTTCAAGGTCGCTGCCATCGGACATGTCTGCCATCTTTGATTTGGCCTTGGCTTCTCCAGAAGACAAGTCCAGTTTGTTCTCCTTCTCTTTGTCTTCTGCCTGACTCAAGCCATTCCCCCCACTGTTGTTCAGGTGGCCGACCAAAGAGAGTGGGGGGACGTCTAGGGGGCTCCGAGGCAGTTTCGCTTCCTGACCGCTGCTGCCAAGGGGGCTCTTAATTAGAGGGTTGGGCGGCAATAAGGGTGGCCGTGGGTAAAGTGAATGAGAGAAGATGCCCGGGAAACCGTGCGAGAGGGATGGGAAGCCGTGGGGTCCTGGGGAGAAGGGTAAACCAGGATGGTGACGGGAGGGGAAGTAGTCAGTGAACCCTAAACCTGAGTGGTTGAGGCCCGGATGGTGCGGGTGGTGCTTAGCCTTGGCCATGATGGGACTAGAGCTCATAGGGATGCCTGGAGTGAACATCCCTGCTGGGGAGCCATAATGGTTCTTGCCCTCACAGAAGCGCCGGTGCTTGTTGAGGGAGGAGGTAGTGCTGAACATCTGCCCACAGTCCTTGCATTTGATCTGGGTACGGCAGTCAGCATGCATACGCTTGTGGCGGCAGAGGTTGGAGAACTGGGTGTAGGACTTGTGGCACACCTCGCCTGGGGGAGCAAAAGGACACAGCCCACCAGGGCCTGGTTAAGCCCATTTAAACACTGTCTCGAATTCTGTGTGCCAAATCAACAAAAAATGACAACTGTATGATGAAATAAATATTGTAGCTCAAGACAGAAAGTGATCAGTTTCATTACAGGAAATGTGTCATTTATTCAGTGCAAGAGGATCGAGAGAAGTGTATATTTTATACACTTCTCTGGATATAGCATGTGTATTACTTATAGTCATGCTTGCAGGATACAGCATTGATTCCAGAATCTAAAATGTTTATTGACTTTCATTCTTTATTAGGTAGTTCATATATTTTGTTGGATTGTAGCAAAGGTTAAACTAAAGGAAATATACATATATAGAAATGCAAACAGTAAAGGTGAATAATGACATCTAATATCAGTTTTACAGAAGCACTAATTTGTTTTTGTTACTATAGTACAGTACAGTATAGTATATGTCTATAGCTGGATTATCGTGGTTGGTTCCAAATGATGCTGGGGAGGTAAAAGGGGGAAAAAATGTAGGAAGTGGAGGACATAGAGAGGGCAGTGGGAGAGAGGAATTGGATGAGACAAAAGAAACGTAATCTAGAGTAAATGAGAGGCGTGGTTTCCATTGCTCTGACTTACAGATAAAGGGCTTGACGCTACTGTGGATGTGCTTATGTTGCTTGAGGCCTGAGGACGTGGCAAAGGTCTTGCCACACTCAGGGCATGTGTGAGCACGCGCACCAACGTGCTGTGAGCGGATGTGGCGCTGCAGGTTGCTGGGATCTGTGAACACCTGCGAGAGAAAAGGCATGACCACAACAGACCTTGGCATAAACGTATGAGCCAACGCAATATGCTGTATATTTGATGATGCCATATTTGAATATCATCTGCCCTCCATGTGTTTTTGCGTTGCGTTTTTTTGGTTGCATTTGGCGAAAGAACATGCATTTTCATTTCTATGACAGAATCCATGTAAAAGGTTATGCTGTTGCCGCCTCCTATCTCTATCCATTGTCCAGTATCCAAATGCAGGAAGCCAAAAAAGCACAAGCCCAGCAGAATTTCTGAAGCAGACACAGAGCCTATGTGTGTGGGTAGGCGCGCACAACTTACGTGCTGGGTGTGCTGTACCTTATCACAATTTTCACACTCAAAGCGCTTGCCGCTGTCGTGTGACATCTGGTGTCGGATGAGGTTGGACTTCCAGTTGAAGGCCTTGGGACACTGGTCACACTTGTACTCCCTCTCCTCCGTGTGCACTATCATGTGTTGGCCCAGACTGGAGGAGGACAACATCAGGTTTAAAGTTTAAAGGTTTGAAGTTCAAGGATGTTCACTGTCAAATTCGGCAGTGATATACATTTGAAAACGTCAAACTACAGAAATACAAATAGCAAGAAAGCATTACAAAATGGCCAAATATCACATATATCGTCACTGTTGGGCAGAAACCTCGTATCTCCAGTAAAGGTCCTGTTTCATCATACAAGGCTGTCGCACAAAACTAGTGAAAATAGCAGATCTACAAGCACACAAGGCCTCGCACCGCAAGGCGTTGTGTGCTTGTAGATCTGCTATTTTCACTAGTAAATCATTTTTTTAAATGACAAATACAAAACAAATGGTTTTGGACATACAAGGTTTCCACCCGACAACAACGATATGTTATATTTTTATTTCAATTAATTTAATTTAAATGTATGAACTATCCACAATTCAGGATAGTTAAGAATCAAATGGACCATGGACCCCCAAATAGTCTGTAACTCAGTGAGCGTAGAAATACAACTATTTGGTTCCATTTACACACTCAAGAGTTATGGGGGTCCATGATCTAATGCAGTGGTTCTCAACCTGTGGGTCGGGACCCCCAGGGGGGACCCCAAATTATTTTGGGGGGTCCCTAGATGAATAGCTTAATGTGAAACTTTGCTTTCACAGTAAAGAAACAAACAACGTTTAAGTGTAGAGGGTACCTGAGCATTTCTAAAGTGACAATTTAAGGACTTTTTAATACCTCTAAAATGACAAATAAAACATTGGCCAAATTGTCAAGACAGAAATTGTGAAAATAGCAGATCTACATTTTCTCACAACGCCTCGCAACCTTCACGCCTTCACAATAGAACTGTGTTAAACAAAAAGTAATGCCTCAACTCTTAGTGCTCATCAGGGTGGGGGGGGGGGTCCCCAGTTAAAATGTGATTATTTTGGTGGTCGTGGCCTGAAAAGGTTGAGAACCACTGATCTAATGCATACCAAACAGAGGGTGTCCTCAAAACGAAAGACATGTGAGAACTAGGGCATTCACCAAATATTCTAATATTAGAATATTCGAATATCAAAGTCACTATTGGACGTTGTTCACCGAAGTCGAATATTCGGGGTTTTTTTCCCGTTTTTTTTTTCTTCTTTAAAAAATATATAATTTATAAAGCTTGGCTAGATAGGAAGTCATAAGAATGAGTTGTCAATGGTTCTCAAACCTTTTTACTCCGTGACCCCCAAAATAAACATATTTTAACTGGGGACCCCCACCCTGACAAGCACTTGGAATTGTAGGTATTACATTTAATGTGACTCGGTTCCGCAGATAAATATTGTGAAAATAGCAGATCTACATGCTCACAACGCCTCGCAACGTGAGGCTATTTTCACAATGTTCGCCTCTTGCTTATAATTTTACAGTTTGGCCAGTCCTGTCGAATATTCGACTATTCGACTACTTTGAGGTTGAATAATTCGAATACTAAAAATCACTATTCGTGAATGCCCTAGTGAGAACAACTGTGCGGTGGTACCTGTACTCATTGGGGAATATCTTCTCACAGTCTTTACACTCGTGGACGGGCTCGTCTGCGCTGTCCTCTCGCTCCTGCTTGAAGTCCTCGCTGAGCGTGTCGAAGATGGAGCCGGCGCTGGAGCAGGAGTACTTCTGGTGCCTGCGGAGCTCCAGCGCCGAGGGGAACAGCTCGTCACAGTCTTCACAGCGATACATCGGCTCATCTGCACACACAGGGGCGTCACAAGGGGGGGTGGGGGGAGAGTGGGACTGAGTTACTAGGGCCCAAGGCCTTAATTATTTTATACTTTAGCTATTGAAAAATACCAGATATACAAGCTCACAGCTGAAAAGTCTGCGCTGAAAAGTCGTGAAAATGTGTGCAAATCATATATGTATTTTTAAGCAGGGTTAGGGTTACATTTGTAACTAAAATTTTGCTTCTGGGGGTCCCTGGAACTAAATATTTTGAGATCAGGGTCCGTAGCCAAATACATATTATTTAAAAATGTTCAAGCTCGCAAAATGTTCGAGCACACAGAGCGGCACCGAATGCCGCGCTGTGTGCCATGTCGTTGTGCCATGTCGTTAATTCTTTAAATCTTTGTGGCGTTCGGTGTTCCCCTGAACCGAGGAAACAGATCCAAGTATCCCATCGCAAATAAAATCAACTGTTGAGCTCTGATGCCAAACAGCAGAAATCTATCAGAGTTATTTACCTCTCTCTGTGTTAGTTACAACTAATCAGAGACCTGCACTTGTTCAGACGTTAAAAGCAACAATCCTCCAATTGGCATTTGCGTAAAATGGAAATCAATTAGCAGTAAAGTGTAGCCTTCGTTAACAGGGCTAATTGCTTGTTAAGGCCAGCAGTGGTGGTGACTGGAACTGAGGTGTAATAGCACACAAGGGGGAAACAATAGGGGTTGGTCTTCCCTTTCCACGGCGATAACCTTTTACAATACTTCTCACCACCAAGGTCAAATGCATAAAAACTCAGACAGCTTTTTCAATGGCAAGTTCCTGAGTTCCTTGCCAAGTATAACAGTTCAAGGGGAAAGCCCACCGGAGTGTTTGTGCGTGTGCGTGTGTGTGTTTGTGTGTGTGCGTGCGTGTGCCTGTATGTCCAACTGTTTGTGTGAACATTTTCCAAAAGGAATGAGCCGTGAGGAATAGAAATAAGCAGGGGCAAAGTGGCGCCATGCCTGTGGTGATTTCACCATCAACTCTGCTGTACCCCCTCTGCCAATGCACGACCTGTCCCCTCGGGTCTCCCAACACACCCTTGTGCACCCATCCATCATTTCGGTGCACTGGCTAAATTAGTTCATCCAAAATGACCTACAGTGCATGGCTCACCTGTTTTCTACGGCACGTGACCGTTTACGCAGCTGGAACTTCTCGGCGGCATTAATGGGGCATTAGTAACATTGATGTGTCTGACATTGGGGACGTGGATACTGGTCAATGGTCCAGTACTCACCAACTCTAAGCTATAACTCTAAACCAGGGGTCTTCAATGTTTTCAGGTTAAGGACCCCTTAGCTGAGAGAGAGATGAAGCAGGGACCCCCACTACACTAAAATTGTGTTATGTTCATAGATTTCTTAGACAGCTTAGACTTTTTGACAGCACTTGGAGTAATGTGTATTTTCAGACATTTAACCACTGAACCGTCAAATACTTAGTTTGCTCTTCTTTTCTCTCTACTAACCTCTTTGCCAAAAATAGCTACAAGCTTACAACGCCTCGATCTGCTATTTTGGCTAATGTTCCACTCAGAATAGGGATGCTAGGGTTCAAGTGGTTAATGTAACACTAAGATTTGGTGGCTCCCCTGTAGTAACTCTGAGGACCCCCTAGTGGTCCCGGTCCCCCTGCTGAAGACCCCTGCTCTAAGCACTAAGCTAACTGTCCTTGCACGCTGACACTGGTGGGCACATAATTCATTGAGAATGAGTGTTTTGCTGAGAAAGGGTTGGTTTTGTTCCACTCCAGAACTACAGTAAAATAACTCAACACCCAGATATATCTTTTGCGTCACCTTTAGAGAGATGGAACGTATTCTGGGAAAAGCGTCTTCTAAAGTTCCTATTTATAAATCTGTTCCTTTCCACATGTCACTATAGATGCTTGCTTTGTAAAAGCAAACAAAAGTCTGTTTAGAAAGTTATTGCAGATCTATCCATCTAACATAAATGTTATATCTTTGTTGTTTTTGCAGTGAGTGTAAAACAGTTTTAACTTGAATACTGTGTAAAGGCAAGCTCAACAGGCCGATCTATTTGTACAGCAAAGATCACTGTTTTGCATTACTGAATAATGTATCTTTGTATTTCTATATAGCAGAACAATTTGAAGCAAAGACATGAAACCTCTGTGTGCACCAACGTGTGTTTAGGCTATGTGTGTCTAAAGCTTGAAGCCCATAAAACAGAGGTCTTCAACGGGGGGTCCTCAGAGTTACTACAGGGGGTCCTCCAAATCTTTGTGTGATGGAAACTTTTTTCCCCTTTTTTATATGCATGCACTTGAACCCTATTGTCCATATTCTGAGAACTTTAGCCAAAAATAGCATTATATACAAACTCACAATGCCTCGCACTGTGAGGCGTTGTGAGCTTGTAGATCGGCTATTTTGGGCAAAGAGGTTTGGTGTAGAGGGGAAAAATACACTGATGATTGTGCTGTCAAACCATGAAATCTATGAACAGGTTGTGGGGGTCCCTGCTTCATCTCTCTCTCAACTAAGGGGTCCTTGCCCTGAAAACGTTAAAGACCACTGCCATAAAAGAAAGCAATAAATAAAGCGCACGTGCACATGGCATGGCATGGCATGGCATGCATGATGCGTGCGCGCCTGTTTTTATTCTACTTTATTTTATTCTGTCTGCGTTTGTTGGGGGGATGGGCTAGCCTGCTCATAAATGGGAGACTAATAGCACTCTGGGAGAAGAAGGGGAGTACAATTATGTGCAGTTTAGCGGCTAATCTGGGAGCATGGGTGAGGTCTCGGGGGACTCCTCAAGTCCTCAACTCCGAATTCCAGCTCCGATAAGCCGCCAGACGGAGAGAGGAGGGCTGCGCTGCCAAGCTCCCACTCTCAGCCAGCTCTCACACAGACACGGAGACGCACACAACAACAGCATGTATTCCCCAGTCAGAGAGAGACACTGGGGTAAAGTAACTAAGTGCATTTACTTAAGTACGGTAGTATCCTATATACTCGAGTACAATTTTTAGGTGTTTGTACTTTACTTGAGTATTTCCTATTCCAATTTTACGTCTACTCCACTAGGCTATCCACTATCTCGGATGCAAAATATTATTATTTTACTCCACTGCAATTATTTGAAAACTTTAGTTACTAGTTACTTTGTAGATTGATTATTATTACAAAACATACATGAACCACTTCAGCCCTATAGCCTACATCTGCTATTTTCACCATTTCTTTATACATTTGTGAAATGCATGGGACATTCTGCATAATCAGTACTTTCTACACTTTAGGTACATTTTGATGCCAATAGGCCTACCTTTATACTTTTACTCAAGTAAATGTTGAATTCATTTACTTTTACTTCTAACATAGTTTTTTTCCGTCTGTCTTTCAATGAGATGAGAATGAGATACATAAAGTGGTTCCTGTGTAAATAAGCCGCAAAGCTTACTAGGATCTCCTTTTAGTTGACCTTGTACCAGTGATTTGTGCTGTCATGAAACTGTACTTTTTTCTATTGCAGACTGCCAATACACTTTTCAATCAATCAATCAATCAATCAATCAATCAATCAAACAAACAATCAATCAAACAAACAAACAAACAAACAAACAGAATAGGCCTGTTTCTAATGATAGGCTATAGGCCAATTTCTACTGATATTTTTACTTTACTTTATCCACCACTGCCAGTCAGAGACAGAATCGCGCACCAAGACGAGAGACGAGATTCGCAAGTATACAGGCTAGCGCTCTTTCGGAAACTCTCCAGAGGCGTCAATTGGGTATGGCAAGCTATGGCAGCTGCCATACCTTGGCTTGGCTACAGGGGGAAATAATAAAATGTACTTTTCATCGTGCCTGTTGCTGCTTAGCTTTTGCTCAACTGACGCCACTGAACCTCTCCCTCCGCTATGAGGAGAGGTTAACACTAGCCTACACTCACCTCCGCAGACAGTCAAACACAGAGTAGGCTACCCTGGAAAAAAAGAAAGCGAAAACGCGCACCGGACCGGCCGTTCTGCGCTCTCATGCCTCATCCTCTCTCTGTCATTCACACTGTCTGTTTCTTTTCAAACATTTCTCCGGTTTTCGCCCCTTTTCATTTCATTCGCTCCTCTGTGTGTGCCTTTGGCAGAGAGATCTGAGCAGAGCGGGGCTACGGTATTAAACAACCTTTTGTGTATTACAAAACGTCTGACGAACATGTTTTTTTATGACAGAATGTAATCCTTTCTTTCTTCCCCCCCCTTCTTCCGTCGCCCAAGAAAGATTGGAAGAACAAAACAATTGTTACCTGCATGGCTAACACTAGGCCTAGGCTACTAAACGTAAGATATTATGAGGGCTCGATCTCGATGTGTTTGCCCCTCCGCGAATTTGAAAGATAGGCCCCATATCGAACTTGACGTCAAGCAATCATGGCCATCACGTGTTTGGACATAAGCCAGGCTGTATCATGGACGCAGCGGGGAATGACCGCGACGACATCGGTTGAAAGGTGGGACGAAGTGCAGTCTTGGGTTACTCTACTCAAAGGGGGAGAGAATAGGCTAAATAACAGAACGTGACGCATTAGGTAGGTTATAGAATGGGCAGGGCTGGGCATGTGTGTGCACTGTGCACTGGGCACAGTAAAATTGGTCGAATAAAATAAATCGGTGTAGTGCCACCACACCAAATATTTTAAACTGATTTTTAATAACTTGCGTCAAAGGTCTAGGGCAGGCCTATTAGGCCTTTGTGGATTCATGTACGCACAGCGTCAGCGTGTAGCCTACAATTCCTTTCAAATGGCACGGGAGTTTGGACGTGCACACAGTTCACTCATTAGATTCACCAACTGTTTTTTTTTTTTTTAGAGAAGCCTGCATAGATTTTATTCTATTTAAACAAACAAAAATCTGTTCTAATAGTGTTTTAATGCGCCATTAAACAAAGTCAGAACAGCTCAGGCATGTTCCTTAATAGAATAGGCCTAACACACAAACAATAGTAGGCTATTGAAACGGGTTATTTCAAAAAATGAATTGAATCTTGAATCGCCATCTTCATCTTTAAATAGACTACATAGATTAAGATTAAGATTGTATTTTACTTTTAATTTTGAGTCACCTTAACCGGGCGTGCGGGGCAGAGTGTAGACTAGAGGAAAGCAACGCAGGATGTTGGTTGGAGTTTGTTTAAAATGTGCGCTAATGATGCGCATTAATCTTACCTTCCAGGTTGGGAGCCATGGACCCCTCTGGGAACAGTCCGTCCTTCATGTACAGTAACAGCTCCTCCCCTACTTCAATGTCCCGAACAGCTTTATAATAGATCTGAGAATATAGAGAAACATCACGCTTTTATTCAACTAAAGTACATATCATTCACTAGGCCTATATGTAATTTAAAATCATATTCTGTTGTTTCATTATGATATAGTAGGCCTGCAGACAAATTGTACATAATTTGGTCGTAAATTATTCACATTATTAACATATAATATCAGATATATTAGGCTAATTATTGCAAATAATTAACACATTTAGAGCTATTTGATTATTTATCATATCTCTGCATATCAAGTCAGCAATGCGATATTACTAACCATTTGATACATTTACTATAGCCTATATTATGTATAATCCCCACTCAAAAAATAATACAAATACATAAATAAATAATATTAATAATTATTATTATTATAAGTGTGATAGGCTATTCTTCAAAACGTCTGAGAACAGGAACAAATAAATGATGTGCCTGCATGCTAGCCCACAGGCCTACCGTTTCGCAAAGAAAAACCGTCCATCAAACGAAATACAACATAAGTACTCTATTTGCCTTTATTTACAACCCACATGACATGAGTAAAACATCAGGTAAAAGTCGGATAATTCTGGATCCAGGTGGTTTGCATATGGACGATGGGTGTGCTTTCCGTGTAATGTAATTCGACGTGTGTGAATTGTACAGGCCTACGCAGCGGACATGCATGTCCATTGCATTGCATCGTATGCAGAGGCGTCAATTGGGTATGGCAAGCTATGGCAGCTGCCATACCTTGGCTACAGGGGAAAATAATAAAATGTACTGTAACCGGGCCTGTTGCTAAGGTATGGCAACATGACTGGTGTCTTGCACGCGCGCGAGGGCGCGCGTGCAAGACACCAGTCATGTTACCATACCTTAGCTTTTTCTGAACTGACGCCGCTGATCGTATGCTTTCATACAGATGAGGAAAATTGAGATAGTGGCAATATGTGAGACACTACACAGCATGATTCTGCCACTGAATTCGTCAAATAATCCTATAGACTAGATTTAGATGGAAACAAATACAGCCTAGAAAATTAAATCAAGGGGTTAACAATTTAAAGAGTAAATACGAAACCAAGAGCGTAATGATGATACTATAAAAATATGAAAAGGCCTACTGCCGTCAGAATGTAATTGCTATGCCATCTCAGGACACTTGGGGGCGCACTGTACCAAGCCGTTCGTTCACTACACAAGGTAAAGCCACACACACACACACACACACACATACACACACACACACACACACACACACACACACACACACACACACACACACACACACACACACACACACACACACACACACACACACACACGGTTCGTCAATCCAGCAGCTGGCCTTTGCAGACAAACACCACAATGCCATATTTATCAAAAAGTCCCACAATCAACACATTTATTAAGAAGAAGAAGAATACTTATTATTAATAATAATAATAACAACAACAACACTAGCCTCATAATTTAATATTATTCGCCTATATTATTAGGATAATAACTAATGCATATTAGCTACTGCAGCAGTAGGATATTATCCAATCAATAACAGCGTAATAACAACAAGTAGCAGCCTATGCCTCGTCGCGCAGCTTTCTTTCTTTCATAACTTGTATTTGTTCGACCTGACCTTTCTTTTCTCCGTGAGTCGGAAGAGTTGGGAAAGTTGCGCGGCGCTTCGGAGAGCCTCCAGCTGCAGTAGCGCGTCAGTCCCGCTGGAGTTGGCGACACAGCCCATAGTAAAAGCTGCTACCGTGCGGAGGAGGGGAGCGGAGCGGAGAGGAGCGGCAGTGTGGAGCGGCAGTGTGGAGCGGCCCGGGCCGAGGAGAGGAGGTCGCGGAGCGGCCACAGGCAGGCTGTTAGCAGGCTGGAGGAGGAGAGGAGCCCCGGCACGCTCTATAGTCTAGTCTAGTCTCTAGTCACACCGTGTCTTTGATGATGATGAGGCTTTCTCTCTCTGCCTCTCATTAGTGATTCCCTGTTGCCCCCTCGGAGCGGAGCTCTCTGTCGTTAACCGTCGGGCCACTCCTCCTCTTCTTATCTCCAGCCAAAAGGATTTGAGGGATCTCACCGAGGCAGAGCCAGACCCCTCCCCGCATCTCCGCTCCCTGCGTCCGCCGCGGCGCGCACCGCTTTGGGGGGCCGCGATATAGATAAATCTATTATTGATGCAAATAATGGATAAAGCGCGGCCGGCCTGAAAAGACTCGCAGAGATGCGCGCGAACACAATAAGGTGAAAACAGCGCACGCGCACGCACGCACGCACACACACACACACACACACACACACACACACTGGCTGGACGTCGAGCGCAGGTTGAATTTTCTTTTTTTAAAAGGCTTAGAACAAACGCTGAGGCTGAGCATCAATGTGGTTCAGGTTATTGGACAAACACACAAGCCAAACACCTGCTTTCAACTTGTTATCTTTCAGCAGATGTCAGTTTGCAGGCTATACAACACGTGTAATCTATACGCAGAGCCTTTAAAACATTTGTGCCAAGGATGTAAACAATTAAGGAAATTACGGTCAAAAATTATGCCATCAAACCAGCTGACAAAAATACACCTTTTGAAGCATAAATGTCTCTTTTTGCTTTCCTTCTGAAACAAACATATTGGCCTATTATAATACAGGCCTGATTTTCAATCCATTTGTGAATCAACAGTAGGCCTACAATATGTAACAGGTTCAGTAAAAACGCATTATTTACAAACAACACTGGGCACTAACGAAATTAATCATTTTGTAGAAATAGAGGCCTATAAAATGTTCAGTAAATAAAACAACTGTTTTATCTGATCCAAATGGATATTATTGGTAGCCTATATTTTCTTATTTAAACAACCTAGCCTATTATAAACCTTGCAGACTGCTACATTTATACAGAGCAAAATTCACTCAGATTTAACACATTTTTGATAGTTAAAAATAAATACCATCACTCGTTTTTTAAATTAATTTCCAATAAAGAAAAACATGTTGAAGTGTCCGTAAATTCCAAACATAATGGGCTTTATAACTGCTAACCTTAAACCTATAATAGGTGACTGGTGTCACCCATGGCTCTATACTAGATCCTCTAGTATTTCACTCATCACCAAATTTCTTAAAGCCATTTCCGTATTTGTAAATGTGTGTGTGCGGATATTAACTGACAATTTGTGTGTAGGCTATACAGTAGGTGTGTTTGTGCATGCGTAACGAGTGTGCATGTGTGTCTTTGTGTATCCTGCATGTGTACTGTTTGTGGCCGTATGTGTGCATGTCAGTGCATGCATAGGCATGTGCATTAATGTGTATCCTTCGTTAATTAGATTCTCTGTGTGTGTGCGTGCGTGCGTGCGTGCGTGCGTGCGTGCGTGCGCGATGCATGCAGGTCACTGTCATCATCCCCATTTCTCATTCTGACTAGTGTGTGTGTGTGTGTGTGTGTGTGTGTGTGTGTGTGTGTGTGTGTGTGTGTGTGTGTGTGTGTGTGTGTGTGTGTGAGACAGCACACTGTGTGACTAAATGACCATCGTCACAATATCTTTTATAATAATATTTAGAAAACTGTTAGAATTTAGAAGGCATTTTTAGAATTGGCCTCAGGTCTTGAGTAAATGTACTTAGTTACACTGCTCCTGGGCCCCGCCTCTCCCTGTCACTCCGGCCTGGGGGGGGGGTACTTTATACTAGGAAAGGCCTAATGCATACCACAAATTGTTTCTGCCCCACAGCAATGTGTTTTCTAGCTTTTTGTGTGTTTTTTCTCTTCATATAACACCCTATCACACTACAGCCTCACACTCGATTATCACAAGTAGCAGATACACAAGTTCTGACCACTCAACAGAGACAAAATGCACCTGCGTTACATGCATGTGAAGATACACAAACACGCATGCACGCACGCACATACATACATACACACATCGCACGTCACACACACGCACACACACTTCGATGAATGCAAAAAAATATGTCAAGACAATAACTTTGATCAATTATTCATGCTCATCCACGACTTTTCTCATATCTTACAACTTTAATGGCAAAAATAACTAAAAAAATAAATGAATTATCAACTCACTTTTAAAAGGTTGCTGCACACATTCGAATTTGCCTGCCATGCACATATTTCCATAAACTCATGCATTGTGCATGCAATACAAAAACAATGCACAATGTCGGATAAATTATGCATTTTAACATTGAGTGGCTGCGTGCGTGCGTGTG
Source organism: Nannobrachium achirus (assembly GCF_963921795.1). Taxonomy (NCBI): domain Eukaryota; kingdom Metazoa; phylum Chordata; class Actinopteri; order Myctophiformes; family Myctophidae; genus Nannobrachium; species Nannobrachium achirus. The sequence continues at coordinate 26,410,380 of NC_137818.1, read as the reverse complement.
TGTGGTGATTGTAAATAAATGATAGGGTCATGCCTGGGAGCCACCGCACTAAACAACGGCTTGCGTGGGCAAGCTAAAGCAAAGCCAACAGCCCTTTAAAGCAGGGGTCTTCAACAGGGGGTCCGGGACCCCCAGGGGGTCCTCAGAGTTACTACAGGGGGTCCTCCAAATCTTTGTGTGATAGAAAGAAAAAATTAAAATCTCCTTTTTAGCCAGATTCTTCTTAACCAGCTTCGGAGAACTTTAGACAAAAATAGCAGATCTACAAGCTCACAACGCCTCGCGCTGCGAGGCGTTGTGAGCTTGTAGATCGGCTATTTTCGGCAAAGAGCTTTGGTGTAGAGGGGAAAAAGAGCAGACTAAGTACAGAGTGAAAGGTCGACTTTATTAAGTATTGACAGTTTAAGTGGTTAAATATCTGAAATTGACATGAATCCAAAATACACTGATGATTGTGCTGTCAAACAATAAAACTATATGGAATCTATGACAAGGTTGTGGGGGTCCCTGCTTCATCTCTCTCTCAACTAAGGGGTCCTTGGCCTGAAAACGTTGAAGACCCCTGCTTTAAAGCACACAGAGAGAAGCAAACTGCAACACAGGGCCTTGACGTGCATGATGGCCTCTGATAATTCTTTGCAATTTTCAGCTGCACTCCCGATTCTTTCTTTGACTTTCTGTGACAGTGGCAGGAGGCACTGTGGGTGGAAATCTTAAAAGGATTAGGCGGGCTGGCGTTGCCAGTCAAACGCTGCATGTCAATCTCGGAGAGGCCCCTGCGTGTCCCCTCCTCGCTCGGTCCGAGTCCCCCCTCTCCATACATGGGCCGGGGCTTTAATGTGTAAAGCCTGAAAGGATAGACTGGCCTGTCCCCTCAGTGTGACAGGCTGACAGGTGGCAAATTGAGACCAGGGGACAGAGTGAGAGACAAGGGGAGGGACAGGCGTCTATAGGAACCGGGAAGAGTGTGAATGTGATGTGGGCAGAGATTGGACCAAATGAACAAGAGCAGGGCGATTATCGGACATGCTCGCGCACGCGCGCAACGCACGCACAGGCGTCACAGACAAATTGTCGTAGATGGAGATCTGGGGCAATTAGGGCTGGAGAGACGCTCATTAGTCGGGGAGTCTTGTGATCACCAGTGAAGTATAAAAGTAGCAATCAGACCAACATGTCCTATTGAAGAGGAGGAATGTGTGACGGTATTTCTACACTAGGTTGTGGCAGCATGGGGTTAAGGGCTGGTTAAACAGCTGGTGTTTTATGGGGCACTGCCCGGGCATATTTCCAGGAGTATTCCACACCCTACGCCCAGGTTTCCTTCAAGACAGTCAGCCAGAGAGAGAGAGAGAGAGAGGCACTGAAAAGTGTGCTCTGTATATTAGTTATTATATGGGTATTCATTGACACACGCGCGCGCACACAGTCACACACACACACACACACTCACATATCGTCGTTGTCGGGTGGAAACCTTGTATGTGTAAAACCGTATTTATCATTTTCAATATGATTTAAAATAGTGAAAATAGCAGATCTACAAGCACACAACGCCTCGCGGTGCGATGCGTTGTGTGCTTGTAGATCTGCTTTTTTCACTAGTTTTGTGCGACTGTCTTGTATGATGAAGCAGGGATTTACTTTACTTTATGAAAACAGGGTTAGAACACACACACGCACAAGCACACGCACACGCACACGCACACACACACACACACACACACACACACACACACACACGGATCCAAACATCTATAAACATCCAAATCCCTGAGAGCTGATTGGGAGGGACTCCCGCCACTCACCTGGTCTCCAGTGAGGTGACAGACGGCGAGGTTTTGCTCCTCAAAAGAGGGGGCGGAGCGAACGTACTTCAGCCAACTCCCGCTGCTGGCCTCCGGCCCTGCGTCCAGAGAGAACTTGACATTGCCCATGTCATCGACCACCTGTTGAGAGAGCAGCACGCACGTCACATCAGTGGCTCACAAACACAATATCCCTTTATTCCATTTCCTAAAATGGTTTGAAAATATTTCAAATGATTTTCCAATAAACAAAAAAATATATAATAATAATACAAGAAAATAAAAGATTACCCAAATATAGGCTATTGATGTTGGTTACAGGAGAGACTCCCCATGTGGAAATGGATATTATAATTTATTTGCTGCTCCAAAGGAGTACAAATGAGCATCAGACGTGAAGAGTAATTTGACCGGTTCATTTAAATATTAACCGATTAAACCATATATACTTAATTGACCAGGGTCCACCAGTATCCTTGGGCCCCTAGTTCTTTCCCTCAAAACCTAATCTGGTCAGAAACAGCCGATCTACAAGCTTACACCGCATAACATGGTGTGAGCTATTTTTGCCAAATTTTCCCCAGGATAGGGATGCTATAGGGTTCAAGTGGTTAAAGCAAAAAAAAAAAGGAAAAGAAAAAAAGACTATTCAAGGATTCATTGGCTGCTGAATCACACTGTACTTCATAACATTCTGCGTCACTGACAAAATATAGAAACATTGTCAGTTAGGCAGGCATTAGCCAACGTCTCCGACACGGCATGTCGAAAGGCGGGCGCTACAATGCAGCATATTTTGGAAAACAATACTCGAGCAGCGGAGGATTCTGAAGGAGACGATTAAAATGCCCTACTTTACGCTCAAGGAGAGTGTTCTACAAACCACTATTTGGCAGGCAAGCAACTGCAGAGTGCACCACGCCAGAGGTTTGATGTCACTCAACTATGGCAAACACAGAGGAAGTGGGTCTGGTGTGTGGGTTGAATGCAACCCCCCACGTGCGCGTGCACACGCGCGCTCTCTCACACACACACACACACACACACACACACACACACACACTGCCGCCGCCGCCCGCCATCAGCCTCGCCGCTCCTTACAACAGCGAAGGGAAAGAGGAGGAAGGGGAAGAGAGGAGGGGGAGAGGGGGAGAGGGGTGGGCAGCAGACAAACTGCGGCTTCTTTCACTCGTCCAAAGACTTTCCCTGGCACATATTGATCACCCTTTGTAACCCCGAGGCCCCCCACTGGAGACCGGGAGAGCGGGTCTCATGTTACTAGCCGCTCTCACAGAGAACGAGAGGAGAAGGGTGATGGGGAGAGAGAGGAGAGGAGAGGAGAGGAGAGGAGAGGAGAGGAGAGGAGAGGAGAGGAGAGGAGAGGACTGTTGCCCTTATCTGCAGCTGCAGGAGAAAAAATATATACCATCGTTCTTCTCGACATAATTCGTAAACCACGACTTGCAAAATAATGCTATGATGGTTGAAGTGCAACAAGACGCAAAACGATGGGTAGTTTCTGGAGGGGGAGGTTGCAACACAAATCACTGTATAGACCAGATTAAATCTTTGAGGTTTTTGCCAAGTTAAAAACGAACAAAAAAAAAAAGCGGCCAGCAGAATACTCAAGCTCGTCTGTCAAAGAGTTTTGTAAATTGTACACACCGAAAAGACCTCAAGTTTGCAAAAGAAAAGAAGAAAAGCGTTTGGGTTATCAGAAAAAAAAATCACAAAACCATTAGCGCACCATTGAAAAAGCAAACACAGTACTCAGGGAAAATGTAAAGGCTTGGAGAGCTTTTACGCTACATTTGGCTCTCCAGTGTGCATGTGTGCGTGTGTGCGTGCGCGTGTGCCTGGTTTTGTCTGCGAGTGGGTAGCGGGGGAATGTGGGGAGGGAGGTGTGTGTGTGTGTGTGTGTGTGTGTGTGTGTGTGTGTGTGTGTGTGTGTGTGTGTGTGTGTGTGTGTGTGTGTGTGTGTGTGTGTGTGTGTGCAGGGGGGGACACACAGCTGAAACCAGGGGCGTCACAAGGGGGGGAAAAGTGGGACTGAGTTACTAGGGCCCAAGGTGGAGGGGCCTTAATTATTTAAGTATTGAAAAATAGCAGATCTACAAGCTCACAGCGCGGCACCGAGAGTGCCTGGGGGGTCCCTGGAACTATATATTTTGAGATGGGGGTCCGTGGCCAAATACATATCATTTTGGGGGTCCTTGACATGAAAAGGTTTGAGCACCACTGACATAGAAACATAGTTTTTTTTTAAAACCCTGAAACCCTGAAATATTCAAAGACTTGCACAAATGTTCACGATTAAAAAAAAATAGCACATCTACAAGCTTGTATATCTGCTAGCTAAAGCACAAAATGTGAGTGAATCCTCCTTGTACCCAGGGCCCAGAATTTGGTGCGACACCCCTGGGCTGAAAAACCCCACGGTTTTGTCGGCTTTTCCAGCGAGCCGGGGGTACGAGGCTCTGATTTCCTCCCCAGCGCTGGAAGTGATACTGAGCCTGTGTGAATTCTCTGGAGAGCGGAGAAGGACCGGCCGGGGCCCGAGACACAGCCAGCCCCTCTAATTACCACTCCCAATCAGCCGCGGCTGGCTTCACCTTTGACCCCCGGGGTCGGCGCGGACCCCGCACTCCTAATAACAGTCAAACGTCTGCTTGCAAGGGGAAGCGGAGGTGTGATGGAGGAGAACCAAGAAACCATATGACGTTTTTAGATGTGCCCGGGAGTTCGCAAAACCTACTCTCTCTCTATAACTGGCTGTGTGACTCGTTGTGCGCGTGTGTGTGTGTGTGTGTGTGTGTTTTCTTTTTCTGTACTGGCAGGCTCTGTGTTTTTTTTTCTTTTTCTTTTTCTTTTTACCTTGTAAAAATGTGAATGGCTGTGTTCTTGTTGTAAGTGTGAGCATGTGCAGAAGGTGCGCTGTCGTGAATGTGTGTCAAATGTCAAGTGTGGCGAGTAAATATGGAAAAGGTCTGGCAAGAGGTGTCAAAGGGACGGTCCTCTGTGTGCGTGTGTGCGTGCATGTGTTTGTTCATGCATGTGAATATGGAAACTAGGCTAAATGAGTATATGTGCAGTTGACATAATATACGTACTTCCCACAAATGCACAGTTCACTACTGTCCGACAAAGGTGCTAGGCCAACCCTCCTCTCCTTCAATCTACAAGCTCACAAGGTGACGCGTTGACGATCTTTGACTATAATAACATAGCTCAAAGTATAGGGATACCCAGACGCCAAGTTTATGCCTAAAACGAGGATAGTTTAAGCACACAGGATAAGATGTTGATTTCATTTGTGCGGGCACATGCGTGAGTGTGTGTGTGTGTGTGTGTCGTCTTGGTGGCGAATGATGAATGCAAGGGAGGGAGGGGCTGGGGTTAGGTTTTAATTTAGGACGCATCATCAGTAGTGTTCCTCCAGGTCATGACAATGATAACTATGATTGATGAACCACAAACCATGATTATTTCATAACAGTTCTATTGGTAGCAAAACATTTGAACAAATCCTTTTCCTTTAAAGAGAATAACAGAAATACTGTGACAAATCACAATTTATTTTATTAGCGAACCATATGAAGCTCTACACCAGGGGTCTTCAACAGGGGGTCCGGGGCCCCTAGGGGGTCCTCAGAGTCACTACAGGGGGTCCTCCAAATCTTTGTGTGATGGAAACCTTTTTTTTCTCCTCTTTTATATTAGCCACTTGAACCCTAGCGTCCATATCCTGAGAACTTTAGCCAAAAATAGCAGATCTACAAGCTCACAACGACTCGCGCTGCGAGGCGTTGTGAGGTTGTAGATCGGCTATTTTCGGGCAAAGAGGTTTGGTGTAGAGGGGAAAAAGTGCAGACTAAGTACAGAGTAAAAGCTGAAGTTTATTAGGTAATGACGGCTCAGGTGGTTAAATATCTGAAAACACAAATTGACATGAATCCAAAATACACTGATGATTGTGCTGTGAGTCTGTGACTGTCAAACGATGAAACTATACGGAATCTCTGAAAAGGTTGTGGGGGTCCCTGCTTCATCCCTCTCTCAACTAAGGGGTCCTTGGCCTGAAAACGTTGAAGACCCCCTGCTCTACACTGCGAACTGTCAACTTTTAGAGATGCTCCGTACGCAGAGCAGACACACAACACAAATGAGTCTTTTTCTATGGCGCAGTAAAAGTCGTAGCTCCACCAGCTACTGGCCTCTGCTCCCAGTTTATACCTTGCACACTCAGCCCTGATAGAGTCCAGGCCTTTAGTTTATGTGTGAAAACAGTCACTGAAAACTAACCAGGCATACACCCCTCAACCACACACTCTCACACACACACACACACACACACGCACGCACGCACGCACGCACGCATGCACGCACGCAAACACACACACACACACACACAGGCGCACGCACCCTCCGCCCAAACAATTTCTTGTGCAGGCGGTGGAGTCAGAGAGCACTTGTCACTGGCCGGCGGGGAGCTCCGACAGGTAGAGTACATGTTTTATGAACAGATGGAGAAAAGCTCAGGTCCAGGTGGAGGCGAGGTGTGTGTGTGTGTGTGCGTGTGCGTGTGCGTGTGCGTGTGCGTGTGCGTGTGCGTGCGTGTGTGTGTGTGTGTGTGTGTGTGTGTGTGTGTGTGTGTATGCATGAGTGTGTGTGTGTGTGTGTGTGTGTGTGTGTGTGTGTGTGTGTATGCATGAGTGTGTGTGTGTGTGTGTGTGTGTGTGTGTGTGTGTGTGTGTGTGTGTGTGTGTGTGTGTGTGTGTGCGCGCGCGCGCGTGTGTGGGAGGGCGGCGGGGGGGTTGGGGGGCAGTTCTGCACATACTCACAAAACATGGAAGTGTTGTAGTAGTACTAGTAGTAGTAGTGGCGCGCACACTGATCATGAGCTGTACGTGGGAGTGATCACGCGCGCGTGCGCGCATGCACACATGCACACACACACATGCAGGCACGCACACACACACACATGCATCCTGCCCTTCCCCAAACACACACCTATGGCAAGGGTCTGATCATGACCTTAACGAGCAGCATGTGCATGTGCGTGTGTGTGTGCGTGTGTGTGTGTGTGTGTGTGTGTGTGTGTGTGTGTGTGTGTGTGTGTATTGTCTGCAAACACCCTGTCTCCAGGCGGACGTCTGATTTATAGCACCTCAAACGAGGTGCAACAGAGAGGGAGACCCAGAACAAGCCCACGGCTGATTGTTTGTTTATTTACCTTTTTTTTTTCTCTCCCCCCTCCTCCCCCCCTCTCCTCCTCACATGCGTCACATGGGTGGGTGGGGGGGTTGAAGGGGGGCCAGGGGGGCCGTGGCTGGAAGTTATCATCATCAGCTCCATGCGCGTTGCGAAGAGGTTTTCAACAAAGAGAAGCGGATCACACTAGGGATGGGACGTTACGCGATATTATCGTTTATCGCGATAAAAAACATTTACTACAATCGTATCGCGGAGATAAGATTTATCGTGATATCGTCCTCCGTCATGCACTGGGATCACCTTTTATTTGCAGAGCTGCATATCCGGTACCACTTAAACCCTCTATAATTGGTAAAAGGTACTTAAAATATACTGTACGTACTTGATAAAGTCTTTCTTTCACTCTCTATCAAATGTCTTGGCCAAAAAATAGCAGATCTACAAGCTCACAACGCGTCACAACGTGACGCGTTGTGAGCTTGTAGATCTGCTATTTTTTGGCAAATGTTTCGCCCCAGGATAATAGTTTTGATTATCGTGATAATATAGTAAATCGTGACCTTTTGTGCGACGGCCTTGTACGATGAAGCAGGGCTTTACTTTGCGAAAGAACGTACACATTTGAAACTTGGAGATACGAGGTTTCCACCCGACAACGACGACATGCAGAGTTTTTTCTTTTCTTTTTTAAAGAATAGAACGAGGAATAGAAGCTACTCGGAGTGGACAGGATGCAGGGCTCTGACTCGGCGGGAAGCGCTGATAAGAGCGCGACACTTATATCGTTCCTCACAACACAAAGGGGAACCTTTGACAGCAAGGAACCTTTAATGGATGTCTCGGCAGGCCTCTACTCCACCGCTGTGCTTCTATCTGACGGATGTGTGTGGTACACGAGGGTTGAATGAATTAGCTGCGAAAAAAAAGTCACTTGTAGCGGGAAGAGGGACCGGTGAGTCTGACAAGGTACATATTATATTCTGTTTGACGGAGGGGGGAGAAAATGGAAGTGGCAGCTCAATGTGGCGAGCTGATTGTGATTTTTCTGATGTGAATTGGAGATATGCTGTATAGAGGGTGGGCTTTACAGGATGTGAGACGTATGAATGCTTGAGGTCTCAAGCACTCACATTTTCACGTTTTTATGATTTTTGTTTCGTCTCCATTTTCTGCGACAGTGGTTCTCAACCCCCCAAACAAATCAAATACAAATCATTTTGGGGGTCCTTCACGTGAAAAAGTTTGAGCACCACTGACATAGAAACATAGGTTTTTCAAAACACCTTAGAAGGATTTGAAATATATGTATATCTGCTATTTCTCTATAGTTAAAGCACAAAATAATGCGTTCCCAGTCTAAATGGGTTAAACCCCCTCCCCCCTATGAAGAACATTCATGGGGGGCCCGCAGGGCACCCAGTGCACAGAATTTGGTGCGACAGCCCTGAGCGGAGATCTATGCTAATGTTTTTTGTCTATTTCTTTTGCTGACACACACAAAGTGAAACGTAGGACCGGTTTGCACCGCTCAAGAATTGGCATACTGTGGCGGCTAGCTGGCTGACAATCTGTTGACCAGCAAGCTACTATGAAAACCGGTACACCTTCTCTGCGTATCTCTGTCTGTATGTAGATCACGCCTGAGACTGTGGTTCCCTTGACATATCACTGTGACATCACAGATGATATCACAGGTGACATCACCCAAAAAAAAAAGAAAAAAAAAAGAAAAAGTCCATATATGGGTATTCCCCAGAATCCCTTTTATGCCCATATATGAAGATCCCTGACATCATCGACGTACATCACTGGCCAGATGGCCAAGACATGGCCCATATCTGTGTGGCTGGTTCAGATAGGGATCTCCATGTATGGGCATAAAAGGGATTGTATGTTGTGATGTCATGGGAACCACTCTAACATAATCCCTTTTATGTCCATATGAAGATCCCTGATGACATCAATATTAAGCCCATATCTAACAGGACTTCATATGGGAATGCCCATATATGGAGGAAGACAGCCCATATATGTGGTGGTTCAGACAGGGATCTCCATGTATGGGCTTAAAAGGGATGTACCATATACAGTACATGGATCTCCATATATGGGTACCAGGGGTGTCCATATATGTGTAACTGGTCCGTTATACATCACTGGCCAGATGGCCAAAAATTGGTGCATCCTCGCCCGCATGTCGCATGTCGCCCTGAGGCGTCTTACTAGTAATACATAAACTGGGTCTAATTACGGAGTGGTATGTACATGGATCTCTTCCATTATGATCTCTTCCATTCTGTTGGTGATGTCATATTGATGACATCACTCTTGCCCAAAAATGGAGGGCCGGCAGCCTGCGCACATCGGTGTTGTCAGGCATACATAGCAACCGGGTGTGTTGTGAGTGAGGTCAGACCAGAGCTCTGTTCAGCATGTATAAGATTCTGAGAATATCTTTGAATTCCACCACATTCCACAGAGACCATGGCATTCGTTGTTCTTACTCAGTGTCGTGAGAGAAGGAGGTAGAAAACGTGGGGATTGAGAAGGCGGATAAGTTGTCCAAACTCTATCACTGTCCTTGTATCCACGAGTTTCCAACGCCCCATAGTGCATTGCGCAGGCGCTGTACCGAGCTTCCGGCGCCGCAGCCGAGTGTGATTTACAAGCTCACAACAGGTTGCATCTGCGACGCGACGTGAGCTTGTATGTCTGCTGTTAAACCGGAAGTGTGGTGCAAACAGGTCCAAATAATCTCCAGTAAACTCCCGCGGAAACAGGTGGATAGATGCAGATTTGATGACGAACCGCCACTCCAGGAAGACACATACTTCAGATCTCAATCGAGCCATGACAACCTCTACTGCCAAATGCTATGGGCATTTGGACAGATCCCCTCGGTCTGTCCCCTCAGAATCCTTCCAGCAAATAACCAGAATTGTAACCAGCCAGGAACAAGGAGACACAGACGAACCGAAATATTACAGTCTTCAAAAGGTTACCAAGACTTTAACTCAACCAGGAGAAGTGAAGACACATCAGCTGACCTATAAGAAAACTCACATCTGTAAACAGTGTGACAGGAGTTTTAGTCGGTCAGATACACTGAAGATTCACCAGCATATCCACACAGGAGAAAAACCTTTTCACTGTAAAGAGTGTGACAGGAGTTTCAGTCGGTCAAGTTACCTGAAGGCACATCAGCCTATCCACACCAGAGAAAAACCTTTTCACTGTAAAGAGTGTGACAAGAGTTTCAGTCTGTTAGGTCTCCTGAAGAGACACCAGCGAATCCACACCGGAGAAAAACCTTTTCACTGTAAAGAGTGTGACAAGAGTTTCAGTCGGTTAAGTCACCTGAAGGCACACCAGCCTATCCACACTGGAGAAACCCCTTTCTCTTGTAAACAGTGTGACAGGAGTTTCAGTCTGTTATTATCACTGAAGAGACACCTGCGTAGCCACACTGGAGAAAAACCCTTCATTTGTAAACAGTGTGACAGGAGTTTTAGTCGGTTAGATGCACTGAAGAGTCACCAGCGTATCCACACTGGAGAAAAACCTTTCTATTGTACACAGTGTGACAAGAGTTTCAATCACTTAGACCTGAAGACACACCAGCGTATGCACACTGGAGAAAAACCTTTTGTCTGTAAACAGTGTGACAGGAGTTTTAGTCGGTTAAATACACTGATCACACACCAGCGTATCCACACTGGAGAAAAACCTTTTCACTGCAAAGAGTGTGACAAGAGTTTCAGTCGGTTAGATGCACTGAAGATTCACCAGCGTATCCACACTGGAGAAAAACCTTATCACTGTAAAGAGTGTGACAAGAGTTTCAGTCAGTTAGATGCACTGAAGATTCACCAGCATATCCACACTGGAGAAAAACCTTATCACTGTAAAGAGTGTGACAAGAGTTTCAGTCGGTTAGATGCACTGAAGATTCACCAGCGTATCCACACTGGAGAAAAACCTTTTCACTGTAAGGAGTGAAAACCACCATCTGCACAATGGAGAAAAAAAACCAACGAGGTCCCACCGAAATATGGCTATGCAGTTTCTTCACTGCCACCTGTTTTATGCAGCCAGTGAATGTTTCCATTGAATATTCTCTTTGTTTGAATGAATGCGAGTTTTAAACGAGTCACCTCAATGTTGGATCCGGTTCCTCTGGTTCTGGATCCTAACCCAGGGGTCTTCAACAGGGGGTCCGGGACCCCTAGGGGCTCCTCATAGTTACTACAGGGGGTCCTCCAAATCTTTGTGTTTTTGTCCCCCCCCCCCCTTTTTTTTTACCACTTGAACCCTAGCGTCCATATTCTGAGAACTTTAGCCAAAAATAGCAGATCTACAAGTGAGCTTGTAGATCGGCTATTTTTGGCAAAGAGCTTTGGAGGGGGAAAAGAGCAGACAGTGAAAGGTCAAGTTTATTAAGTATTGACGGTTCAAGTGGTTAAATATCTGAAAACCCACATTAACATGAATCCAAAATATACTGATGGTCGTGCTGTCAAACGATGAAACTATATGGAATCTATGATAAGGTTGTGGAGGTCCCTACTCCCTGCTTCATCTCTCTCTCAACTAAGGGGTCCTTGGCCTGAAAATATTGAAGAGCCCTGTCCTATAACCCTATTCCAGGTTGGTTCTGGTTATCATGGAAATGCTAACAAAACTCCTTCCCAGATCTTCACAGTTCTGGAGCGTTTC